>NC_141148.1:124397812-124723260 GCF_053477565.2 Lygodium microphyllum | reverse complement strand
TCAGAATTCATGATAAAGACCGACCAGCAAAGCATTAGACATCTACTTAGCCAACCCCAAATTTCTGACCGTCATATCAAATGGGCTTCATTCATTCAAAGTTTCCATCCTATCATTCAATACCAACCTGGAAAAGAAAATGTAGTTGCTGATGCATTGAGTAGAAGACCTGCAATTCATAATATATCTATCATATCTTTTGATTCTTTGATTGCTATGAAAGACACATATCACCAGGATATTACTTTTCATTCTGATTGGCAAAAATTAGTTCAAAATAATTTCATTCCTGTTGATTCATTGTCATATAATGATGGATTCATGTTCTTTGAAAAGAGACTGTGTGTTACTATTCCATTCCGATCTTTTGTTTTGAATGAAATTCATTGTCCCCCATATCAAGGTCATAGAGGTATCATTTCTACATTACGCATGTTAACTGAAGATTTTTATTGGCCGCATATGGATGCAGATGTATCTAATTTTGTTTCTGAATGTTTGATTTGTCAAAGAATAAAAAGACATCATGGTAAACAGTATGGATTATTAATGCCTTTATCTATTCCATCTAAACCTTGGGAACATATATCTATGGATTTCATTACTGGCTTACCAAATACTAAATCTAACCATGACATGATTTGGACAATTGTAGATAGATTTAGTAAGCAAGCATATTTCATTGCATGTAAGAAAACTTTAACAGCATCACAAGCAGCACAGTTATTTTTGAAAACTATTTTTACTAACCATGGATTGCCGAAAGTGATTATTTCAGATAGAGATTCTAGGTTTTGTAATAATTTTTGGATTACACTGTTTGCAAATCTAGGCACAAAGATTGATTTTTCATCTGCATTTCATCCAGAAACAAATGGACAAACAGAAGCCACAAATAGCACCATTCTAGATCTTTTACGTGCATACACTATCTCTAAACCTCAGACATGGGATACTCATTTACATTTATTACAGTTTGCATATAACAATACACCGCACACATCTACAAAGAAAGCACCTTTTGAAGTTATTTATGGATATAGATTATCTACACCTGTTGCATCTTTGTCTAATAGAATACAAAGTGCCGATGATATTGCTGTTATGCATAACACTATTTTTGATGAGGTAAAGGATATGATTGCTAAAGCCCAACAATCATATACCAAACAAGCCAACAAGAAAAGACAAGCCATGAATTTCAAAGTTGATGATTATGTTTGGCTTAGAATAGAAAAGCGTAGACTGCAAAGTGTAGATAGACATCCAGTTGTCAAATTAGCTCCTAGATTCTACGGACCATTTAGAATCATTCATAAGATTAATGACAATGCATTCAAGTTAGAACTGCCATCTCATTGGAAAATTCATAATACATTTCATATTAGTTTATTGAGACCATTTAGAGGCCAATTACCTATCCACCCTGTCTATGAAAACCCACCTTTACTAGAAGAAGAGACTGAAATACTTGAACCAGAAGCCATTATAGACACTGACTACATGACCACTAGAACTGGCCGAAGGTATTCTAGATATCTAGTGAAATTTAAGAATCATCCTGTAGAGGAAGCACAATGGATGCACGCTAGAGACTTAAATGCTTTCCCCACTCTGTTAGCTCCACATTGAGCTAATAGCAATTGAGGTCAATTGCTATCCCACCCCGGGGGTATGATGCCAGGAGGCATATTCCACGGTGGATTCCGTGAGGTTTTACGGTGGATTCCGTAAACTTAGATGACCGGGGCTCATACGCAAAGAGGATTCTTTGTGCGAGAAGTTGATGGGGACGCCTGTCCTTTTCGGGCGTTTCATTAATTTAGTGTGTACATGGGTGATTCCATAGCGGGTGATTCCGCAAAATGCATATTAAATTAATAAACGTTTATGAGTTTAGAGTGCGCACTCGTAATAAATTAAGGTTAGGATTTATTTCTAACCAGTTGATTTATTTATGTAGCTGAAGACTGCTAGGTATTCACTTTTGTCGGTTTAATTGTGTTATTTTACTAACGATTGTGAATGCTTCAGTTGATGTGTAGAGATAGCAACAGTGGCGGAGGAAAGCATTGGAGTCTAGCGGGTTTTCGACTTTGGACTATATTTTGTTATGTCTATAGAGACATCGATTATTTATTATTATTTTGTATGCGCTTATGCGCCTGGATATGTTATTTCTATTTGGACATTGAGATTGGGCGTGCCAGACTCTATGGGCACCGTCCATTAGCTTTATTTTCCTATTTTTGGTAGAAAGCAAACTCAAAAGCTAAAAGCTTGTCATATTTTTGTAATTGGGCTATTATTGAGCATGAAGATTGGAAATATACATTAAATACATGCTTTGTGAAGCGCTCACACAAGGCATGGGGGGAGATTGAACCCAATTTGTCTCTTGCCTCTTGTCGTGCTTGCTTTTACATGGGTTTTTGTGCTAAAAAGTAGAGTACTTTGTTCTTGGGGACCTTCCGGGATTCATCACGTGAGCTATCTGCGTCCGATCTGCGCACCAATTGTAGAGGAAATCAAAGAGTACTGATCTTGAATAAGCACACATTTCAATGCAAACAAACAAAATAAAGGTTGTAAACAAAGCCTCTAAATTCCTAGTCACATGAAATACAAAAATAGACTAACCCAACCATTTCAACGTAATGCAAATCATGTCCCATATGACATATTTTCTCAATAGATAGTTTGTATTATCATATAAAATGAGAAATCACTAATCTGGAAGATTGTTGCCTAAATATTAAAGTACATTTCATGTGACATGGTTCTTGGACAAGTGTGAAGAAACACGAGAATAAGCATAAATGTATGCTGCCTTGATTTGTTTTCATGTTTTATAAGACACCATTCACTCTTGTCTAGCCTATTTTAAACAAAGCAAAATATTATTTTTCACATTATAAAGACAATCATGTTGTAAGAAGATAATATGCAAATCTAGCTTAGGTGACAAATCTAAATCTAAAAATCACTTTAGCTTGCAATGGTTTACTAGTTCTATTCACACTCAAGGAGGATTTGGTCTCAAACGTACGAGAGAGAATGATGATGTAGGTGTCAAAAAATGGGTTTTATAATATAACCTTAGAACTTATGCTCTTATCTATGTGTGTGTGTGTGTGTGTGTGTGTACACTCAAAAAAGCCTCTCTTTTTGACATTGAAGCAAACTCAGGATTTCCACCATACGTGGAAGCTTTCTAAAGGCAAAATGAAGGTGATGTACATGTCATATTAGGCATCATAAATCATTATTTTGTTAGAAAAAAGGCTTCATCATTATGTTTCTTCTTCAGTGGATTATACAACAAGATAAAAAAGGCTCTCTCTTTATGCCTTAACAATATTCAATCACAAAATCACTTGCAATTTCTCTCATCCCTCTTATTCCAAAACCATAGTAGTTATTTTTGCCCATCTAAAGTTACAAGCTTGGCTATACAAAGGTGAATGTTCTATATAGTTTTTGTAAGTCTCAATGTGTTGTCAAATTTTTCTATTGAAGATATTAATGTTAAAATTTTTGATATTGTTTAAAATTGTGCAAATGATTTGTTTTAGTTTATCTTATGATACATGAAAGGATAACTCTATAGTGATAAAAGTCCAACATTTTCATGTTTAATGCATCACGACTAAATCTTGCAACCTATAGTCTAAATGTTGATATTTTTTGCATTTTGTCATATGAAACACGATTTGATGAATCTAGTGGTGTTGTAAACTATAATTTTTGTGTTTTGTATAATGCTAAATCAATTGTACACTCATTCAAATACAGTTCTAAGAAACTCGACTACTTTCTCCCAAATGCTTTGAAGGATTTATTTTTTCTTTCCATAAGATAGTTATATTTTTTAAAATATTATTGTAGGTGCTTCTCAATATTGTGATAACAAGATTAAAATTAGCTACTCTAAGGAAACATAAAATTCATCCCAAGCAAATTCCATAGAATATCCATCAATCCTCCAAGCCTCAAAAGCATTCTAAGCCAAGCCTTAAGAGGAAATTTTCTTAAGGTGTGAAATGTCTAAGGGAGATTAGAAAGGCAATGAAAACTCTCAAAAATGCAATACAAAACTTCCATTTCAAAGACCTTTAGGGAGATTTGTGATGATCATAGTCTAGAAAGTTTTAAGTGCACAAGATTAGCTCTCAATTGCATCTAGGAGGTTGTAGAAGATTTTTTGATTTAGTCTTTTTAAAGGATGCTTATAGCTGTGCTACCCATGCACACATATTAATACGCCATGGACAAGGGCATGATCATCATGAGAAGATTGAGATATAGTTCCTCTAAGATTCTAGAGGCAGTTCCTCTTACTCATGAAAATACATGTAATATTCTCAATATGTCACTATATAGAAAGAAAAATATAGATACAATGATAAAATCAAGGATGTCACACATGGAAGAGATATGAGACTACATGAGATGGATGAAAAGGCTATAAAAGAACATGTAGAGAAAGTGGATCAACTAGAATCATTAAAAGATGAGCTCTCTAACTCTTGAAAGGAGCTTGAAAGGATTAGTCTAGAAGGCTTCAATGTGTATTGCTTTTACTTGGTGGCATAGACAAGAGAGGATATATTGTTGGTTTAGACTCAAAGTATGTCTAGCTATGATGCTTGAAACACTTGAAACAATAGGTGTTCCATTAAGTTTGGCATGTGTGGCTTGTGAAGGCCCTGACATTTTGGTTTAGTTTGCTAGGATACACGAAATTAAGCAACTAGGCACATACGTTCTATGCAAAGCGATGGAATAGGAGCTTGTATTTCGAAACACCGCATGGATTAGCATAGGATGGGCAGATCAAGAGGGATTGATTTGCACTAAATTAAGTAACTAGGCACATACTTTCTATGCGAAGTGATGGAATAGGAGCTTGTATTTTGAAACACCACATGATTAGCATAGGATGGGCAGATCAAGAGGGATTGATTTGCACTTGTGTGTTGGGATTTTTGTTGTGTCTAAGTGATGGATTTTTGTCATATTGTAGGAAGAGAGAAGCAATAAAATAAGGTCCGAAAACCTTAGAAAATTTATAAAGATATAAACTCTTAAGCCTCTAATGGTCAATGGAAAACCAGAAGTAGGGGATTCAGGAAGCTAGAGGCTTGAGAAGCGGTGGTTAAAAAGTATGTAGCTTTTTGGTTGAGGTACAATATGCTCAAATTTTTTTAATTAAGAATGCCATTTTTCTAGCAATAATTTTTTTCTCTATACTCACTATCTTACTTCTTTTTTAAGGTAAGTCTAATGCATGAGCTCCCTTTCAATATACAACAAAATTTGAGGTGGTTGATTCTTCAATCTCCCATGATATGTTCATTCCATACTATAAAAAATAAGTGGTTTATTACTTTGTTTAATTTCAAGAGATTTTATTTTACTAAAATATTGATCTCACATTATATGTGCATTCCATACCATAAAAGTAAGTGGTTTATTACTTTGTTTAATTTCAAGAGATTTTATTTTACTAAAACATTGGTCTATGATCATTTTTAGTTCTTATTAGAGCTTAATTGCATTAGATTGGATTGACGAAATGTTTTTCATCAATTCTTTGAAAGAAAGCAATGGAAATGCTAAGGTGTGTAAGTTAATAATCCAAGACCTCCTTAATCATCTGAAATTTAGTTTATTGTAAGTCCTATTAAAAAAAAAAGATATAGAGATGCAAATAGTTTGAATGAAGTGTTACAAAAAATGCCTCCGATGCCTTCCAATTTACTTATATAAATGGAGTATAGATAAGTTATGGTGAAGTTTTGATCAGAATATATCAAGATAGTTGATTCCATAAACTACTATAAATAAGTTGCATAATTTTGCTTTGTCTTAATGATTTTAGAGTCCTCATCAAGATGATAGCCATTTGTAGTGTTGGAGTGTAATTGGACAAGGAATGAGAGATTTCCCTCAAATATATTAAGTGAAGGCACACCCTCAATACCTAAGGTAACAAAAGTATCAAAGAAAGAAAAAAAGACTCCTAAAAGTGATGTCTCATGCTTAAGGAAAGTCTTGGCTAAAACAAATAGCTTTTCTATATTTTCTTGTAAGACCTCGTGTATTCAAATCATAAAGAAAGCAAATAGAAAATTCCTACAATATCCATACTTGTATTTTATATCGATAGTAAGGAGATATTTTCTTCAATATCCTTACATTGTATATTCTTCTCTCTCTTCTTTGATATTTGTAAATTTTTTTGCAAAAATGTTTGTCATTCAAGAAGTGGAATACAAATGAGCATGAAAATTCAATTTGTTTGTTTTATAGATCCATCCTTAGTTGATGTAGTGTACATGATGATCTAACCTTTAGGATCATAATAATGCCCTCATTGAACCAAACATCACGATTCACTATATCATCAAGATTCCAGTCTAAAGCAACTGAATTTCCGCCAACATATTGCCATCTATTGTAATAACACCAATGATGAATTCGAGGTATGAACTATATATTTACAAGCAATAGAGTCCTGATCTATCTTACAAATTAACTTACCTTCTATCTTGGTATCCCATCCCTCATAGACAAATTGTAATACATGATTATATGCCAATAGTATGGCCTTTGGTATTCTTATCTCAACATTGGAAAAGAAATCAATAATGAAGAGATTCACAACATTAGTCTTTGTCAAGATTGTGGGAGAGAAGGAAGGAGTCTCACTTGTAGCTTTCTTGCTTGCACAATGGGGGAATACACACACAAGTGGAGGCTGAAAACAGTTTTCCTCTTCTTAGTTGTGTAAGCCAAAAAGAGCTCTCTAGTACAAAGAAATAGAAGAACCCTATATATGGGTCTCAAACCAAACTCAACTAACTAAGGTGGCATACTAATTGAGCCACGAACTAGAGTAGATAAGGATAGCTGTCATCTAGCTATTATTTATGGGCGGTGTACCAACCGCATCTGCAGTTAACAAGTCGGTGACATAAATGCACAACAGTCACCCTGGCATATCACGAGTGGAGCTTGATATCTCAACACTCCCCCTCGAGCTCAATCCCAATTCCTGCACACCAAGCAGGTCTCTGAACTTGCATAGCTTCTCTGCGCCCAATGCCTTCGTGAATATGTCAGCTACCTGATCCTCTGTGCTGACATAAACTAGATCAATAAGACCTAGTAAAACCCTCTCCTGCACATAGTGATAATGCACCTCAATGTGCTTTGTTCTAGCATGATAGACTGGGTTATTTGCCAAGTGTATACTACTCATGTTGTCACAATAAATGACAACTGGCCCATCTGTAGGCTGATGCATATCATAAAGTAGCTTATGCAACCAAGCTACCTCACATGCAGCCATTGCTGCACCCTTGTACTCAGCCTCTGTGCTCGACAAGGCAACTGTAGGCTGTTTCTTGCTGCTCCAATTGACTGCAGCACTCCCAAAAGAGAACACATATCCACTGGTAGATCGTCTATCAAAAATACTACCAGCCCAATTAGCATCAATGTATCCATGCAACTGTATCTGAACCCCAGTCTCATAAAGTAGTCCATACTGCAATGTGGACTTCACATACATGAGCATGCATCTAGCCGCATCCAAATGCGGTTTCCTTGGAGCCTGCATAAACTGACTTACCAATCCAATAGCATAGCTCAAATCTGGCCTGGTAATAGTCATATAAATCAAACTTCCTACTATGCGTCTGTACATAGTAGGGTCTTCAAGAAGCTCACCTGCATCTGTGCTCAGCTTCACATTCTGCTCCAAAGGAACTGAAATAGGCTTACAGCCTGTCATCCCATATTTGGACAGCATGTCCAATCCATACTGCCTCTGCAAGAGCCGTATCCCACTTGGTGATCTAATCACCTCAATGCCCAAGAAATAACGCAGCTCTCCCAAATCCTTCATCTCAAACTTTTGCTTCAATAGCATTTTCACATGAACGATATCTTCATCACTGTTACCTGTCATAATCAAATCATCAACATAAATGACAAGTAGCATAATACCTTTCTCTGCTTTTCTCACATAAAGTGAGAAATCTGCCTTGGAAATCTGAAAGCCAATAGTGACAAGATACTGTCCTATCTTGTCAGACCATGCTCTAGGTGCTTGCTTCAAGCCATACAAGGCTTTCTTCAACTTGCAAACAAACTCAGGATGAACAGCATGCACATAACCTGGTGGCTGCTCCATATATACCTCTTCTTGCAAATCACCATGCAAGAAGGCATTCTTTACATCCATCTGATGTAAAGACCATTCCTTTGATGCAGCCATAGCAATGACTACTCTTACGGTTGCCATCCTTGCAACCGGACTGAATGTTTCTTCATAATCAATGCCATATGTTTGTGCATACCCCTTGACTACTAATCTTGCCTTGTATCTGTTCACAGAACCATCTGCATTGTGTTTCATCTTATAAACCCACTTACAACCAATTGCATTCTTATCTTTACGCAAAGGTACCAATTCCCATGTAGCATTTGCTTCCAAGGCATCCATTTCTTCATCCATGGCTTTCTCTCATTTTTCTTTTCACATGGCTTGCTCAAAAGAAGTGGGTTCTAGTTCCTGTATCACTTTGACCATATAGGCATAGTGAATGGCTGTAAATCCATCATATTTCAGCCTATCCACAGGATACCTAGCTCTGGTAGACCTGTGCAAAGTAGGTTCACTCCCAGGTGCTCTCAAAACATCCCTGGTCTTCCTTACTCCAGGTGTAACAATAGAAGGAATACCCAACTTATCATCAATGCTCTGTTCTGAGCCACTGGATTCGCCATCCACATAAGAGTGACCTGCATTGACATCAAACATGGGCTGATCTACCTTCACTTTTCCTTTTCGTGATACCTGCATACCACTATCTGCATTGCTTTGAGAAGATTCTCCTGATCTCAATCTGCCTGTTCATGGCGAAGAATGTGAACCACTGCTAGAGGACGCTCCAGGTCCACTAATATCTTGTGATTGCTGTTGTGAATTCTGTGCAGCATTACCATTTTGTGCATCTACATTATCAATCATATTTACTGGTTTATACCAGCTATTCATCTCATCAAAAATAACATCTCTGCTCACTGTAAACTTACGAGTAAAGGGTTATAGCATCTATATCCTTTTTGCTGCGGAGAATAACCAATAAAGATGCACTTCTCAGCTTTTGGATCCAACTTGGATCTCAACTCATCTGGCACATGAACATAGGCAATGCAACCAAAAATTTTCAAATGAGAAATATCTGGTTTCCTACCAGTATACCTCTCCTCTGGAGTCATCCCATGTATTGCTGCAGTGGGAGTCCTATTCATTATGTAGACTGCTGTAGCAACTGCTTCAGCCCAGTAAAAATCTGGCAAGTCTTTTTCATTGAGCATGGCACGAGATACCTCTCCAATATGCCTGTTTTTCCTTTCTGCAATTCCATTTTGTTGTGGGGTATGACTGCATGAATATTGTTGCTTTATGCCATGCTCCTGCAGAAACCTTGCAAACTCATTTGAGAGGTACTCTCCCCCTCCATCTGACCTTAGCCATTTTATTTGCAGGCCTGTTTCTTTTTCAACCATAGCTTTAAGAGTTTTGAAATGCACAAAAACTTCACTTTTATTTTTCATAAAATACACCCAAAATTTTCTGCTCTAGTCATCAATAAAAGTGATAAAATAATGACAGCCTCCAAGAGATGCAGCTTTAGTAGTCCACACATCAGAGTGGATTAATTCCAATGGCTTCTTACTCTCTTGAACATGTCTAGGAAATGGTTTCCTTGCCTGTTTTCCAAACTGACAGGCTTCACATACCTTATGCATTTCTGCAACCTTGAATTTAGGCAATCCTGCAACAATATTTTGGGCTTGCATTGATTTAAGTCACTGTACATTAACATGACCAATGCGTTTATGCCAGATATCAATATCTGCAACTACACCGGTCCCATGTGCAAACATTGCTGCACTCAATTCAAGCATGTTTGCATCCAACATAAAGATTCTGCCCTTCTTCTTTCCTTTTGCTATCAAGCGACCTTTATTTTTCATATCCTCAACAAAGCATCCATGAGAATTAAATCTAACGTGCAAGCCCTGCTCAACCATTTGACCAACAGAAACCAGGTTCTTGGTGATATTCGAGACATGAAATACATCCGACAGGTATTTCTTTTTCCCATCCTGCATAGACAAATGAAATTTTTCAATCTGCACAATAGGATGTGCAGTATCATCACCAGTCTCCACAAATCCTGGTTTTTCCATTTTCCTTGCATCCTGCATTCATTCGGCATGACCTGTCATGTGGTTTGATGCACTTGAGTCAACATACCACACATCGTTGCTTTCTTCTGCACTTGTCACAGAATTGGTCATGTGTTGCACCATAAACAAATGCTCATTTCTGTCATCACCCTGTCTACTAGAAGATGCATAATTCCCTTGTTGCAATTTTCCATTCATGATGTCATTCTGCTTTTTATAGCAGTCTTTAGCCATATGACCCATTTTACCACAGTAGTAGCATTCAACATTGCTGTTTGCATTTTGGCCTCTTTGCCATCCACCACGACCTCTTTGGCTCCCCCTGCCTCTAGAGTTACCAGGTCCTCCTCCATAGGACTGGTTTTCTTGAGTTTGCTGCATATTCTGATTTCTACCACGGCCTCCAAATCGGCCTCCTCTACCTCTGCCTCTACCTCTTCCAGCATTTGAGTAGAAGACAGCTTCTTTTAAAGTTCCTCCTGAAGAAGATGCACCACCATTTCTTTGCTCCTCAGAAATTAGAAGAGCAATCAACTCCTCAAAATCAGAAAATCTTTCACGGACGGAAATCGATGTTCGGAATTGTGCATAATCCTTTCCTAGACCATTCAAGGTCACAGAAACTAAATCATCATCTTTCACTGGCGACCCAATGGAAGCTAGTGCATCTGCAATCTTCTTCACCTTCATGTGGTAGTCATTGATGCTCATACTTTCTCTTTGCACATTGTGGAACTCTTGCTTGAGCTGCATTTTCCTGGCTTGTGTATTTGTGCTATACATTTTTGACAAAGTATTCCATGCCTCCTTTGGCGTACTTGCATCCTGAATATGCACAATCATAGAGTCTGAAATGCTGATAGGCAGCCAGTACATAACTTTCCTGGCTCTCTCATGCCATCCTTTAAATGCCTGAATTTGCTGTTGATTGGGAACATCAGGAAGAACTGGTTCTTCTTCATTTCCTGCAACGAATTCCCAATATCCTTTTCCCATAAGGAAATTCGTCATTCTAAACTTCCATGCTTGGAAGTTTTTCTTGTCAAGCTTTTTAGTGACAATCTGTGAAAGAGAATCAGACGCCATTACAGAACACTGCAAAAAATTCTGTCACTGCAAAAAGCACAGCTTCAGCCTCACAAGGACAAATCTGCAAAACTGACGAAAGTGGTATTTGACCACACAGTCACTTCCTAGTGACGATTTTGCATCAACACGCAACAAGGATGATTCTGTAACTCCCAATGTCTCTGCGCACAGGCATACGATGCAATTTCTACAGTAACTTTTCACCGACCTGTAGAACAGTGGTCACACAGAAAAAAACAGGGCCTTTTCCTGAGTGTGTGCGGAAAACTTCCGCCTCCAAAACAGGCACTGAAATGGCCTCGAATCAAAAAAATAGGGCAACCGGAGGCTAAAGCCCTCACCCGCAGCATATACTGCCCTCTTGCTACACCGCGAAGGGTCTCTCAATCTGAGACAATGCACTCTTGCACTTTGCGGCTGTGCTACCTGCAGAGACTTGCTCCCAAAACAGAAAAATGAAAGCAACATTGGTCCTCTTACCAGAACACCACGAACTTGGTTTTCTTTCTTGAGCTCCTTACCATGAACAAGGCTCCGATACCATGTCAAGATTGTGGGAGAGAAGGAAGGAGTCTCACTTGTAGCTTTCTTGCTTGCACAATGGGGGAATACACACACAGGTGGAGGCTGAAAACAGTTTTCCTCTTCTTAGTTGTGTAAGCCAAAAAGAACTCTCTAGTACAAAGAAATAGAAGAACCCTATATATGGGTCTCAAACCAAACTCAAGTAACTAAGGTGGCATACTAACTGAGCCACGAACTAGAGTAGATAAGGATAGTTGTCATCTAGCTATTATTCATGGGCGGTGTATCAACCGCATCTGCAGTTAACAAGTCGGTGACATAAATGCACAATGGTCACCCTGGCATATCATGAGTGGAGCTCGATATCTCAACAGTCTCCTCATCCTTTGTCAAGTGGCTGGCTATGGATACACATCAAGGCTTCTCCGCTTCATTGGTCAAGTTGACTTCCTTAACCTTGGTGGATCTTTTAATTGATTTGCTAGACTATCCTTATTGTTTAGTACCTAGCAATGCTCATAATCTGATCTCCTTTCTTGAACTTTGTAAATTGTTTAGGTAGTTCCTATGGTTATTTTTGTCTTAGCTTTTGAGTTCTTTGCCTTTTTTCTCCCTCATTCAACATCTTGCATCTTAGGTGCACTCAAGGATTCCCCTTGGTGCATCAAGTTTTAGAAGATTAAGAGATTTTAGGGTTGCTAGTGAACTTGACCTCAGATTCAGAGTTGAAGTCACATTCTTTGCTAGAAAAGGGGGTTTCCCCTATGACCCTTGAGGGTCATAGCTTGGATTTGACTACTACTTCATATAAGAATAATGATTCTTACTTGATCATAATCAACAATCTTTGAGCCCAAGTCTTAGTGCAATCTATATTGACATCCTTCGGTCAATGAGCAACACACTAGTTTCTTTTGGCTTAGAGGCTATGATAGTTTACTTTATTGCATGCTTGTCTCATCAATGGCTTTGATTTGATTGATATAGGCTTTGTCCTTAGATTCAAATTCAATATACTTACTCTCTAATTCCTCTTTATAGGAAGACTTATTATTCCTTTAGTCATCATCAACTAGAGTTCTGTCTTCTTTTAGAAGGGCCTAATTGTAAAGTAGGTTCCAATGATGCCACCTTGTTCCACTTCCATTTTTGTGATTCCATGAGCTCCTCCAAGGACTTAAGGTTAGCTGTATGTTTCTTGTCCAATGCTTCCTCTAGATCCTCAAGCATATGGAGCAACTATAATTTGTTTATAGGCACATTCTACATCATGTGAGGAGATCCTACCATCGTTAAAATTAGAATAGAGGTAGATCTCTATTTGAGCTATCATTTCCATCCATAGTTTTTTCATAATTACTCACTTTCTTAACCATTCTTTGTAATTATCCTCATCATTTGTTAATTGCAAAGTGAAATAGACATATGAATTTTTGAAAAAAGTAAGTGTTTTGTAAAATTTATTTTGCTACTTTATTGAGAGTTGGGCTTCTACCTATGCAAATTGTAACAGCCAGTTGGCATTTCAAAGCTATGTTTTGTATTAGTCAAATACTAAAGTCAAGTATGAATAGGAGGCATGACTAGTCCACAAGGCTAGAAAAAGTGTAGGATGCCCAAGGGGCATGGAAAAACCCTATCTCTAAAATTCATGTATAAAGAGAACTAATGGAAAAGGCTATTCATGTGTGTGTAAACTTTGCTTTCTTGATTTCTTGCAATCTATTATCTTGAGAGTGAGAGTGAAGGAGAGGGAGTTGAGAGCTTGCGAGGGACATGGAGTATAAAGATCTTTGCATGCTATCTTCTATTCTTTGTCCTATCTTGGTGAGTTCCTTTGTGAGCAAGAGTATGTGAGTTGAGAGTGCAAGAGGGTGAGGGATGTGAAATGAGAAAACCATATTCTCTCTTCATCTCCTTGAGCTCATTGTAGATATCTCCTCTCCATCCATCGTGATGGTGATAAGGAAGCGAGATCAAAGGTGAAGGAGTATATGCTTAGATCATAAAAAAGGTGAATCAACATATGGACTGCAACAAAGAAGGTAAATATAAGTAAGTGTGTTCTACCATCTCATATGGATCCATTGCATAAGTAGGCTAGGTGGGAGCTAATGGTAGGTTGTGCATGTTGTAACTCTTAAAATAATAAGAGCATGTTCAATAGTCCCGATGTCAAGCCTTGTAAAGCAAAAAATTTTGGTTCTGAACCATGGACACATCAACAATGAAGCCACTCATGCATGTCCAAGCCATAGAATAGGATAGTATACTTTCATGTGTAGTCCAAAACATGGGTAGTAAGTAGGTTATAGTCTTAGTTTTCGTGATTATAAAAAATATTATTCATACTATTAGAATAAATAATGAATGAGGTAGGTAAACATTATTATGGAAAATATTAATATATTTAAAGAGAGAACTAGTAGAGAAAAATAAAAGAAAAAATATTAAATATAATAAAGACTTACAATCATATTTGACACTTTTGCCATGGGGGCATGAGCATGATAGATTGACACATAAGAGGGCGATAGAGAGGGAGAGTTCATCTTGATTAATGTCCTCTATATTCCTCTCTAAAGAGACAAAGAAAAATAAGAAAATCAAGGGAAGAGTTAGAAAAATCATGCACTCACTTTTTGAGACTACTCTCTTCAAAAACATTATCACCATCATCATAAACAAGAAGGTGCCCTATGTCTGTTGCCAATCGTGACTTCCTTGCTCTTCTCACTTGCTATTTTGAATACCTTGGTTGCTCCAGATTCATTATGATCTACATCAACAAGAGCAATAGTAAGGTAATCATGATTATCTTTACAATCATCAGTGTGATCTTCATCACCAACAAGTATCGATTGCACTTGTTCTAATCTTGCCATGCTATCTAATGTGCACATGCTATCCATGAAATTCACCCTAAACATCTTCATTATCTATATCATAGCAATCATCACATTCTTCACCACAAAAGCAACATTAGAAAATTGATAATCTTCATCACCATCATGATCTGCAACGTCAATAAGATTTGTTTACTCTTGATTCTCCATGCTGTCTACTTCCCCTTCAATGAGTAATCATCATTTTCTCCACCAATAACTAGAGCAAAAGATGTACCAAAAGCATCATCATCAACATATTTATCATTAGGAAGAAACATTGCAATCTATCCTATAGCCCATTCATGCCAACATGCCACTCTACTATCCACATGATCTATCATGAGGGTTCATCATCTTCTTCATAATCAAAATCATCATCATATTCTCCAACAAGAGTACATACAATAACAATGATCATCATCATCATCTCCTAAAGAATCTTCACCTTCTTCATGATCATAACCATCATCTTCAATATCTTAATCAACTCAACATGAAGGAGTTTATGCCTTGTTGCTTGATACTTCTCGTGCTACTGCATGACTACTCTGTCTTTAATATCTTCATCTTCTACTACAGTAGAGAAGCATAAAATTTTTCATCATTAGCTTGCAACATCTCCCTCACCACCAGTATCATTATCTTTTGCATCTCCATCTCTCCTACTACCCTTGACATCTTCTCAGTTACATCCTCTACTCTTTTCATTCTCTTCGTTCTCTCTGAGATCTTTAGCACCACATTCGCCATACCTATAGCATTGGTTGGTAGGAGGAGAAAAAACTAAAAGAGAGGAAGATCCATTAAAAGGGGAAGAAGCTACCAAGATGAGGAGAAAAGATGCCATAACTAGAGCCAAAGAAAGACCTTCAATCACTCGTTGGATAACATGTAAGGATTTTTCAAGGGTTTATGCAAAGCATCTAATTTGAATTGGCTACATCTGCCTAGCTAAGGTCTTGACTGTGTATTAGGGGGGAAGGCTATGTGGCACCCTAGCTTCTCTTTGACACCTAAACTTATTTGTAAGGGGAGATGGAGAGAGAAGTTTTAATTAGACATAGGTAGCCAATTCGCATCCATGATTGACTAACACATTAATTTTAAATTTACTTAGTTGATTGATTAAGGTTGTTGGAATAATTATGGTGCATTAAATTCATTGTGTATCTATCAATTCACATCTATGCATAGTGCACAGTGCACATGCACAAGTGCACACTTACACACCACTCACAATGCACAAACAAGCATACACAAGATCTTCTTTCCTATCTTCTTTGACTACCTAATGTCACCCTATTTGCAAGGGGGAAATAAGGGGAAGAAGGACAAGGAAAGTAGGATCAACAAGTGTTGTTAGGAGATATGCTCTCAATCTCAAGACTTTGAACATCCTCTTATGGATTCAAGAGATTCAACCACTATGTTGACGGCTACCTCTCACATAATCTCTTACACATGAATCAATATTTAATTGTAGTGAATGTGCAAGGCAAACCTCTATACATGAAGAATTCTCTCACACACCCTATGATCCAAGGTGCAATCCTTAGGCTCTCAAACCCTCTATGACCTTCATCATACAAGTTGGAGCATGTATAAGGCAAGAGAGTACATGAGAAGAGATAGGGGCTTCACTCTTAGTCCCTCACCATGCACTCTCATTCTCTTTCCCTCAGTCTTGGC
The DNA here is from genome assembly GCF_053477565.2 of Lygodium microphyllum. Taxonomy (NCBI): domain Eukaryota; kingdom Viridiplantae; phylum Streptophyta; class Polypodiopsida; order Schizaeales; family Lygodiaceae; genus Lygodium; species Lygodium microphyllum. The sequence continues at coordinate 124,706,797 of NC_141148.1, read as the reverse complement.
CTTTCTCTCTCTCTCTCTCTCTCTCTCTCTCTCTCTCTCTCTCTCCCACAAGACAAAAGTAAGAATACAAGACATATAATAATTTCTTGTTTCATTTTTTCTCATCCTTTTTATACCTATCATGCTATTTTCTTTCTTCATGTTTTCATATTGTTAACATTTTGCCCCCTCCTAGTCAACAAGTGCCAGTCCCATGGCATTCATGTCATACGGACACAATGTAGATAGTGAGGATAGTTGGATTAGTTGACAAAGAGATTTAGCAGGGAAAGGGTTCTTTGAGAATGTAAAGGAAAGGTGGGGTTGATGGTGTTTTGTAGGTTTCGATGCAGGGGAGGATGATTGTTTGACTGAGGGTGGAAGAGGTTGTAGGAAAACAAAGGTGCAAACCACCAATCTTTGTTGAGATGGCAAGCTCAACATGTGCAGATATTGATGATGGAACGCCTGGCTAGATGGGTCCACACATCTACACTTAGCACGTTGGTGGTCATTATGATACTCACATGGCCATTGACTTATCACTTATTATATTTAGTTTGTTACACCTACCTACAGCTGGCAAAGACATAGCGCCAATCGATTAGTGTAGTCGATTATGCATTGTTTGACTTAGTAGGCCACTTTCCTTTATGTTTTATCTTATCTATACTTTGTATGCATTGTACAGTGTGTGGAAGAAGAAGAAGAAACCAGTAAGAAAACGTTTTTGGCCTCCATCTCTCTTCTTGTGTTCTTGAATGAGCTTTCTCTTGTGTATACCATGTGTGTTTGGTGCCGTAGCTCAAGCAAGTCCCCGCACCATGCAATTCTTGACATGGTATCAGAGTTGCGCCACTAAGAGAGGCTCATTTCGAAGGCTGAAGTGAAGGAGAAAAAGCAAGGTTTGAGCAAGCAAGCAACGGGTAAGAAGCTCTCCCATTCTTCCACTCTCTCTCTTGGATAGTGCCTGTGGAGGCACCGAAAGCAGGGTCGAGCAAAAATATCAGATTTGCTGTGAGATTTTGGGCGTCTGAGGCCGTTTCAGGCCCTTTTTTAGAGCCGCAAGGTTGCGGACATCAGTTTTAGGATACTCTGTGATTTCGGCTGTATTGACCAAAAGTGGGTGCGCAGGTTACAAATTGCAAATATGTAATTTTTGAGGTGTTTGTAGGAAGCAAACATAAGGTTTATCTACAAACAAGTTACAGATTACGTGAAAAAGGTTGCTTGATGTAGTGTTGTGCACATGTTGTGAAAGATTGTAGAAGACTAGCTTGTTGTGCTGTATCCTTGTTTGCGATAATGGTAGAGAACAATGGAAATCCCATTATTGAGAAGCTCGACAAGAATAACTACCCTTCATGGAAGTTCCGTGTGACGAACTTCTTCATTGGAAAGGGCATTTATGAATTTGTTTTAGGTGAAGAAAAGGAGCCAGAGATGGATATCCCTCCGACTGAGATGAGTTAAAAGCATGGAAAGAGTGGAATGCGAAAGACAAAAAGGTGATGTACTGACTATCTGCAGTCATTGATAATACTATGCTGGGACATATCAGGAATGCAGAAACTTCACAAGCAGCTTGGACAATTTTTGAGAACATGTTTTCAGTAAATACAAAGGTACGAAAGATTCAACTCAAGCAAGAGTTGAATGCCTTGAAGAAAGGGAAAATGTCTGTCAATGAGTATGTGCTGAAGGTGAGGAGTATTGCAAATGCTTTAGCAGTGATTGATGCAATGCCAGATGATGATGATTTGGTTTCATCCACTCTGAGTGGCCTTAACGATGAGAAGGCATGGAAATCATTCGTTACTTCAATATATGTACGAAAGCCATTTCCAGATTTTGATGAGCTGATCTCTCTCATGATTACTGAAGAGATCAATATGCAGGGTGATTCTTCTGAAAGAAATGGTGAACCAAGCATTTTACTCAAGTTCAGGAAGGGGACGTGGTAAATCCTCTTCAAGAGGCCGTGGCATAAGACGTGTTGGCGATAACCAACAAAATAGGTTCAATCAACAGTTTGGTGAAATGCAGGTTTCTGGAGGCAGAGGAAACTTTAGAGGTAGGGGGAGCTCTAGAGGAAGAGGTGGATGGCAGAATAGAGATTTAGGAAATTCTGCTATTGTTTGCCATTATTGTGGCAAAACAGGCCATATTGCAACCCATTTCTATGCAAAGAAGGATGATATTCGCAGTGGTAAATTGCAGCAAGGAAACTATGCATCGTCTTCATGATAGAATGAAGACAAAAATGAGCGTTTGTTTGTTATGCAACATATGATGAATGCAGTTACAGGAAAGGGGACACATGATGATGTATGGTATGTCAATTCAGGTGCATCTAATCATATGACCAGTCATGTTGAATGGTTTGGAGAGGACTTACAAAACCTGGGTTATGTGCAGATGGGTGATGATTGATGCCACTCAATTTCACACATTGAAAAGGTTCCCTTGCCCTTGTATGATGGCCAGACAAAGAGTCTGATAGATGTATTACATGTGCCATCAATTACAAAGAATCTAGTATCTGTTGGCCAAATGGTGTAGAGCAGGGGTTGCAGGTCTGATTCAATGTAAAAGTTTGTTTTGTAGAAGACTTTAATGATAAGTGCAAGTTGGTCACAAAAGGAGTAGAGTTGGCCAAATGTTCACTTTAGATGCTGGAATTCCTGCAATGGATGCTGCTATGTATACTAAAGAAAAATGAGTAGTTGCAGATATTGAAATATGGCATAAATGTATTGGACATGCAAATGTGCAAAGGCTGAATGTAATTCAAAGGATTGGTTACATGGTTGCCTTCTTTTAGAGTTGCAGAATTGCATAAAGTCTGTGAAGCATGCCAGTTTGGTAAGCAGGCAAGACAACCCTTCTCGCATGATAGAGAAGTGAGTAGAAAAATACTTGATGTAGTGTATATAGATGTTTGGGGGCCTACACAGAATGTATCTCTTGGTGGCAGCAAATACTTTGTCACATTTATTGATTACTGTTCAAGGAAGTTATGGGTATACTTCATGAAGGAAAAAAGTGATGTGTTTGAGCACTTCAAATCTTTTAAGGTAGATGTTGAAGCAGAAATAGGCTTAAAAGTAAAGTGCTTGAGATCAGATGGAGGGGGAGAGTACCTCTCTAATGAGTTTAGTGGCTTCTTGAGGACTCATGGGATAAAGAGGCAATTTACTTGCAGGTATATCCCACAATAAAATGGTGTTGTAGAAAGAAAAAACATGCATATTGCAAAAGTTGCACGGGCATTAATGGCTGAAAAGAATATGCCCAAACATTTTTGGTCTGAGGCTATCCATACTACTATTTACATTATGAACAGAACTCCCACAGTTGCAGTTCATGGGATGACTCCTGAAGAATGCTTTACTGGCAAGAAGCTTGGTGTATCGCAATTGAAGGTATTTGGCTGTGTTGCATACGTTCATGTGCCAGATGAGCTACGAAAGAAGCTTGATCCAAAGGCATAAAAATGTATTTTTATTGGATACTCTTTAGAGCAGAAAGGGTATCATTGTTATAAACCTGTCACATGTGAGTTCAGAGTGACCAGGGATGTTATCTTTGATGAGATGGGACGTTGGTATACACATGTTGGTGATGTTTTGGATGATGATAATGATCAGGACAGCTTTGTGCAGAAATATAAACAAGAATCACGGAGTCTTAGTGGACCAAAAACATCATCTAGTACTACATCTATAGTAAGCCCTTGGTTTGGGAGAGCCCCACATCTTCAGGTGGATCTATAAGTGTTGCAGGGAAGGACAAAGGAAATAAGAAAGTGCTAGATGGTAATGATGTATCTACCAGTCATTTGGGATTGGATGGAGATTCTAGTGGTTCGGAGAGCTTGGATGATGAGCTTGGTATTCCTTCAGTCAGGACACCAGGTGTACAGAGAGTTCATAGTAATGTAAAGGCTCCATTGAGTAATCCGGTGGTACATAGATCTAGCAGGGTCAAATACCCTGTTAAAAGATTTGGTTTTGAAGGTTATGCAACTCACCATTATGCTTATATGGTGAAACTAGTTGAGAATGTTGAGCCCACTTGTTTTGAGGATGCTGTTGGTCATGCTCATTGGGATGCAGCAATGGATGAGGAGATGGCTGCATTAGAAGCCAATAAGACTTGGGATTTGGTACCCTTACCTGAGGGTAAAAAATCTATTGGCTGTAAGTGGGTTTACAAAGTCAAGCATAATGCAGATGTCTCAGTTAGTAGGTATAAAGCTAGGCTAGTTGCAAAAGGCTATGCTCAAACATATGGCATAGATTATAAAGAGACATTTAGTCCAGTTGCTAGGATGGCAACTGTTAGATGTGTGATTGCCTTTGGCAGCAGCCAAAGGTTGGAGTTTGCAGCAAATGGATGTTAAAAATGCCTTCTTGCATGGTGAATTGCAAGAAGAAGTGTATATATGGAGCAGCCGGCAGGTTATGAGGATTTAAAGCATCCCACATATGTGTGCAGGTTAAAGAAGGTTCTCTATGGGCTGAAGTAAGGACCTAGAGCATGGTCTGACAAGATTGGAGAGTATCTTGTCAATATTGGATTTTTTATTTCTGATGTTGATCACTCACTTTATGTGAGAAAGGGAGATGCAGGGTTGGTCATCATAGTTATCTATGTGGATGACTTGATTATTACAGGTGACAGTGACAATGGGATTGCTGAAGAAGAAGAAGTTTGAGATGAAAGATTTGGGTGAGCTGAGATACTTTCTTGATATTGAGGTGATCGGATGTGATGATGGTATATGGCTATCCCAAAGGCAGTATGGCTTGGATATGTTATCCAAGTATGGTATGACAGCATGTAAGCCCCTTTCAGTACCATTGGAGCAAAATGTGAAGTTGAGTGCTGATGTTGGGGATGTGATAGAAGACTCTACTATGTTCAGGAGGATAGTAGGGAGTTTGATTTACATGATTATCACAAGGCTAGACTCAAGCTATGCTATTGGCCTTATTAGTCAGTTTATGCAGATGCCTAGAAAGCCTCATTAGGTATGTGAAGTCCACTTTACATTATGGACTTTTTTATGAGGCCGGTAAGGACGTACAGGTCTTTGGATACACAGATGCAAATTGGGCTGGTAGCATGTCAGACAGAAGATCTACAAGTGGATTCATGTTTTCCCTTGGTAGTGCAGCAGTTACATGGAGCAGCAAAAAGCAACCTACAGTTGCTTTATCGAGTACAGAGGCTGAGTATAGAGGTGCTACTATGGTAGCATGTGAGGTGGTATGGCTGCAAAAGTTATTAGGTGATTTGGATATGCAGGGAGATGGTCCAGTTGTCATTCATTGTGACAACATGAGCAGCATACAACTAGCTAGGAATCCAGTGTTCCATGCTAGGACAAAACACATTGAGGTGCAGTATCACTTTGTGAGAGAGAAGGTACTTGCAGGAGAGATTGACTTAGTATATGTCAGCACACAGGATCAACTAGCTAACATTTTCACAAAGGCATTGGGTGTAGAGAAGCTTTGAAAGTTCCGAAGCTTACTTGGAGTTGCACAGATAGAGTTGAGCTTGAGGGGGAGTGTTGAGATGGCAAGCTCAACATGTGCAGACATTGATGATGGACCGCTTGGCTAGATGGGTCCGCACATCTACACTTAGCACGTTGGTGGTCATTATGATACTCACATGGCCATTGACTTATCACTTATTATATTTAGTTTGTTACACCTACCTACAGCTGGCAAAGACATAACACCAGTCGATTAGTGTAGTCGGTTATGCACTATTTGACTCAGTAGGCCACTTTCCTTTATGTTGTATCTTATCTATACTTTGTGTACATTGTATAGTGTGTGGAAGAAGAAGAAGAAACTAGCAAGAAAACGTTTTTGGCCTCCATCTCTCTTCTTGCGTTCTTGAGTGAGCTTCCTCTTGTGTATACAGTGTGTGTTTGACGCCGCAGCTCAAGTAAGTCCCCGCGCCATGCGATTCTTGACAATCTTAATGGTTTTAAGTACCCTTAGTGTACTTGTAATGTCAATGTGCTCTCCCTGAGGGTGTGTCTACATATCCTGTGTAGTGTAGAGTGTGCATGCTATGTAATTGGGAGTTGGGTTGAGTTTCAAGTATGCTCAAAGTGTTGTCCCACACTTGAGGACCCACTTGGTGTAGGATTGGGTGTGGTGCTATGCTCAAGCTGATAGGTCTATCAAGCATGCTCGAGTTGCCCTACCACCCTTGATGTGCCTTGAGATTGTTGTGTTGGGACATGGGCTACGGGATGGATCCTTAGGTGCAATGAGTGTGTCATCATGCATCTCTTTAAAAAAAAATAAAAATAATGAATGAATAAATAAATATGACAAGTATCTATACTACTTAAGGGCTGGCATGAGTGCTTGTTGGAGACAACACTCTATTGAGCATATATACACTTTTAATGAGTTGCATAAATGTAGGCACAATTTTGGAAAGAAGAGGTGGGTGAAAAGTGCAAATCTATTGTCCACCATTTCTTATAAAAGCTCCATGCAGTAAGGAGGAAGAATGGATATGTTGTGGCATAGCGATACCATCACCATTTAGTCTCAATACTTGCATTTACATCAAAGAATAGTGACAGTAGCCTCTCCTCATATAATGTGGCAAGTTTTCAGAGCAATGTGATGAGAAGGTGAAGGTAGTTGCATGCGGTTATAAAGGAAGAATCTGGCTAATTTGTAAATTGCCTCACAAAATGAACGAAAGATGAAATGAGATTGAAATGCTGGAAGGTAGAGTCTTTTCTTCTCAGTGGCTTTGACATTTGGGATCTTCAAAAATTTGTATCTACTATGTTATCCTTCATCAATGAGGCAATGGAGTGGATGTATCTTTGTAGCATTGTCATTGGAGTAAACAAAGGCCTTCTACTCTACCTTGTCATTTTTTAGGATGGGGTATCTCCATTCTGATTGCCCTAGCCGCCAGGCTCCCATGGTTTCATGGTGAGGTATATGCTTTTGACACTTGTGGTTGGATAAGATCTGTTAAAGGCCTCAATGTACAGTAGCCATGCCCACTTCTTTATGATGCTTTTTGTTGTTTGGATGAGTACTTGCAACGTTTTTGGGGGTAGGGGTTCCTTGAACTTGTTTCCTTCATCCAGCTTAAAATCAAAGATCATTGCATTGCTAGATTCTTCTTGTGTTTGAAATTTATGTACCATCTCCTCACAGTTTCCTTACTCTTCTTCTACTAGGAGCTCTGGTGAAAGAGGGAAATCAATTATCTTCTATGGTTATTCTTCAGCTCCTCAATCATGGCATTGTAGGCTTCCTCTCGTGATGGGTTCGGTCCACATTCCTGGCGCGGGTAACAACCCCCTTGGTTAGGGTCAGCAGGCAGACAGTCAGGGGTAACTGATGCTGCCTCTCCCTTCAAGCATTCAACCTGAAGCATTAATTAACTTTCCATCTTTTAGTTCCTTGAGCAAACAATGCAAACAGTGTCCTAAACTATTACAAACACAATCAATCCAGTGGTCGTTTATTTGGCCAACTGCTAAGGAGTGAATCCTTTTCTCCGAATGCATCTAGCATTCGATCCGGGATCAATTGCGACTTGGCAAGATCCCCCAAGGGTTTTTTTATTCACCCTTTTGTCCTTGGGTTAGGGCCATACCTTGTTAACCCAACTTAACCATTACCTTAGGTTTCTTAAGTTAAAACAGTGAATCTTGGTGACCATGTCGCTCTAACTTGATTGATCCTTTGCTTACCAAGCAAAACATAACTTCCCTTAACTTGGCAAGTCAACCCAAGAAAGGTGATGTAACATGATGTCTACTCATCCGCTTGCAAGTTAGACTTGCGCTAGAACCTGCCAACCTCATTCCAAGGAATGGCAAATCTATCTTGTGATTAAATCACAAGGCCGTGCGACGTTGCAACTTGTTGCACAAGTGTCGCAACTAACTCATGGGATCATTTCACCCATAGAATGATGTTTCCTGGTCAAGGAATTTTGTTTAGACAAGATGCGGGTTTAGGGTGTGTTCTTACCCAACCCAACCCTAATTGTACTAGGCCGACAACGTTTGGACCTAGGGTTTCCAAACTCAATCCGAGTTTTAGTATTAGGTCGAATGATCCTTAGGGTAGAAACCCTAGATTGTTGTTTGCATAAGCGTCCAATTGACCCAAACATTCCGTGAATGTGGGTAGGACCTTTGGGTTTGAGGGTTTCGACTTGGCATCCAAGTACGATACTATGCTGCATTTTTGACGTGCCAAGCCCTAGCTAGTACTTGAGGTGTTTGTTGTACCACTAGATATGCTTATATGAATCACTAACGGGTTATAATATTATGTCAGCACAGAGGATCAGGTAGCTGACATATTTACGAAGGCATTGGGCGCAGAGAAGCTGTGCAAGTTCAGAGACATGCTTGGTGTGCAGGAATTGGGATTGAGCTCGAGGGGGAGTGTTGAGATATCGAGCTCCACTCGTGATATGCCAGGGTGACCGTTGTGCATTTATGTCACCGACTTGTCAGTTGTAGATGTGGTTGGTACATCGCCCATGAATAATAGCTAGATGACAGCTATCCTTATCTACTCTAGTTCGTGGCTCAGTTAGTATGCCACCTTAGTTATTTGAGTTTGGTTTGAGACCCATATATAGGGTTCTTCTATTTCTTTGTATGAGAGTTCTTTTTGGCTTACACAACTAAGAAGAGGAAAACTGTTTTCAGTCTCCACCTCTGTGTGTATTCCCCCATTGTGCAAGCAAGAAAGCTACAAGTGAGACTCCTTCCTTCTCTCCCTGTAATATCTCCGCACAATAAAAGTTAGTTGGTTGGTTCGTAAGTTAGTTAGTCAATTAATAAGTTAGTAAGATTACTAACTAAAGACTAACTAAGGTAAAAACTAACTAACATTAATTATTGATAATTTTTATTTAATTTAAAATATTTTATTTAGAAAAATCAAGAGTCGTAAATTCGATATTTTTCTCGAATTGGCAAAGACCGTAGCTACCCTTCACGTAAATTACAAGGTGAACGAGACTTATGAGTTATATTAATCACTAAGTTCATGTGTATAGTTTGGAAGGTCCAAAAACATTAGAATTTGGATAAAACTAGTATATTTTAGATATTTTAGATATTATCCTAAAAGAAAAAGATATGGAGATTTTAGAACTGGATGTCATTTAAAAAGAAAAGACAAGTGATATTTTAGTTAGTTTGAAGATTTTATAAAAAGAAAAATAAAGAAAAGTGACTGGCGAAATCGCGCGCGCAGCGATCGCAGTTTACAGGCAGTAGACAGCACTTCGAACAGAGAAAAGAAGAAGGAGTGAACTGAGAGCTTTCTAACCAAGTGTCTTGGGGTTTTACCCCCCTTTCGGAGCCAATGGAACCATCAGATTTATGATCTGAGCATCAGATCACTGATCTTTCCAAGATCCCCCTCCACAAAGAGCTCCACTCCTCAACCACAAGCCCTCTTCTCTAATTCACTATAAATACGGGGCATGGGAGAGGCATAAAAAGCATAAGGAGACACCGAGAGGCTGCGAGAGAGAGGTAGAGAGAAGGATACCCCTCCAAGAGATTGTGAGGAAGAGCTTGAAAGAGAGCTTGAGAGAGAGAGAGAGAGAGAGAGAGAGAGAGAGAGAGAGAGAGAGAGAGAGAGAGAAGAGAGTCACCCCGAGAGGCTGCAAGGAAGAGAATTAGCTCAATTCCCTCTATCTCGGTCCTCGACTTAACCATCTTCTCTTAGATCTTCCATCTTGAATCTATTCTACCTTCTTAATCTCTTGAGTCTACCTGCGGACGATGGCCTCCAAGCAAAGAATGTCGCGTGCGGATGATAATCCTGCAACTAGCAACAAGGCTTCGAGCAAAGGCATCACCATCAATCCAACTGCGGTTCCGGTTGTAAGTAATGTATTTTCAATTTGATAGATGCTTGCTTTGATTCTTGTATGAGATACGTTAGGCCTCATACTATTGCACGAGTATAGGTCATGGGAAAAGATAAATTTCATCTCGCTTACTCAGAAGATGGAGTTTGTGAAGTGCATATATCAAGGGAAGATAATTGCACCTAGTTACATATGACTTATTTGCTAGTAGAGCAATTACAAGAAGAATTATATTCTAGCTCACGGCAAGGCATGTTAAAGTCTAAATACTTGAGATAATCTCACACTTATCTTATCAAGTATTTATACGTTATGCCTATGACATGTTTGATATATGAGGATAATTTTCTAGTTACCTCATGACTTGACTAAGAGCTAGTACAAGAAATTGATCATAAGGGTTAAAGCTAGGATGTCTTGAGATCTGTGGAATAACGATGGCTTTTGCCAATCCAAATTCAAGGTTGGGTTATCAATCAAGGTAAGTGACCTATAGAACTTACATCATGAATAGTGTTTGAACCCTTAACATATGCCCTAGCCAAAGAAAGGAAGTGTTAAGATCATGTTCGCATAGTATTGCTCTTAGATCCCAAGGGGAAGAGCAAATATACGATGGAAATGTTATATCATCTATTCTTGCATTGTTTTGGAAAGAATGCAATTGGTTTTGTTGATTGATCGAACAACATCCTAAATGTTTTTACATTCAATTGGTTGTTAGTTATTGTTTGGATGATTATTCCAAGTGCTTGTGATTTATGGTAAATGCATGGCAAGGGTCTGTGATGACAAGTCGCCATGGGATTAAAGGAATGTTTCCTTGGAAAATGATATTAGGCTGATTGCCTTGTTTGTGCTTGATTCTTAAAGGATTTAATTAAGGAAGGATATATTGTACGGGTGGATCACCTCCATGGTCGCACCGCGTATTAACCCGAAAGGGCACTGCTCGATTCATGGGCCGAAGGTCGAGTGGTGAAAAAGCCAACCATGGGAATGATGTTTCGCTCCTAGACAGCTTGTGGGTCAGTTGGAGCTCTGGACACCCCTTGCTAGGTCAAGAATGGAGTTGAAGACCTCCGTGGCCCCCAACATCTGGGCATGTTGGGAGATCCTATTCTAGATAAAGGATTGAGTTTTGGTGCCATGTGAATTGGACCAGTTACTTCTGCATGGCAGAAGGGATACTTCTGTTGGACAGAAGCGAAACATAATTTCTCCTGTATGGGCGGGAGACAAAGATTAACTTGAAGATAAGTTAAGGAACTTGTTTGATCTTGTTTGTCAATAGATTGCTTTGCTCTGTTTTCGTGTCTGTGCTATAATTTACGCGAACGAACCTTGTTCCCTAAAAGGCTTAATTAATGAAGCTGATTTTGAGTGTCACACATAAATGTGGTAGGACCTAATTAGAAAACTAAAGCTATTAAGGGAAGCGGGTGGGCGGAATCCCCGACGGGTCCGTCCTACGGCAGGGTGGTCCCAGAGAACTGGGAGGCTTCTCACAAGTTTTTATCGTCATTCGACCTTTAGGTATTGATAGGTTAGAACCCGATTCATGCCGTTTTAGGGGACCGGAATGGGACTATGCCCTATGGGCAGAGAGGTTGAGCAACGCATCCCTCTCGTTTCCCATTCTCTTTGAACCAAGTGCGGCATAGATCTGCTTCGGGTTGGGTATCTCTGCGTAAAGTAGGATGTCCAATACCCGACGCTAGAATGCTAACAGGAGACCTTGACAACTAGGAACCCGAATTTCAGGTCGATCCTAGTGGGTTCGGTCGTAAACGTTCCGTTGCGAGGCGGATTCGGGAAACCCTAGGCGACAAAACTCGGAACATTCCCTGGGAGTGCCGAGCAGCGACGCTTAGATTCGTTTCTCGATAGACCGCTAAAAGAGTGCCTGGAAAGCCGATGGGCGGGCACCTCACACTCCCACAATCTTGACAGGACAAGGATTGGTGCATATATCATGCAATTGGATCTTTTACATCTCCAAAGTTATGAATGGAAATCACTTACTCACCCTATGAACTTAGTCGCAAATTGCCTTGTCGTGCATTTTCAAAATGGAAGTCTAAAACGCGTATTGCCTAGGGTTAAAGAGGAAATTGTTAAGTGCATTGGCCGTGAAGGAAAAGAGTATCTTGCAATAACTTCCCTTGTTATGACTCACATGAGGAAATTGTTAACTTCCGTTGCATGGCATGAAAATAAAACAATGGACATTGCAAGTTGCATGCAAAAGATGCTTGGAAATGGATTAAGTCATCACTAGCCTTAGTCTTTCCTGAACTTCGTTTATGATGTTGTATCTAAGGGTTGCATGTTACTTATTCGACATGCGAAAAATTCATTCATCAAGAGCTGCATTTAGGAAAGGTTGTATGGCTTATCAAAGCATGAAACTCAAATGCTTAGACAAAAGGTTGTAGGCATTATTCCTCGATGTAAATCCTAGGATGTCCTATGTAAGTTAATCTTCAAATTATCATGCATTTTGACTTTAGCAAGAAAAGATAGGGTGATTGCAGATCTTGTGGTGCGTAGAAGCAATGAGTCACATATTTACATGTATTGTGACATTTTGCAACTATTTTTCTCCTTTAGATCAAGTTTATCATCTCTAGGAAAGGATCGCTCTTGTTGCAAGACAAGTAGACTAATTTGGCTAGAACACTTGTCCGCTTCTGGCAAATCAAATGGCAATCTTTCAATGTGCTTTGTTCTAGCATGATAGACTGGGTTATTTGCCAAGTGTATACTACTCATGTTGTCACAATAAATGACAACTGGCCCATCTGTAGACTGACGCATATCATAAAGTAGCTTATGCAACCAAGCTACCTCACATGCAGCCATTGCTGCACCCCTGTACTCAGCCTCTGTGCTCGACAAGGCAACTGTAGGCTGTTTCTTGCTGCTCCAAGTGACTGCAGCACTCCCAAAAGAGAACACATATCCACTGGTAGATCGTCTATCAGAAATGCTACCAGCCCAATCAGCATCAGTGTATCCATGCAACTATATCTGAATCCCAGTCTCATAAAATAGTCCATACTGCAATGTGGACTTCACATACCTGAGTATGCATCTAGCCGTATCCAAATGCGATTTCCTTGGAGCCTGCATAAACTGACTTACCAATCCAACAACATAGCTCAAATCTGGCTTGGTAATAGTCATATAAATCAAGCTTCCTACTATGCGTCTGTACATAGTAGGGTCTTCTAGAAGCTCACCTGCATCTGCGCTCAGCTTCACATTCTACTCCAAAGGAACTGAAATAGGCTTACAGCCTGTCATCCCATATTTGGACAGCATGTCCAATCCATACTGCCTCTGCAAGAGCTATATCCCACTTGGTGATCTAATCACCTCAATGCCCAAGAAATAACGCAGCTCTCCCAAATCCTTCATCTCAAACTTCTGCTTCAATAGCATTTTCACATGAAGGATATCTTCATCACTGTCACCTGTCATAATCAAATCATCAACATAAATGACAAGTAGCATAATACCTTTCTCTGTTTTTCTCACATAAAGTGAGAAATTTGCCTTGGAAATCTGAAAGCCAATAGTGACAAGATACTGTCCTATCTTGTCAGAACATGCTCTAGGTGCTTGCTTCAAGCCATACAAGGCTTTCTTCAACCTGCAAACAAACTCAGGATGAACAGCATGCACATAACCTAGTGGCTGCTCCATATATACCTCTTCTTGCAAATCACCATGCAAGAAGGCATTCTTTACATCCATCTGATGTAAAGACCATTCCTATGATGCAGCCATAGAAATGACTGCTCTTACGGTTGCCATCCTTGCAACCGGACTGAATGTTTCTTCATAGTCAATGCCATATGTTTGTGCATACCCCTTGACTACTAATCTTGCCTTGTATCTGTTCACAGAACCATCTGCATTGTGCTTCGCCTTATAAACCCACTTACAACCAATTGCATTCTTACCTTTAGGCAAAGGTACCAATTCCCATGTAGCATTTTCTTCCAAGGCATCCATTTCTTCATCCATGGCTTTCTCCCATTTTTCTTTTCCCATGGCTTGCTCAAAAGAAGTGGGTTCTGGTTCCTGTATCAGTTTGACCATATATGCATACTGAATGGCTGTAAATCCATCATATTTCAGCCTATCCACAGGATACCTAACTCTGGTTGACCTGCGCAAAGTAGGTTCACTCCCAGGTGCTCTCAAAACATCCCTGGTCTTCCTTACTCCAGGTGTAACAATAGAAGGAATACCCAACTCATCATCAATGCTCTGTTCTGAGCCACTGGATTCACCATCCACATAAGAGTGACCTGCATTCACATCAAACATGGGCTGATCTACCTTCTCTTTTCCTTTTCGTGACACCTGCATACCACTATTTGCACTGCCTTGAGAAGATTCTCCTGATCTCAATCTGCCTGTCCATGGCGAAGAATGTGAACCACTGCTAGAGGACGCTCCAGGTCCACTAATATTTTGTGACTGCTGTTGTGAATTCTGTGCAGCATTACTGTTTTGTGCATCTACATCATCAATCACATTTACTGGTTTATACCAGCTACTCATCTCATCAAAAACAACATCTCTGCTCACTGTAAACTTCCGAGTAGAAGGGTTATAGCATCTATACCCTTTTTGCTGCAGAGAGTAACCAATAAAGATGCACTTCTCAGCTTTTGAATCCAACTTGGATCTCAACTCATCTGGCACATGTACATAGGCAATGAAACAAAAAATTTTCAAATGAGAAATATCTGGTTTCCTACCAGTATACCTCTCCTCTGGAGTCATCCCATGTATAGCTGCAGTGGGAGTCTTGTTCATTATGTAGACTGCTGTAGCAACTGCATTAGCCCAGTAAAAATCAGGCAAGTCTTTTTCGTTGAGCATGGCACGAGATACCTCTCCAATATGCCTGTTTTTCCTTTCTGAAATTCCATTTTGTTGTGGGGTATGACTGCATGAATATTGCTGCTTTATGCCATGCTCCTGCAGGAACCTTGCAAACTCATTTGAGAGGTACTCTCCCCCTCCATCTGACCTTAGGCATTTTATTTGCAGGCCTGTTTCTTTTTCAACCATAGCTTTAAGAGTTTTGAAATGCCCAAAAACTTCACTTTTCTTTTTCATAAAATACACCCAAACTTTTCTGCTATAGTCATCAATAAAAGTAACAAAATAATGACAGCCTCCAAGAGATGCAGCTTTAGTAGTCCACACATCAGAGTGGATTAATTCCAATGGCTTCTTACTCTCTTGAACATGTCTAGGAAATGGTTTCCTTGCCTGTTTTCCAAATTGACAGGCTTCACATATCTTATGCATTTCTGCAACCTTGAATTTGGGCAATCCTGCAATTGTCAAGATTGTGGGAGAGAAGGAAGGAGTCTCGCTTGAAGCTTTCTTGCTTGCACAATGGGGGAAGACACACGAGAGTGGAGGCTGAAAACATTTTTTCTCTTCTTAGTTGTGTAAGCCAAAAGAACTCTCATACAAAGAAATAGAAGAACCCTATATATGGGTCTCAAACCAAACTAAACTAACTAAGGTGGCATACTAACTGAGCCACGAACTAGAGTAGATAAGGATAGCTATTATGTAGCTATTATTCATGGGCGGTGTACCAACCGCATCTGCAACTGACAAGTCGGTGACATAAATACACAACGGTTACCGTGGCATATCACGAGTGGAGCTCGATATCTCAACACTCCCCCTCGAGCTCAATCCCAATTCCTGCACACCAAGCAGGTCTCTGAACTTGTGCAGCTTCTCTGCGCCCAATGCCTTCGTGAATATGTCAGCTATCTGATCCTCTGTGCTGACATAAACTAGATCAATAAGACCTAGTAAAACCCTCTCTCGCACATAGTGATAATGCACCTCAATGTGCTTTGTTCTAGCATGATAGACTGGGTTATTTGCCAAGTGTATACTACTCATGTTGTCACAATAAATGACAACTGGTCCATCTGTAGACTGATGCATATCATAAAGTAGCTTATGCAACCAAGCTACCTCACATGCAGCCATTGCTGCACCCCTGTACTCAGCCTCTGTGCTCGACAAGGCAACTGTAGGCTGTTTCTTGCTGCTCCAAGTGACTGCAGCACTCCCAAAAGAGAATACATATCCACTGGTAGATCGTCTATCAGAAATGCTACCAGCCCAATCAGCATCAGTGTATCCATGCAACTGTATCTGAACTCCAGTCTCATAAAATAGTCCATACTGCAATGTGGACTTCACATACCTGAGTATGCGTCTAGCCG
Source organism: Lygodium microphyllum (assembly GCF_053477565.2). Taxonomy (NCBI): domain Eukaryota; kingdom Viridiplantae; phylum Streptophyta; class Polypodiopsida; order Schizaeales; family Lygodiaceae; genus Lygodium; species Lygodium microphyllum. Next base: position 124,690,622 of record NC_141148.1, on the reverse strand, counting down.
CATCCAAATGTGGTTTCCTTGGAGCCTGCATAAACTGACTTATCAATCCAACAGCATAGCTCAAATCTGGCCTGGTAATAGTCATATAAATCAAACTTCCTACTATGCGTCTGTACATAGTAGGGTCTTCCAAAAGCTCACCTGCATCTGCGCTTAGCTTCACATTCTGCTCCAAAGGAACTGAAATAGGCTTACAGCCTGTCATCCCATATTTGGATAGCATGTCCAATCCATACTGCCTCTGCAAGAGCTGTATCCCACTTGGTGATCTAATCACCTCAATGCCCAAGAAATAACGCAGCTCTCCCAAATCCTTCATCTCAAACTTTTGCTTCAATATCATTTTCACATGAAGGATATCTTCATCACTGTCACCTGTCATAATCAAATCATCAACATAAATGACAAGCAGCATAATACCTTTCTCTGTCTTTCTCACATAAAGTGAGAAATCTGCCTTGGAAATCTGAAAGCCAATAGTGACAAGATACTGCCCTATCTTGTCAGACCATGCTCTAGGTGCTTGCTTCAAGCCATACAAGGCTTTCTTCAACCTGCAAACAAACTCAGGATGAACATCATTCACATAACCTGGTGGCTGCTCCATATAGACCTCTTCTTACAAATCACCATGCAAGAAGGCATTCTTTACATCCATCTGATGTAAAGACCATTCCTTTGATGCAGCCATAGCAATGACTGCTCTTACGGTTGCCATCCTTGCAACCGGACTGAATGTTTCTTCATAGTCAATGCCATATGTTTGTGCATACCCCTTGACTACTAATCTTGCCTTGTATCTGTTCACAGAACCATCTGCATTGTGCTTCACCTTATAAACCCACTTACAGCCAATTGCATTCTTACCTTTAGGCAAAGGTACCAATTCCCATGTAGCATTTGCTTCCAAGGCATCCATTTCTTCATCCATGGCTTTCTCCCATTTTTCTTTTCCCATGGCTTCCTCAAAAGAAGTGGGTTCTGGTTCTTGTATCACTTTAACCATATATGCATAGTGAATGGCTGTAAATCCATCATATTTCAGCCTATCCACAGGATACCTAGCTCTCGTAGACCTGCGCAAAGTAGGTTCACTCCCAGGTGCTCTCAAAACATCCCTGGTCTTCCTTACTCCAGGTGTAACAATAGAAGGAATACCCAACTCATCATCAATGCTCTGTTCTGAGCCACTGGATTCACCATCCACATAAGAGTGACCTGCATTCACATCAAACATGGGCTGATCAACCTTCTCTTTTCCTTTTCGTGATACCTGCATACCACTATCTGCATTACTTTGAGAAGATTCTCCTGATCTCAATCTGCCTGTCCATGGCGAAGAATGTGAACCACTACTAGAGGACGCTCCAGGTCCACTAATATTTTGTGACTGCTGCTGTGAATTTTGTGCAGCATTACCATTTTGTGCATCTACATCATCAATCACATTTACTGGTTTATACCAGCTACTCATCTCATCAAAAACAACATCTCTGCTCACTGTAAACTTACGAGTAGAAGGGTTATAGCATCTATACCCTTTTTGCTGCAGAGAGTAACCAATAAAGATGCACTTCTCAGCTTTTGGATCCAACTTGGATCTCAACTCATCTGGCACATGTACATAGGCAATGCAACCAAAAATTTTCATATGAGAAATATCTGGTTTCCTACCAGTATACCTCTCCTCTGGAGTCATTCCATGTATTGCTGCAGTGGGAGTCCTGTTCATTATGTAGACTGCTGTAGCAACTGCTTCAGCCCAATAAAAATCTGGCAAGTCTTTTTCATTGAGCATGGCACGAGATACCTCTCCAATATGCCTATTTTTTCTTTCTGCAATTCCATTTTGTTGTGGGGTATGACTGCATGAATATTGCTGCTTTATGCCATGCTCCTGCAGGAACCTTGCAAACTCATTTGAGAGGTACTCTCCCCCTCCATCTGACCTTAGGCATTTTATCTGCAAGCCTGTTTCTTTTTCAACCATAGCTTTAAGAGTTTTGAAATGCCCAAAAACTTCACTTTTCTTTTTCATAAAATACACCCAAACTTTTCTGCTATAGTCATCAATAAAACTGACAAAATAATGACAGCCTCCAAGAGATGCAGCTTTAGTTGTCCACACATCAGAGTGGATTAATTCCAATGGCTTCTTACTCTCTTGAACATGTCTAGGAAATGGTTTCCTTGCCTGTTTTCCAAACTGACAGGCTTCACATACCTTATGCATTTCTGCAACCTTGAATTTCGGCAAACTTGCAACAATATTTTGGGCTTGCATTGATTTAAGTCGCTGTACATTAACATGACCAATGCGTTTATGCCAGATATCAATATCTGCAACTACACCGGTCCCATGTGCAAACATTGCTGCACTCAATTCAGACATGTCTGCATCCAACGTAAACATTCTGCCCTTCTTCTTTCCTTTTGCTATCAAGCGACCTTTTTTTTCATATCCTCAACAAAGCATCCATGAGGATTAAATCTGACCTGCAAGCCCTGTTCAACCATTTGACCAACAGAAACTAGATTCTTGGTGATATTCGGGACATGAAATACATCGGACAGGTATTTCTTTTTCCCATCCTGCATAGACAAAGGAATTTTTCCAATCTGCACAATAGGATGTGCAGTATCATCACCAGTCTCCACAAATCCTGGTTTTTCCATCTTCCTTGCATCCTCCATCCATTCTGCATGACCTGTCATGTGGTTTGATGCACCTGAGTCAACATACCATACATCATTGCTTTCTTCTACACTTGTCACAGAATTGTTCATGTGCTGCACCATGAACAAATGCTCATTTCTGTCATCACCCTGTCTACTAGAAGATGCATAATTCCCTTGTTGCAGTTTTCCATTCATGATGTCATTCTGCTTTTTATAGTAGTCTTTAGCCATATGACCCATTTTACCATAGTAGTAGCATTCAACATTACTGTTTGCATTTTGACCTCTTTGCCATCCACCACGACCTCTTTGGCTCCCCCTGCCTCTAGAGTTACCACGTCCTCCTCCATAGGACTGGTTTTCTTGAGTTTGCTGCATATTCTGATTTCTACCACGGCCTCCAGATCGGCCTTCTCTACCTCTGCCTCTACGTCTTCCAGCATTTGAGTAGAAGACAACTTCTTTTGAAGTTCCTCCCGAAGAAGATGCACCACCATTTCTCTGCTCCTCAGAAATTAGAAGAGCAATCAAGTCCTCAAAATCAGGAAATCTTTCACGGACGGAAATGGATGTCCGAAACTGCGCATAATCCTTTCCTAGACCATTCAAGGTCACAGAAACTAAATCATCATCTTCCACTGGCGACCCAATGGAAGCAAGTGCATCTGCAATCTTCTTCACCTTCATGTGGTAGTCATTGATGATCATATTTTCTCTTTGCACATTATGCAACTCTTGCTTGAGCTGCATTTTCCTGGCTTGAGTATTTGTGCTATAGATTTTTGACAAAGTATCCCATGCCTCCTTTGGCGTACTTGCATCCTGAATATGCACAATCATAGAGTCTGAAATACTGATAGACAGCCAGTACATAACTTTCCTGGCTCTCTCATGCCATGCTTTGAATGCCTGCATTTTGCTGTTGATTGGGAACATCAGGAAGAACTGGTTCTTCTTCATTTCCTGCAACAAACTCCCAATATCCTTTTCCCATAAGGAAATTCGTCATTCTAAACTTCCATGCTTGGAAGTTGTTCTTGTCAAGCTTTTCAGTGACAATCTGTGAAAGAGAATCAGACGCCATTACAGAACACTGCAAGAAATTCTGTCACTGCAAAGAACACAACTTCAGCCTCACAAGGGCTAATCTGTAAAACTGACGAAAGTGGTATTTGACCACACAGTCACTTCCTAGTGACGATTTTGCATCAACAGGCAACGGGGATGATTCTGTAACCCCCAATGTCTCTGCGCACAGGTATACGATGCAATTTCTACAGTAACTTTTCACAGACCTGTAGAACAGTGGCTGCACAGTATAAAACTGGGCCTTTTCCTGAGTGCGTGCAGAAAACTTCCGCCTCCAAAACAAGCCTTGAAATGGCCTCAAATAAAAAAAACAGGGTTGCTCTTGCTTCGCCGCGAAGGGCGTCTCAACCTGAGACAATGCACTCCTGCAATTTCCGGCTGTGCTACCTGCAGAGATCTGCTCCCAAAACAGAAAATGAAAGCAACACTGCTCCTCTTACCAGAACACCGTGAGCTTGGCTTGCTTTCTTGAGCTCCTTACCACGAACAAGGCTCTGATACCATGTCAAGATTGTGGGAGAGAAGGAAGGAGTCTCACTTGTAGCTTTCTTGCTTGCACAATGGGGGAATACACACAGAGGTGGAGGCTAAAAACAGTTTTCCTCTTCTTAGTTGTGTAAGCCAAAAAGAACTCTCATACAAAGAAATAGAAAAACCCTATATATGGGTCTCAAACCAAACTCAAATAACTAAGGTGGCATACTAACTGAGCCACGAACTAGAGTAGATAAGGATAGCTGTCATCTAGCTATTATTCATGGGCGGTGTACCAACCGCATCTACAACTGACAAGTCGGCGACATAAATGCACAACGGTCACCCTGGCATATCACGAGTGGAGCTCGATATCTCAACATGTCCATCGTTTACAGAGATACTTTCTCGAATGTACTTTTATCACTACTACATGAATTAACGATAAGCGTAAAATGCATTCTCCCTATGGAATTAAGCGTGCTTAAAGCATTTCTTTATGTGGAAATAAATTCATGGAACCTGGGCTTGTGGATCCTCGGTGATGTCCACGTGTAAGTTCGGGGAGGAACCTCCCACGGGTGCGCCTTGCGTCTTCTTGGGAGCCATCGTTGATGCCTTGAACTCTGCGGATTCCTAGCTTTGGCAAAATAGCCTCCAAGCCCGCCTGCTTTCTCCCTTGCGCAGGAATTGGGGCTTTACGAACCCGGTTTTAAAATCGGGGAGGACACGTAGGAACAAGGCTTATGGGCCTTATCCTTTAGAAGCTTCCAAGAAGCTTCTAAAGAGCTTCCGACTCTCAAAAAACGTGGAAGGGAATGGCAATGATTGGAAGGAGGGAAGTTTGACGACAACAGGGAAGATTGATGGCGATCCTAGAGCTGTAGCAGCGCTGCAACGGCAGCAGCTGGCGGCGAATGGTGACAGCATCCCTAGGCAGCACGACGGCCTTCTTCCTAGCATAGTAGCCTCTCTCCTTATGTTCCCTCCCCCCATTGCTTAAGGGTGTTTTTATAGTGCAAGAGGGGGGGAGGTGGTAGCCACCACGTGGCCTATGCATGGCCCTCCCTCCTCATGCAACCCACACTACTCTATCTTAGGCCATTCCTCCCCACACTCCCTCTCCTCCAGCCATGCATCGACTGGGGGAAGGGATAATTATAAAAAAAATTGACTTAAATTCTATCATTATCCCAATTGCCCCTTCAAAAGGGGTGTTCTTCCGCGGCTATGCGGTCTTGAACCTCTAGCCTCAATTGCTCAATGCGGAGGCCTCATTTTTGTGCGTGCAGGGTACAGATTAAGCTGCCGATAATTACAATGTGGGAGATAAGCTTGCACAGGTTTTACGTGGCATGCGGGGAGTCAAGTTCAACAATATTTTTGAGCGGAAATATTACACTCACTCACACATGCAATGGAGATGTAGAAACTCCATGTAGTGTCAAGAGAAGAGAAGTAGAATATTTTGATGAGAATGGATGTTAGAGATTCTTATTTCTCATGATCTGTCACTCTATCTCACTCACATGCATATACACATGCATGAATGCATACGCATCCACAAATATTCTATCTCTCTCTCTCTCTCTCTCTCTCGTAAGCTATGGTAGAAGAAAAAAGATAGACATGGAAGCTTGAACTCAAAAATTATACATAAAAGAATGAGAATTTCCATTCATTTTAGATGTTATGTGCATAGGTTTCCTTAGAAAGTAGCTTCAATTCTCTCTCTCTCTCTCTCTCTCTAACGTAGCGGTGGTCTCCTTTTTAGCTTCGGGAGCCTCTATTCCCCATTTGGTAGGATTTCTTTCTCTCTCATAGGCCCACCTATCTCCTAGCCTCCTTCTGATGTCAATTACATCTTCCACCACCTTGGTTGATAATACCCTACTCAGTGTGGTGGGGAATCGGAAATCGAAGTCAAAGGGCTTGCAATGGTTATTCTCCCTATGCTCCCAGAATATAATGTTATAATTTACTGGGAAGCAGTCTTCTCTCCTAGGGATGGGCGCTGCTAGCATTACTGGCAGTTGCGCGTTCAACCTTCTTTGAGCGAGCTCGAGCATTTGCTTTCTCTTCTTTTTGAGCTCAACCTTCCTAGCAATAGGGGCATCTACCTACGGTTGCTCCTTTGGTCCTAGGGAAGGAGGTTGTGGGACTAGCTCCTACTCTTGCTATTCCATTTCCAAGCTTGGTCTTGCCTCTTCAGCTAGCCTTTGCAGTTCCTGCCTTCTATGCTCCTATGGCCCTACTTCCTTAATGCTTGCTGCTTGTGCTTGGTTATGTAGCCCTGGTCTTAGTGCCATGTGAGTGGTTTCCAATTTTTTCCTCAATGATTCAACAACCTCCTCCTCTTCAGATTGCATGGTGTCTAAGAGAGTGTTGAGGAAGGCACATTGTTGGGCTTCCAAACTAATTTGTGTGGCCTTTGCCATGCTTTTTGCCATCGCCTTGTCTCCTTCGGCCAAGGCTAGTCAGTGCGTCAAGTCCCTCACCCTTCCTTTGCTCTTATCCACCCATTCATCTACCCTTTTCTTCATTTTCCCCAAGCTCTCATTATTCCTTTGGGATAATGCCCTGAGCCTCCTCTCCTATTCCTCGATTTCTCTTTCCAAGAGTTTTTGCTCTTCAAGCTCTGAGGATATCCTCTTTTCTAGGTCTTCTATGTGCTTTTGGTACCGTCTGCTTCTCTCTTCTTCTGTTGCTGCTAGTTGCTTTGCAGCATCCTAGATCTTTTAATTTTCATTTTGCAAGTCTTTATACAACACTACCCCGCTTGTCCAAATGGTGTTGTAGGCTCATGAGATTTTGTGTTTCTACCACGAGCTTTGCTTGCCACCTTTATTCCTCTCCTCCCTTGGCCTTGAGCTCCTCCTATAGCTCATTTATTTCTCTTTGGTACATGGCCACTTGGTGGGTCCTTTCTAGTTGAGAGGTTTCCATGGTCTCCTTTTTAGCTATGAGTTCAACAATGGCTAATTTCTTTTCTTCTTTTGCCCTCTCCAGTTGTGATAGAAGTTTGTTGACGTAGTCATCATAATTTCTAGGCATCGGTAGCGTTGTAGGAGTGGTTGTTGTGGATGCTTCAATCTTCTATCTTTTGGGGTCGTGTCTGGATTTCGCATCCGCAACTTTGTTGGTCTTTTTGCTTTGGTCACAGGGGTTTGAACTATTTTTTTGTTAACTAGAAATTGCACCTAGGCCACAAGGTTGTCAACATCCACCATGGTAGAAGAGCCTTGGGTGGGCGCAGAGACTGGGTGGTAGGCACTAGGGTAGATGGGATGGGATCAATTAGGCCCTTGCCCTTGCCCTCAGCTCTATTGGGGGTGGCATATTCTTGGGTGCGTGGGATCTTGTGCCAGCGCATTCCTCTTTGTGGGGGACTCATGGCTGCCAGCTCTTCTTCCCTTGAAGGTTGCTCCACTGAGAGGCTGATGACGAGGGCTATGTTTTCTTCTTTCTTCCTCCTTAACTCCTTGATCTCTCACTCTGCTTTCCTCCTCTCCTCTTCTGCTTTCCTGGATTCCTCTTTTATTCTTTTCATCTCCTCCTTTTCTCTTCTCTCTCTTCTTTCTTTGGAACTTTTGGACTCACTTTGGGCCCTTGTCAGATCCGCTTTTTCTTTCTTCTTGCTTTCTTCTTCGACCTTCTTTTTGGAGTCTTTTTCTTTGACTTCTTGGCCCCTCCTCGGCTAGATTGTGCTTGCTGCTCTCCTTCTTTGTCACTCACTATCCTCTTGCTAGATTGCTCCTGCTCTTGGCACACGGAGGGGACCTATTGGGTGTCTCGCGGACTTCCTCATCTTCTTGTGTTTCCCCCAAGGCTTCTCTGATGATAGCTGTCAAGACCCCTGCGAACCCACTAGTGGAGGCCTTTGATGATGACGAATTCCTAGATTTGGAGATCGAGGATTATCCACTTGCGGGTCTTCCACTGGTGGCCAATCCTTTCACTAATGTTTCTATTGTTGACTACATGAAGCCGTTTATGTTCACCTCATCTACGACTTTGGCTGCGAGGCTCTCTAGCATAGGTATGTTAATTTGGTTCATCAGTGCATTGTATCTATGACTGGAGAACAATACGTGGATCATCTTCACCTTTGCAGCTTGGACTTGTGGGTATCTGGAATGTCTATAAGACTAATGCCGTCATTAGTGCGGACCAGGATCTTGTCCATCCCTAGCATATCATATGCATCTCTTCTAGGCGATCTCTTGATGTTGTTGGGTAGGCCCAATGCTCTTTGCACCAATTTGGGGCTTAGCTCGATCTCCACATGGTGGGTTGCATTTTCTTTACATACCATTATGGTGCTGCGGTTCCTATGGAAAGTTCTGAGAAATTTCACGTATTTCTCATAGTCCATAGCTTCTATAGATTGCATTGCTTCACAATTTTCTTTATGACTGGTTCCTCCATGGCCACATCCTCCAGGTTCAGGATATGACTAAACCTGAACTGGTTGAAGGCCCTTGTCTCCACTGAGAGGCCGTACTTTGCATGCTCTTCCTCCGAGAACGGCAACTTCTTGGTTTTCTCTTGTCTTGCCATTGTAGGTGCCTGTCATGAAGCCATAACCCACCATTAGTATTCTTCATATATTTTTTGCGAAAAGGTGTATAAGAGATGGAAGAAATGCTTATGGAGGCTAAAATGCTTAAATATAGAAAATGAATTTTTCTTTAAATAGCCCATGCATTTCACAAAGATTTTTAACACTTACTTAATCATGAGTTGATTTTTACGCATTTTGAACATTGATTGAGGTTTTATGTTTACACCTTTTATCATTTACACCCTTTTGTTCATTCACACCCTCACCCTCCCCCCTTAGAGATGAGAAGAATCCTTCCTAGGATTAGAGGTTGAAGGGTGGAGACCATTCAACACATGCCTATGTGTTTCATCTTCGCATGAGCCAAGCGTAGAAGTTCGGGTTGTACTCCCTTTGAGCATAAAGGTCCATGTTGATAGGTCGGATGCTTATGTGGGTGAGGTAAGTGAGGACATCCGTGAGAAAATCATGAGAGTTCATTCGGCTAACAATGTGTAGTTCCTTCTCGATCAACATGAGATCCAAGTAGGGGTGATTCATGATGTGCTCTTTGAGGGGTCAATTATGGATGGTGGTCAATAGCCTATAGGAGGTTGGGGCTACATAAATTGGGTCATATTCCAAGATCTCGATTGCATGTGTGTGCTCAAAATTGGTCATGATTTGGTAGCCTTCTTACACCCTTTGGAGTCTAAGAGCATACCATTGGTGCAAGAAAGAGGAGTCATAAGCCACCAATTGTTTCAGCTTTGTCGTTTCCTGGTCGGTGTGGCAAGGACTGTGCCCTTGGCATAAGATGTAATGAGACATTGCTGACGTGCTTGTTCACAAGAAATCTTGGTGTTTATGAGTTTTTGAGCTTCTTGGGGTGCCTTGATGAATACAAATTTTGATTCTTCCCATGAGCAAGGTAGTGTGTATACCACTGTTGCTAAAGGCTCATCTAAGAGACTTAGGTCTAATCGGTCATAGCTTATAGCAAGTGTGGTAAACGTGGCATCCAAATTCGGAAGGCAACCAACTAAGTCATCCCCTGTATTTTCAACTAAGTCTACGGCGAGGTAAGAATCAAATGTCGTTCCTAAGAAGGTTTAAGGCCTGCTGTTGGGGGTTAGAGTTTGATGGAGTTTAACTGGGCTTGAGAGTTCAATGGTTGACATCTGCATTTTTGGTTGTTCCAGAGTGTGTGGTTTGGCCTCTCTTGCACTAGACTGGGTTTGCGATTGTGACTTTGTGCTGCCAGATGACTATGAGGTGTGGGTAGCATAAATTGTGCTCGCTTGGGTTGGATTGGAGTCATTAAGGTGCAGTTTTGGTCGATAGAATTGTTGAGGTTTTGGGTCAACGGTGTTGGGCTCTATGAGCTTTTTGTAGGGGCTACCTATCTATTGAAGAACATTCATGGCTAAAGGAGTACACAGACGTATTTTCTGAAGAGCTGACAGAACTTCCGCCTCAAAGGGAAGTTGATCATGAGATCAAGCTAGTGCCGGGAGCTGCGTCAATTGCAAAGAGGCCTTATAGAATGTCCATCCCGGAAGCAATTGAGCTGAAGGAGTGACTCAAGAAACTATTAGATCAGGGCTACATCCGTCCTAGCAGTTCACCATGGGGAGCTCCAGTGCTGTTCGAGAAGAAGAAAGATGGAACGCTTCGGCTGTGTATTGATTACAGACGGTTGAATCAATCAACCATTAAGAACAAGTACCCTATTCCAAGAATAGATAAACTTATTGACTGTCTTCAAGGTGTGAAGATATTCTCCAAGATTGATCTCAGGTCTGGATACTATCAGATAAGGATCAAGGAGGAAGATATTCTAAAGATGGCATTCAACACAAGATATGGACACTTTGAGTTCCTAGTCATGTCATTCGGGCTGATAAATGCACCTGCCACCTTCAACAGGTTAATGCAAAATATCTTTAGGCCATATCTTGATAACTTTGTACTCATCTTCTTCGATGATACCTTAGTCTATTCCAAACAGGAAGAAGATCATGAATCCCATCTTCGCGTTGTCCTTGAGACAATGAGGGCACACAAGCTTTATGCCAAGATGAAGAAGTGTGCATTCTTCAAACGTTAGATTGAATATCTGGGATTCATGGTATCGGCGGAAGGAATCTCAGTAGACCCGGCCAAAGTCAGAGATGTTTTGGAATGGCCAACACCAACATCTGTCAAAGAAATACGCAGTTTTCTTGGATTGACAGGATGGTATAGGATCTTTATCAAAAATTTATTTGATTGCAACACCTCTGACGGATCTACTGAAGAAGCAAACATCGATTGTATGGTCAACTGCTGAAAAATCTAGCTTTGATAGATTAAAGGAAAGTTTGGTATGAGCGCCTATCCTGAAACTTTCGGATCTTGGTAAGGAGTTCGAAGTAGTAACTGATGCTAGCATGCTTGCCTTAGGATGTTGCTTATACAAGAAGGTCATCCTGTAGCATACTCTTCAAGAAAACTAAAGAGCCATGAGAAGAATTATGCTACCCATGATCTAGAGCTGTTAGCTATCATCCATGCTCTAAAGCTTTGGAGACATTACCTGCTGGGTAACAAGTTTACCCTAGTGACGGATCATAAAAGTATCAAGTGGATCTTTACCCAGAACGAGCTCAACATGAGGCAACGTCGATGGATTGAAGTGCTGGAGGAGTATGAATTTGAAATCAAATACCGGCTAAGGGAGATCCCTATCAAGGAACAAGACCCGAAGCTACAGGCTAAGTATCAGGAATTCTCTATCAATAGTGGACTTGTCTACTATAGAACGAGATTATGTATACCGGAAAGCTAGTCACTCAAGCAAAAGATACTTTGGGAAGCTCATGATTCCCCTTTCTCAAGACATCCTGGCTATGCCAAGACCCTCAATGCAGTCATGAAGAGCTACTATTGGGAGAGGCTTAAAGGTGACGTTCTCAAATATGTCACTGAGTGTTTGTCTTGTCAACGTATTAAGGCCGAACATGTCAAAATGCCAGGAAAGTTGCAACCACTTGACATTCCCCAAATGAAATGGGAATTCATCAGTATGGACTTTGTTGTTGGCCTACCCCAAGTTCAGGGAGGATACAACTCCATTATGGTTGTGGTTGATATGCTCACAAAGGTTGCACACCTTATTCCTGTTAAGACAAACTATAAAGCCTCAGACATTGCAAGGTTTTTCATCAAGGAGATATTCAAGCTACATGGATTGCCCAGAAGAATCATTAGTGATCGTGATTCTCTCTTCACATCACACTTCTAGAGAGCTATCTTTGAATCCATTGGGACTCAAATCTATTTTAGTACAGCTTACCATCCCCAAACTGATGGTCAAACAGAGCGAGTCAACCAAGTCATTGACGATATGCTAAGGGCACACTGCTGCCGTGAACCAAAAAGGTGGATTCAATACTTGCCACTGGTTGAGTTTGCCTACAATGCTTCTTTTCAACAAAGCATTCAGATGACCCCTTTTCAAGCATTGTATGGGCATGACTATCGAAGTCCTTTAACCTTCTTAGACCCAACCCTAAGAGTTGAAGCTTCAAAGCAAATGCTAGAAGATATGGATGACCAAATGAAGTCAATAAGACAGGACATCCAAGCCGCCAAGGATAGACAGAAGGCATATGCGGATTTGAAACGTCAAGATAGAACCTTCGAGGAAGGAGACATGGTCTTCATTTGCGTACGCCCAAAGAAGAGTTCCCTATCCTTAGGAGATTGCAAGAAGCTAAGTCCAAGGTATTGTGGACCCTACAAGATCCTCAAGTGCCTAGGATCCAATGCTTATAGACTGCAACTCCCTGAGAACCTAAAGGTTCATAACATATTTCATATCAGCCTACTGAAGAAGTATTGTGGGAGCTTTCGCTCAACCACCAAGACCCATGGACCGCTTACTGTTTCAAGCGTTCCAAGCCGAGCACTAATGGCTACCTCTCACATAGCCAATGCGCCATCCATATCTACGGGTGTAGTGAGCTTACCTCCATGCCGTTCGAGTTACCTCCTCTCCCGCGCACTCTGGTAGCTCCACGATCCAAGTGCAAGCTTCAAGTAAGCTCCATCCTCAAGCTCCACGCTCTAAGCTCCATCACCGCGAGCGAGAGAAGAGAAGAGAAGAGAAGAGAAGAGAAGAGAAGAGAAGAGAAGAGAAGAGAAGAGAAGAGAAGAAGAGAGGAGAAGATGGAGAGCTTCTCCACCCCATGGTCCCTCACCCTCACACACTCACTCCCTCACACTCTCACACTCCCTCTCTCAAGCACAAGCTCAAGCAAGCAAAAAGAAGAACAAGAAGAAGAAGAGGAGAGCTACTTTTGGCCACACACAAGAATGAGCTTCTCATTCACTTTTCAACTTTATATACAAAACCCTAAATCCCTTTTGAGCGGTTATCCCCTTTTCCCCTTTTTTATATGGCCAGTCATAGCCTACTAGGCCCTTTTTCCCATTGTCCTTCTATCTTCCTAGCTTCCTTTCCACCACCCGTCTACATTTACAAATTGCACGGGTGAGAGCCCGGTGCTCTTTTACAAGATTTCAGGGTGCACCTTTTTATTTTAAAATGCACCTTTCCCCTTTTGCATTTGCCTTGGACTTTTAAGGTTGCCATTGCGCTTTTGGCCTTTTCTCCTCTTCTTTCTTCAGTCAGCCTACCTTTTTCCCGCCTTTGCCCTATGTCTTTTTTATTTCCTTTTGCTTTCTTTGTGTTGGGGTTAACATTACCCCCCGCCTAGACAAGTGCCAGTCCCATGGCACTGACTGTCGTAGGTAGCAGGCGTTAGCATACACCGAAGATGTGGGTGGCAAGGACGTCAGTGGTTGCCATGGCGGAGTGTTGGTAGTGGTGGGGAGGAAGGTTGTTGGGGGCACGTTGGTGGGTTAAGTGGTAGGTGGTAGGGCAATGGGAGTTGGTGGTAGGGCTGTTCTTTGGGGGGTTGCACTGATGGAGTACAAGTGGCGGTTTGTTGGGGATTCTGTACATGATGATTCTTGGCAGGCTTACAGGGTGATAAGGATAGGAATTCAGAGTTGAGTGTTGATGAAGAGCGAATGACACCTTCATTGGAGTCTTCAATACCTGTAATTGGAAAACCTCTCATGTGGTCTCTCCTTAAGGGATAGTGCTAGTCTTCTTATTGTGCACAAGACATATTTTGATTAGTTTGGGAGACAGGTCAAACTCTAAGCAAGCTTAGAGTATTGTCCTGCACTTGAGGACCCAAACCTTGTATAGGTTATAGTGTGAATATTAAGTGAGTGCACGTGCGTATTTAGGTATTACTTAGTTAGAAGATTGTCGGCCTGGTTCCTTGTATAGCAATGGGTCAGTGAAGCAAGGGGCTAAGTTGATGGAAAAATTTGTCGATGAAGACGGGAAGTACACTTGAAGATTGCTTGAGACATCATTATGGTCTTGTCAAGGCAATGTATCATAATTGAGCTGCTTGATGTCTTAGCTTTTGGTAGCTAGTGGCTACTTGTAGTGCTTGAAAAGTATGGTGTACTTTTCCATTGTCTTTCATGCCTTGCTTACCACTATTGATTTTAATGGCATTGAGATGGAGTGCAAAAGAATTGTGCAAGTGGTTCAAGGTGACAGGTCTAACCATAGGCGAAGGGAGCTCCCTAGGTATGTCCTGCCCTTAATGTGCCCTGAACAATTATGGGGGATGTAAAAAGGGCTAGGGAATTAGGGACGGAGCCTACTGACCAAGGTCACTGCACGTACCTAATTTGAGGACCCCTAGGTGCGGTGCTGTGACCGTGTTTGTTTGTTTGTTTTTCTTTTTCTTTTTTTTTCCTTTTTTTTGGTGGAAAAAATGAATACATTCAATAAAGTGGTCCAAGTCGGCAGGGCCGAGGGCCGAATGGCTGAGTGGTCCGAGGGCGGAGTCAGATGGGCATAGTGGTAGTGGGCCGAGGGCCAATTCTGGGACTCGGCCTAGAATTGCTGTCACTCAGACACGTCGAGCACGGCGTACTTTTGGCAGATTTGACGAATAATGCTTCGTTTTTAATGATTTTGGTCTTGAGGGGTCACACAAACTTCTAGAATGCAAGAATAGACATGAATGAAGGATTCTATACCCTTGGAATAGCAAATAACCTCCAAAGTACAAATCGGCAAGCAAATCAAACCCTCTTTCCCTGTTTTGACAACAGAAACCCTAATGCTGATTTTCTTTGTTTTTCTTTGTTTTCTCCTACTCTAATGCATCCAAATCACAAAGTAAATACCTACACTACTCCATCTCACAACATAAACCTCAAAAAAAAAAAACAAAAAACCTACTTGCCAAGGAGATCAAATACCATCTTCAACCCCCTCCCTTCCTACCTATCTCAAGCACCAGTTCGAGGAAAGCCCTTACTTCGATGCTCGATTCAAAGCGCGCAAGCGCTCAAGGCTTGAATCCGTTGGTCCCGGCAATGGAACCAAAATGTGGGAGCTTTCGCTCAACCGCCAAGACCCATGGACCGCTTATTGTTTCAAGCGTTCCAAGCCGAGCACTAATGGCTACCTCTCACATAGCCGACATGCCATCCATATCTACGGGTGTAGTGAGCTTACCTCCATGTCATTCAAGTTACCTCCTCTCCCGCGCACTCCAGTAGCTCCACGATCCAAGTGCAAGCTTCAAGCAAGCTCCATCCTCAAGCTCCATGCTCCAAGCTCCATCACCGCGAGCGAGAGAAGAGAAGAGAAGAGAAGAGAAGAAGAGAGGAGAAGATGGAGAGCTTCTCCACCCCACGGTCCCTCACCCTCACACACTCACTCCCTCACACTCTCACACTCCCTCTCTCAAGCACAAGCTCAAGCAAGCAAGAAGAAGAAGAAGAAGAAGAAGAAGAGGAGAGCGACTTTTGGCCACACACAAGAATGAGCTTCTCATTCACTTTTCAACTTTATATACAAAACCGTAAATCGCTTTTGGGCGGTCATCTCCTTTTCCCCTTTTTTACATGGCCGGCCATAGCCTAGGCCCTTTTTCCCATTGTCCTTCTATCTTCCTAGCTTCCTTTCCACCACCCGTCTACATTTACAAATTGCACGACGGGTGAGAACCCGGTGCTCTTTTACAAGATTTCAGGGTGCACCTTTTTATTTTAAAATGCACCTTTCCCCTTTTGCATTTGTCTTGGACTTTTAAGGTTGCCCTTGCGCTTTTGGCCTTTTCTCCTCTTCTTTCTTCAGTTGAGCTACCTTTTTCCCGCCTTTGCCCTGCGCCTTTTTTATTTCCTTTTGCTTTCTTTGTGTTGGGGTTAACAAGTATGTACCTAATCCTAACCATATACTTGATGATCAACAAGTTATAATGCCTAGCCAAGGATTCCGTGAGCTACGGCCTGACAGGATCTTGGATGTTAGGGAGAGATGATTAAGATCTAGAACCTTGAGAGAATGCCTCATCCAGTGGAAAGATTATCTCGAGGAGGATGCCACTTGGAAGGATGAAAGCACTCTCAACAACAATACCCCCAGTTCTTCTCGAGATGAGAACATCTCGATTCCTCCAAGGGGGAGAGAATGTAATATTTTCACTCAAAAATATTGTTGAACTTGACTCCCCGCACACCACATAAAACGTGTGCAAGGTTATCTCCCACATCGTAATTATCAGCAGCTTAATCCGTACCCCGCACACACAAAAAGAGGCCTCTGTATTGAGCAATCGAGGCCAGGGGTTCAAGACCGCATAGCCATGGAAGAACACCCCTTTTGAAGGGGCAATTGGGATAATGATGGAATTTAAGTCAATTTTTTAAATAATTATCCCTTCCCCCAGTCGATGCATGGCTGGAGGAGAGGGAGTGTGGGGAGGAATGGCCTAAGGTAGAGTGGTGTGGGTTGCATGAGGAGGGAGGGCCATGCATAGGCCACGTGGTGGCTACCACCTCCCCCCCTCTTGCACTATAAAAACACCCCTTAGGCATTGGGGGGAGGGAACATAGGGAGAGATGCTGTCGCACTGGGAAGAAGGCTGGCATGCTGCCTGGGGATGCTGCCACCATTCGCCACCACTGTTGCCGTTGCAGCGCTGCTGCAGCTCCACGATCGCCATCAATCTTCCTTGTCATCGTCAAGCTTCCCTCCTTCCAATCATTGCCATTCCCTTCCACATTTTCTGAGAGTCAGAAGCTCCTTGAAAGCTTCTAAAGGATAAGACCCATAAGCCTTGTTCCTACGTGCCCTCCTCGATTTTAAAACCGGGTTCGTAAAGCCCCAATTCCTACGCAAGGGAGAAAGCAGGCGGCTTGGAGGCTGTTTTGCCAAAGCTAGGAATCCGCGAAGTTCAAGTCATCAACGATAGCTCCCAAGAAGACGCAAGGCGCACCCGCGGGAGGTTCCTCCTCGAACTTACACGTGGATATCACCGGGGAACCACAAGCCCAAGTTCCACGAATTTATTTCCACATAAAGAAATGCTTTAAGCATGCTTAATTCCATAGGGAGAATGCATTTTACGCTTATCGTTAATTCATGTAGTAGTGATAAAAGTACATTTGAGAAAGTATCTCTATAAACGATGGACAAGGATTGGTGCATATCATGCAATTGGATCGTTTGCATCTCCAAAGTTATGAATGGAAATCACTTATTCGCCCTATAAACTTAGTCGCAAATTGCCTTGTCATGCATTTTCAAAGTGGAAGTCTAAAAATCATATTGCCTAGGGTTAAAGAGGAAATTGTTAAGTGCATTGGCAGTGAAGGAAAAGAGTATCTTGCAATAACTTCCTTTGAAAGGACTCACATGAGGAAATTGTTAACTTCCGTTGCACGGCATGAAAATGAAACAATGGACATTGCAAGTTGCATGCAAAAGATGCTTGGAAATGGATTAAGTCATCACTAGCCTTAGTCTTGCCTGAACTTCATTTACGATGTTGTATCTAAGGGTTGCATGTTACATATTCGACATGCGAAAAAATCATTCATCAAGAGCTGCATTTAGGAAAGGTTGTATGGCTTATCAAAGCATGAAACTCAAATGCTTAGACAAAAGGTTGTAGGCATTATTCCTCGATGTAAATCCTAGTAGGTCCTATGTAAGTTAATCTTCAAATTATCATGCATTTTGACTTTAGTAAGAAAAGATAGGATGATTGCAGATCTTGTGGTGCGTAGAAGCAGTGAATCGCATATTTACATGTATTGTGACATTTTGCAACTATTTTTCTCCTTTAGATCAAGTTTATCATCTCTAGGAAAGTATTGCTCTTGTCGCAAGACAAGTAGACTGATTTGGCTAGAACACTTGTAATATTATAACCCGTTAGTGATTCGTATAAGCATATCTAGTGGTACAACAAACACCTCAAGTACTAGCTAGGGCTTGGCACATCAGAAATGTAGCATAGTATCGTACTTGGACGCCAAGTCGAAACCCTCAAACCCAAAGGTCCTACCCACATTCACGGAATGTTTAGGTCAATTGGACACTCATGCAAACAACGATCTAGGGTTTCTACCCTAAGGATCATTTGACCTAATGCTAAAACTCAGATTAAGTTTGGAAACCCTAGGTCCAAACATTGTCGGCCTAGTACAATTAGGGTTGGGTTGGGTAAGAAGACACCCTAAACCCGCATCTTGTCTAAACAAAATTCCTTGACCAGGAAACACCATTCTATGGGTGAAATGATCCCATGAGTTAGGTGGTGCGACACTTGTGCAACAAGTTGCAACGTCGCATGGCCTTATGGTTTAATCATAAGATAGATTTGCCATTCCTTGGAATGAGGTTGGCAGGTTCTAGCGCAAGTCTAACTTGCAAGAGGATGAGTAGACATCCTGTTACATCACCTTTCTTGGGCTGACTTGCCAAGTTAAGGGAAGTTATGTTTTGCTTGGTAAGCAAAGGATCAATCAAGTTAGAGCGACATGGTCGCCAGGATTCACTGTTTTAACTTAAGAAACCTAAGGTAATGGTTAAGTTGGGTTAATAGGGTATGGCCCTAACCCAAGGACAAAAGGGTGAAAAAACAAACCCTTGGGGGATCTTGCCAAGTCGCAATTGATCCCGGATCGAATGCTAGATGTATTTGGAGAAAAGGATTCACTCCTTAGCAGTTGGCCAAATAAACGACCACTGGATTGATTGTGTTTGTAACAGTTTAGAAGCACTGTTTGCATTGTTTGCTCAAGGAACTAAAAGATGGAAAGTTAATTAATACTTCAGGTTGAAGGCCTGAAGGGAGAGGCAACATCAATTACCCCCGACTGTCTGCCTGACCCTAACCAAGGGGGTTGTTAGCCGCGCCAGGAATGTGGACCGAACCCACCGTGAGAGGTCTCTCCGTTGGGCACTACTTGGAGCAGAAGGACGCTTGGGTGCTAGGGGGGCTCTGGCTGTAAATCCCTTGCCTTCCGAGCCCTGCACAAGAGGCCAACGCGACTCGAGATTGGATCTCGAGGCCCGCATACTAGTCTACGGGTAGAATATTGGATTAGTAATCCCTGTGGATTGCTGGATTGCCTTCGGGCGGATTATGGATTAGCCGACAGACTGGATTAGCCTACGGGCTGGATAAATAAGTTAACTTGTTGAAAAGGAACTTGTTTGGCTCTGTTTTTCTATGTCAAGTGCTAAGATTACATGAAGGAACCAGTGTCTAACTAGCTAGTTAAGGAAGCTGTTTTATGCGTGTCCAACTAAATGTGGTAGGTAATTAGACAACTAAAGCAACCTTGAGGAAAGTGCGGTGGATGTGGCCATGGGTCCGTCCTACGAATGGGTGGTCTCGATTGGCCGGGAACTTTTCTCAAGCGAAATGGATAGTAAGAAACTCTTCTCGAAGAGAATGAACAGCAGGCAACGCTGACCTAGAGTTCAGGTTACTAGAATCCCAATTTATGTTGTTTTAGGGGAACGGAATGGAACTATGCCTTATGGCAGGGAGGTCGAGCTTTGCATCCCTCTTATTTCCCATTCTCCTTGAACCAAGTGCAGCATGAATCCGCTTGAACCCTGACATTTCTACGTAAAGTAGTTCGCCTGGGGTTAGACGCTAGCTGCCATTCTAGGAGTATGACCACTAGGGGAAACCCTGATTCAGGTCGGTCCTAAGTGGGAACGATCGAAATACTTCCGCTATGTGGCAAACTTGGAAAGACCTAGATCGCAAACCCCGTAACATTCCATGGGAGTGTTGGGCGGAGCTTTCTAGACTCTCTTCCTGATGGGCTGCTAAGACGTGTCCTGAAAGGAAATAGGTGGACACGTTACAGTGAGTTAGAGAGAGTGAGGGAATGAGGGACCATAAGAGAGAAGGGTCTTCTTCTCCTCCTCTATTCTTCTTCTTCTTCTTTACAACTTAGAGAGAAATGCACTAGTGATGGATCGATGGTTGGAGCATAAGAGGAGCACATATACAAATTGTAAGGCCATCAAGCTTTTATTTGATGCTAGACTGCAAGAACAAATGCGAGTGTAGGTGAGCCTCTGAACACTTTGAGTTAATCTTTTCTTTCTTACTTTCATGGGGTTGAGAGGAGAGAGCATAAATGATGTGGATTTAGAGTATGAATTGACTATGTGAGAGATAGCCTAAAATCACAAATGAAGGAAAACTCTTGAAACAATAAAATTTCATCCAAGGTCCCACCATTGTGTTAAAGGCCAACATCAAACTACAGAATAATTGCATTACTGGTGACATGGAAAGAACATGAATATATCTTTATGTATCACTATCTATTGATCAATGGCATTGAAAAAACCAATGTGGAGCTTCAGCTCAAATTGCTAGGTTGATTTGTTGAATTACACTATTCTTTGTCAGATTAACATGCAAGATATCCAGAACTTAAAGCAAAAGGCCAAGGCAAAAAATCCATTCTTAAGGAAGGCGTACTCTATCCAAGCCTCCATTGAGTACATCCAATATCAAACAATGTAGAAACATTAAGACTTTTCAGTGCAATCCCACTTATGTGGCTCCCATATCCTTGAGTAATGGGACTATTATATGTAAATTTTCCATAGCCAAAATATTGAGTGACACCCTATACTCAATAAATTTTTGACTAAAGAGTATTTACATGTTACTAGTGGGGGTAGGAACAAGAGCAATAATATTTGGTGTCTAATACTATATCACATTCCTAGCCATCAAGACATAGGATCTCAATGGTTACACCACTTTTCAATATAACCCACATTTTTATGAGTGGTTGTAACATGTTTAATAGATAACTCTTTTTTTATAAAATAAATAAGCAATAGATCTTACCCTTTAGACAAATAAATCTGCATCTTTCTTGAAAGTATACACACAAAAAGGAAATGCACTATCAAATAAACATAAGGCTAGGGAATGCCAACAAGGTTGTTATGGTTCTAATAATATGAAAACCATATTTCTTTGTACAAAATAAATACCTAAATCAACTTTTTACCCACCCACATGTAGGCAACTAGGGAGATGAAGGGGAGCTCCAATTTTCTTTTATCCTTGAAGAACATGCAAGGTTCAATATTATCCCCAAGATAATATGCTTTAAATATCTCAAGTACTTCTAATAATTCTTGAACTTAGACAAAGTGGTTAAGAGCAACCCCAAGGCAAAGGAGCTAATTGATGAATGTGGTCTTACACACTGTATGTACAAGCCTTGGGAGGAGAAATCAACCACAAGCTTTGCACTACATGAAGACCACTAGGATCGGAAATGTGATTGTCCACACTCCATGATGAGGATGTGCCTAGCATCCCATTTCCTTGACTAGTAGGATTATGAAAGGTGTATTGAGAATTGAAACACCAATTTAGCCTTATGAAAAGGGGTCTAAGGCTACAAAAGCACACAACATTATGAACTTCAATTGAAAACATAGGTCCTCCACACAATGTGCTCAAGTATGGGACATAATGCTCACACGAGGAGAATCCCCAAGAGCTTGATGGAGGATCTTCTTACAAGGAATGTAACATACCAAAATCTCAATAACTATTGGTTCAAAGCTTAAAGAGTTAATGCAAAAATCTGGAATCTCTTCTCCATAGAGGAGGAAAGGTGAAGAACCCAAGGATGCAATGATTAGATTTAGTAATGCATTGACTAAAATCCAAAAAAATGTCTTCATTGATACTTATACATACTCACCAACTACACAAATGCCAACATCTTCTAAATAGATGACCAATTGGAGAAGGCCTCCAAGCCACTCCAAGAAACATAATTAAGAATCTCTTTAATTTAGAGCCAAAATCATGGAGGATGAGGAGGACAAGTGTAGGAAAGAAGAAAGGAACTGGTTTGCACCTCAATTTTATTCAACAATAGATATACTTAAACACCATCAAGATTACCATGAAGCTAGTAATAAGGGAGGAACGTATTGAGATTCCACATGCTACCCTTAACTATAACTTCAATATGATAGTCTCAAGTGTTGAATATTATTGTGTTAAGGAAGACGACCCACACTTATCAAGATGCTAGATACAATACTTAGGAAATTAGGGAGATGGAATCATAGCACTAATCTTTTTATTAGAGCATCCTCTTCCTGTGTCCATTCTCAATTTCAAAGATTGGATAAAAAGATACAATAGGATACTTGAGAGTGGCCTCACTACATTAGTGCTTCATGGTCTTTAGGAGCTAAAGTCACCACACCAATGGAGCCATCTATAGAGCAAACTTGAATGCACCCTAAAGCATCAGATCTACTAGAGAACACACCCTATCGTAGAAACAATAACCACTTCCCCAACCTAATCATGAGAAAGTTAGTAGATTTACCAAAATGCTCAACTATTTAAGTTAGCATCTCCTAGATTTACCAAAATGCTCAACTATTTAAGTTAGCATCTCCTAGACATACTATTCAATGTGCTTGTGGCACAAACAAAGGATCTTCAACAACCCCACTAAGAAGTTCAAAACAATACAAGTTAAACTCAATCTCCCTAATGTGTTTGACTTTGTCATTCCTCAAAACATTACGAGGGTGTTGCTCATTACCATGATCCACCTCCTCATTCCTAATCACAACTAGGAGATGGTTTCAACATGTGGACAAGGAAGTGTTGCCTAGTATTATAGGGACAACAAGGGTATGGAAAGTCAACTTTGCATTGAAGCCCAAGTATGCATATGGTGAGCAATCCATATGGGGGAGCAACTTCACATTGAAGCCCAAGTATGCATGATTTGTTTTCTATAAGAGTATGAGAAAGGAGAGGGTAATCTAACATGCTAGCCTATCCAGGGTGGCATGGGACATGATGCAATCAAATAAAAGCATGTAAGGAATAACTTCTAAACAAGACCAAATGTTAACTCCAAGAACCTAGAGAGTACCAATCTATTCTAGCCTTAGTACTTGGTGGCATCATTTAGTGCTTTGGTCAATACATTCACAAGTTTCCCAAATTAACCTTCTTCATCACATGCAATTATTTGTGGCTTCTTACTACTCTACTGTGCTAAAAAATCCCACTTTGTACAAGGACAAATAGTCACCACTAGTCTTTTTTGTCAATATCAAAATTGACCACAAATGACAAAATTAGTAAATAGATAAATAGGACACTACCATGTGTGGTCCAATGTAACACTTGACTCTATATAGCAAAAAAGTAAAAAGGAGCATGTAAACTTATCCTCATGAGGTAACTCCATCTAAAAGATTTATCTTGGATAATAACACTTTTCGGCTCTTTTTTCTTACTTTCAACACCCTAATGTGACTTTTCAACTCTCAATTTATTACTTTTAGTAGCTTGATGGGATTATTGAAAATTGTGATTCCCTTAAGTCGCATTTGAATAAAAAGCTAAAACCTTTCTATCTCGATCTAATAGATACTCCAAAACATTTTGTACTTTGCATCCTTTTTGTGTGCATTCATATCCTAACTCTCATTATTTTGGCACCTCAACTACTATAGACTCATTTTTCCATTATCTATGCTCTATTCCAATCTCATATGTCATCAATACTGTAGAATTATTCCATAGCTTCTTCTAGGTGACCATTTGACTCTTTACATGCATGTGCATGCCACTATACAAGAGAGGATGATAGGCAATATTCAACAACCTTCAAGCTCTATGATTAGATAACAATACTTCCCTCTTGTAAAGCTCCTCATAGAACAATTGAAAAATAGAATGTGAGTTTACATTATTAAAAATTGTATGCAAATAGTCAATATGTGCATTTCATAAAGGATCTTCATGTGGAGGCTTCTTTGTAGCAATACTTTCTATCTCATTGCAAGGCAATATAATTGACCTTTCAAGGAATTTTAACATTAAGCATGTCTTTTTGCTTTAAATTTTATTGTTCTATTGAGCTTGTGGATTAACATTGAGAACTTTGTGTAAATGTGTTCCCATTAACAAGTATGGAATGGTAGCCACTCGAGTCACTCACAAGTACATTTATTGTCATGCATAATGAATTCAACAACCTTATTTTCAATGACTATCATTCATCCTTCTTCATTGAAAATAATTTATATTTTTACTTTGTAACTTACTTTGTTCCAAAAAAGGCATGAGCATTTGAAAGGTTGAAAGAGCTTCCTCTTCCTTCACCTAATCATAATTCACTAACATCCCAATGATGAAACCCTCTAGGGGTTCAAGGTAAAGGTCATCAAAGGTATTTCAAGTTTTATGAAGATTGAGAGAATGTCACGGAGAGTTAATTTACCTTAGTTTACCCAACTATCAAGGAACAATATTTTAAAGAACAAAAATGATGTGGTTGGATAGGATAAGATTGTCAATGATATTAGTTAACTTCTTTGGACTAGACTAGAAGTCAATGGAGAAAGAACACAACGGTGATGTGTCTCTCCATAAATGTTTGGAGAACCTCATTATGTTGTCATAAAACATTCCAAGATAAATAATATATCTAGCTTTCTAGAACATAAAATAGAACAAGACTAAGGCACATGGGCAACTTTGGACATTGAGAAAAACAACAATTGAGTTCTATAACTATCCATTTGGATGATGAGGATCCCAAGTAAGAGTAAAAAAACTTATAAATGTGATAAGCTATTCCAACAAGAAATTGCAAAAATTTTAAAGCCTTATAACAACCAATTTTATCAAATCTCATGTGTGTTTTTAGTGCTTTAGTTGATTTATGATATAGCTTCTTAAAATGAGACAATTCAAGTTCTACATATTCATTAGGACCTTAGAGAGCATTACAATTGTATACATGCCTTATAGAATAGACACAGATATAAGATTCTAATAACTTCTCTCTATTCACAAGGATCTTTGGAGAGAATAAATCAATAGAATGTTAAGAATCATTGAGATTATGTTGATTTTTGTGTATGCACGTGGTTACATATATATGAGGAAATAATTTGCATTTGTTTAGTTAAGAATCCCCTCCTGGGGTCCTTCTACCTAGGATCATGTCCTCTTTTGATCAAGAGTGCATATTTTTAGCTAACTTGTGTAGGTGAGCTTTTGAGGCATGAAATAAAAAGGATAAGATTTTATTTCCATTGCGAGAAGTGAATACTTTTATGCATATGTGGCCTTATAAGCTTCTACTTTGTATGACTATCTCACATTATGCTTCAGGGAATGTACAAGATCTAATATTTATAAGATGGGGGATCTTGTAAGGTACTATACCATACTACCAATTATTGCTATTATGATAAAACCTAAGATAATATATCATTTCATCATGCTATTTTAATGTGTACTTTTTTTCTGTATAGATATGTTAACTATGAGGAAATCAATCCCATGTTACTTCAAGATGCTTGAGTCATGGTTATTAAGGCATCTTGTCTGATATGCTATCTCTAAGGAAATCAATCACATGTCTTATGAATAGAGTTTATAAAACTACATAACTCTTAATATCCTACAAAGCATGAAAAAGCAAGATGCTTGTCATTCTCAATTCCCAAGTAATGTCGGTCAAGCTCCTTGTGTAGTATCAACCAAGCATCCAATAAATACATCGACTAAGCTATCTCTCTCCTTGGTAGAAGTAGACAATAGCCATCTACACAAAGTATCCCACTAGTTGAGTGATAGAATGCCATGATCCAAAATTTATGGGCATAGTGAGAGGAAGGAAGATGATAGGGGATGGGTAAGCTTGATCGAGGGGATGCACGTTTGTCTTGTCAAACAATGAGAACAACAAACTTCAATTATGATATTAGTGTTCCATACACACTTCATGTATGCAGAACGGTAGGCTACTTTGCAGCAGCTTCGCATGCGAAGTTGCCGCGAAGTGGCATGCAAAGTTGTCGTGCTATCGCACGACAACTTCACTCAATAATCCATTTCTCCTTTTTCTCCCTCCTATTTTCCCTCTCCATTTCCAAGATGTTTTATCTCTCTCTCTCTCTCTCTCTCTCTCTCTCTCTCTCTCTCTCTCTCTCCCCAATTCTCTCTAAGCACCCTCTCTCTCTGTCTCTCTCCCACACACACACACACCAAAATTACAACTAAAAGCAGTTTATAAAATTTGTAACACAGAATGCCAACATAGAAACAATCTCTTCCATGCACCATACTTACAAATGTTCCTCTCGACATCAAGGAATCACATGCTTGCTTTGCGTGATACTTAGAAACAACAATGTTATACTCAAACGGGTCATAATCGAGACAAAGACCAAGTACCATGAAAATAATTTCTATAAGAGACCTAATCAAAATAAAGCCATAAAGGGCAAGTATAAGGCACGCGAGTGTTTCCAAGCACCATCGGCAAATGGCCGATGCCAACAAAAAAAGACAATGTCTCCAAGATGCATAATAGAAAGAAAGCTTCCTCTTCTTTAAGTAATCATTAATAAAATCTTCCTCCTTGAGCAAAACATGCGAAGGCGAAGCAGGGAATGATCCCATAGTTTCCATTGTAAATCGCATGGGCGATGCAATAGTCTTACATCTCTCTTTACCACCTGCATTGGAACAAAAATCACAATATAAGCATGGGGAACAAAAACGTTACATCGAAACGGGTCATAATCGAGACAAAGACCAAGCACCATAAAAAGAATTTCTATAAGAGACCTAGTCAAAATGAAGCCACAAAGTCCAAGTATAAGACACCGGAGTGTTTCCAAGTACCACAGGCAAATGGCCGATGCCAACAAAAAAAAGACAATGTCTCCAAGATGCCTAATAGAAAGAAAGCTTCCTCTTCTTTGAGGAATCATTAACAAAATCTTCTTCCTTGAGCAAAACACACGAAGGCAAAGTAGGGAGTGATCCCACAGTTTCCATTGGTAATCACACTGGCAATGCAATAGTCCTACCTCTCTCTTTACCACTTGCATTGGAACAAAAATCACAATATAAGTATGTGGAACAACTAACAAAGATCATTTCATCCCCACAATAATAATACCTGGTCGAACATTTGTGAACTATTCAGTAGATACTGAAAAACGTTGATGTAGCGTCACAAAACAACCCAAATCCTTGAACCCATACTTGAACCAATGCCTCGGTATCTTATCAGTATGAGAGCGTTGAAATCTCTTCTTATGGTCAACCTCATACAATAACATTGCGTGTATCTCCAATGTACAACTTCAATAAAAACTGGGAGCTTGATATCAATATTAACATCATCATATAAACGCTCGATGACCCTTGTAAGTGTCCTTCTTATGATATCATCAGGAGCTACTATGCGCAACATGCACTTTAGCTCCTTTTGATAGTCAGAAGCTGGGTAAAAGTTCCACTCTAAGGTAGGCATCTGCAAAAGTTAAATAAATAGCGAAATATGAAAAAAAATTACTTCCAAGAGAGAGTATGCCAACCAAACAGGGCATAGAGAGCAATTCACATATATGCAAAACCAGTGTCCCTACATGGTCGTCAATAACTACATCTCCACAAAGAAAGCAATGCACATTACTACACCTTTCAAAGAACATCCTTGTATACAATGTTTGTGGCCATATCTCCATCCTTTTCACCCAATAACACTTTCACACCACGCAAATATTTTACCCTTGAAAAAGCAATATACAACTGACCATGTGTAAATATTGGTGCCTTTAGATAAAGCCCAACAATGGACAAAGGCTGCCCTTGTGACTTGTTGATTATCATAGTGAATGTCAGTCGAATGGAAAATTATCTATGTTTCATAGTAAATGGTAATTGTGTAGCATTTAAAATAAAAGTAATCCGAGGAATTAAAACTCATTCACCCACATTTTTCCCTATTATTATCTGAGCATCTATCACTTTCCTATTGAAAGCTCTACATATCAACCGCGTACCATTACACATACCCCTTCCTAGGTTTAGGTTTCTAAGAAGAATAATAGGTGCATTTATCTTCAACAACAATAAATGAGGAGGAAATCCACCTCCAAGGTCCAATGTATTTAAATACTCAGCAGAGTACTAAAATGAGTCTCGATATCTGCAATCAAATCTGCACTATAATATTGCTTGACCTCCCCTGGCATTAGTTGCAATGCATGATCATTCAAAGTAGCCACCTCTCTATTCCACGAGGCAAGTATAGCCCACTCACTAAAATATGATGTGTAGTCACCCACATTAGACACGTCACTGTAGACACTATCAATCAAGGTTTCGATAGATTGCCCTTTTAATAGCATTCTAGGTGGAACAGACAACTTATCACAACTTTCAGTAATACCCACTCCATCCCCTATTCCTTGAATCCAATAGATGAATCCATTGTCCACCACACTACCAATTGTTGATGCTCGCATATTCCCAGATAGTCTTAGCACCCTTATATAACGCCACAAATTAGAGTAACACAATGCAGCATTAACAATATCCTCACATATTCCCTTTACCACAACCAGCAAGACCTACCTAAAATCCCCTCCAAACAAAATAACTTTTCCACCAAATGGCTTATTACAACTCATAACATCTCTTAGAGTTCTATCAACTGCTTCAAAGGCATATCCATGGGTCATAGGAGCCTCATCCCACAAAATAAGGCTCGATTGTCTCAATAACCGAGCAAGGTCACTTTGAACAAGAATATTACAAGTGGATCAATTATTTAATTCTATTGGGATTTTAAACTGTGAGTGAGCTGTACGACCACTAGTAAAAGCAAGGCAGCAATGCCACATGATGATGTTGCCACCGCTCTATGGCTGCCACTGCGCACCTTCGCAAGTAAACATTTATATAGAAAAGTCTTCCCAAACCCACCACGTGTTGAGATGGCTAGCTCAACATGTGCGGACATTGATGATGGACCGCCTGGCTAGATGGGTCCGAACGTCTACACTTAGCACATTGGTGGTCATTATAACACTCACGTGGCCACTGACTTATCACTTATTATATTTAGGTTGTTACACCTACCTATAGCTAAGCAAAGATATAGCGCCAGTCGATTAGTGTAGTCGGTTATTCACTGTTTGACTTAGAAGGTCACTTTTCTTTATGTTGTATCCTATCTATACTTTGTATACATTGTATAGTGTGTGGAACAAGAATAAAAAATCAGCAAGAAAACGTTTTGGCCTCCATCTCTCTTCTTGTGTTCTTGAACGAGCTTCCTCTTGTGTATACAATGTGTATTTGATGCAGCAGCTCAAGCAAAGTCTCCCACCATGCGATTCTTGACATGGTATCAAAGCCACACCACTGTGACGGAGGCTGATTTTGAAGGCTGAAGTGAAGGAGAAGAAGCAAGGTTCCAACAAGCAAGCAACGGGTAAAAAGCTCTCCCATTCTTCCACTCTCTCTCTTGGATAGTGCCTGTGGAGGTATCGGAAGGAGGGTGGTAGAGTAAAAATCTCAGATTGCTATGAGATTTGGTGTGCAAGCAGAGCATTGTATATTCTGTAGATAAGCCCTTTCCCGCAGTTATTTTGGGCGTCTGAGGCCGTTTCAAGCCCCGGTTTAGAGCCACAAGGTTGCAGACAACAGTTTCAAGGTACACTGTGATTTCGATTGTATTGACCGAAAGTGGATGCACAGGTTACAGATTTCGAATCTGTAATTTTTGAGGTGTTTGGAGGAAAAGTTTTATCTGCAAACAGGTTACGAATTACATGTATTATTGAGAAATCAGTGAAAAAGGTTGCTTGGTGTATTGTTGTACACGTGTTGTGAAAGATTGCAAAAGACTAGCTTGCTGTGTTGTATCCTTGTTTGTGATAATGATAGAGAACAGTGAAAATCCCATTATTGAGAAGCTGGACAAGAACAACTACCCTTCATGGAAGTTCCGTGTGACGAACTTCCTCATTGGAAAGGGCCTTTATGAGTTTGTTTTAGGTGAAAAAAAGGAGCCAGAGCTGGGTATCCCTCTGTTTGCATATGAATTAAAAGCATAGAAAGAATGGAATGTGAAAGATAAAAAGGTGATGTACTGGTTATCTGTAGTCATTGATAATATAAAGTTGGGACATATCAAGAATGTAGAAACTTCACATGCAGCTAGGACGATTTTTGAGAACATGTTTTCAGTAAATACAAAGGCACGAAAGATTCAACTCAAGCAAGAGTTGAATGCCTTGAAGAAAGGAAAAATGTCTGTCAATGAGTATGTGTTGAAGGTGAGGAGCATTGCAGATGCTTTAGCAACGATTGATGCAATGCCTGATGATGATGATTTAGTTTCGTCCACTTTGAGTGGCCTTAATAATGAGAAGGCATGGAAATCATTTATTACTTCAGTATACGTACGAAAGCCATTTCCATATTTTGATGAGCTGATCTCTCTCATGAATACCGAAGAGATCAATATGCAGGGTAACTCATCTGAAAAAAATGGTAAACAGGTTCAAGCATTTTACTCAAGTTTAGGAAGGGAACCTGGTAGATCCTCTTTGAGAGGCCATGGTATGGGATATACTGGCGATAACCAGCAAAGCAGGTTCAATCAGCAATTTGGTGAAATGCAGGTTTCAGGAGGCTGAAGAAACTTTAGAGGCAGGGGAAGCTCTAGAGGAAGAGGTGGATGGCAGAATAGAGATTCTAAAAATTCTACTATTGTTTACCATTATTCTGGCAAAACAGGTCATATTGCAGCCAATTGTTATGCTAAGAAGGATGATATTCACAGTGGTAAATTGTAGCAAGGAAATTATGCATCATCTTCACGACAGAATGAAGACAAAAATGAGCATCTATTTGTTATGCAGCATATGATGAATGTAGTTAAGAGACGCATGAATTACAAAATCTAGGCTATGTGTAGATGGGTGATGATTCATGCCACCCAATTTCACACATTCTAAAGGTTCCCTTATCCTTGTATGATGGCCAGACAAAGATTCTGACAGATGTATTACATGTGCCATCAATCACAAAGAATCTAGTGTCTATTGGCCAAATGGTAGAGCAGGGGTTGCAGGTTGGATTCAATGCAAAAGGTTGTTTTGTAGAAGACTTTAATGATAAGTACAGGTTGGTCGCAAAAGGAAGTAGAGTTGGCCGCATGTTCACTTTAGATGCTGGAATTCCTGCAATGGATGCTGCTATGTATGCTAAAGGAAAAGGAGTAGTTGTAGATATTGAAATATGGCATAAACATATTGGATATGAAAATGTACAAAGGCTGAAATTAATGCAGTCCAAAGGATTTGCCTTTTAGAGTTGCAGAATTTCATAAAGTCTATGAAGCATGCTAGTTTGGTAAGCAAACAAGACAACCTTCTCGCATGATAGAGAAGTGAGTAGAAAAATACTTGATGTAGTGCATACAGATGTTTAGGGGCCTACACAGAATGTATCTCTTGGTGGAAACAAATACTTTGTCACATTTATTGATGACTGTTCAAGGAAGTTATGGGTATACTTCATGAAAGAAAAGAGTGATGTGTTTGAGCACTTCAAATCTTTTAAGGCAACTGTTGAAACGGAAAAATAGGTTTAAAAGTGAAGTGCTTGAGATTAGATGGAGGGGGAGAATACCTCTCTAATGAGGTTAGTGGCTTCTTGAGGACTCATGGGATAAAGAAGTAATTTACTTGCAGGTATACCCACAGCAAACCGGGGTTGCAGAAAGAAAAAATAGGCATATTAGTCGCACGGGCATTAATGATTGAAAAGAATATGCCCAAACATTTTTTGTCTGAGGCTGTCCATACTAATGTCTATATTATGAACAGAACTCCCACAACTGCAATTCATGGGATGACTCCTAAAGAATGCTTTATTGGAAAGAAGCCCAATGTATCACACTTGAAGGTATTTGGATGTGTTGCATATGTTTATGTGCCAAATGAGCTACAGAAGAAGCTTGATCCAAAGGCAGAAAAATGTATTTTTATTGGATACTCTTTAGAGCAGAAAGGGTATCGCTGTTATAACCCTGTCACATGTGAGTTCAGAGTGAGCAGGGATGTTACCTTTGATTAGATGGGCAGCTGGTATGCACATGATGGTAATGTATTAGATTATGATAATGATCAGGACAGCTATGTGTAGAAAGAAAAACAAGAATCATGGAGTCTAATGGGGCAAGATTACCTTAATCCTGTAGGTCAGCCTAAAAGGTGTCTATCTTACAGCTATCTTATAGGCTGTCCGATAAGCCCATAATGCTACCATAACTTTGTTGTCCCAGTCACTTCGCAAGGTAGAAACTATCTTCGTAAGGACGTTGACTAAGATCTTGTTCATGGATTGTACTTGGCCATTAGCTTGAGGGTAGTAGGGTGAGGATTTCCTATGGATGGTTAAGAAGGTTGAGAGCAAGTTTACAATCATCTCATTAATTAAGTGAGTGCCTTGGTCGCTCACTAATTTGATAGAACAACCAAATCGTGAGATAACCTACTCCCACAAGAACTTCACTGTGATCCTAGCATCCTTCTTCCTGGTGGCTCGTGTCTCGGCCCATTTCGTAAGATAGCCAGTTGCTATGATGATGTATTGTGGGAGCTTTTGCTCAACCGCCAAGACCCACGGACCGCTTATTGTTTCAAGCGTTCCAAGTCGAGCACTAATGGCTACCTCTCACATAGCCGATGCGCCATCCATATTTACGGGTGTAGTGAGCTTACCTCCATGCCAATCAAGTTACCTCCTCTTTCGCGCACTCCGGTAGCTCCACGATCCAAGTGTAAGCTTCAAACAAGCTCCATCCTCAAGCTCCACGCTCCAAGCTCCATCACCACAAGTAAGACAAGAGAAGAGAATAGAAGAGAAGAAGAGAGGGAAAGATGGAGAGCTTCTCCTCCTCGGTCCCTCACCCTCACACACTCACTCCCTCACACTCTCACACTCCCTCTCTCAAGCACAAGCTCAAGCAAGCAAGAAAAAGAAGAAAAAGAAGAAGAAGAAGAGGAAACCCACTTTTTGCCACACACAAGAATAAGCTTCTCATTTACTTTTCAACTTTATATACAAAACCCTAAATTCCTTTTGGGTGGTCATCCCCTTATCTCCTTTTTTCTATGGTCGGTCGTAGCCTAGGCCCTTTTTTCTATTATCCTTTTATCTTCCTAGCTTCCTTTTCACCGCCCATCTACCTTTACAAATTGCACAGGTGAGAGCCCATCACTCTTAAAATAAATCATGGTGCCCTTGCACTTTTTTACAAAAGTATTGACTTGCGCTTTTTCTCGTGTGCCTTTTTCCTTTATTTAGGACTTTTCTGCACTTGTGTTTCTATATTTTTCTTGGCGCACCTTCGTCTTCCGTTTCACTTTTGCCTTGTCCTTGTCTTCTGCTTCAGCTTTTTTGGATTTTCCACCTTTGTTCGTTTGAGGGTTAACATTACCCCCCTCCTAGACGAGTGCCAATCCCATGGCACTCACCATCGTATGTAACAGGCTTTGGGCACGTTGGTGGCCTAGGTGGCTAATGGTAGGGCTGTTGGAGTTGGTGGTAGGGTTATTCTTTATTGGGGAGTGCACTGATGGCCAGCACAAGTATTGATTTGTTGGTGATTCGGCACATGACGATTCTTTATAGGCTTGCAGGATGATAAAGGATAAGAATTCAAAGTTGGGTGTCGATAAAGAGCGAACGACACTTTTGTTGGAGTCTTCAATACCTACAATTGAAAACCTCTCATAAGTGGTCTCTTCCTAGGGGTAGTGCTAGTCTTCTCTATCATGCACAAGACATAGTTCAATTAGTTTGGGAGACATGTCGAACTCTAAGCAAGCTGAGAGTATTGTCCTGCACTTGAGAACCCAAACTGTGTATATATTTTGGTGCAGATATTACGTGAGTAATTGTGCATACTTAGACATTACATAGTTAGAAGACCGCGGGCTGATTTCTCGTAATAATGTGTGGATGAAGCAAAGTTGTCCGTGTTGAGAAGAAGTACATGTGAAGGTGTATGAGACATGCTTTGCGTTGTGACTGCATGACGTAGCATAGTTGAACACAAGGACACCGCACTTTCAGTAGCTGGGAGCTATTGGACTTGCTTGATGAGGACGGTGTACTTTTCATGGCCATTCATGCGATGCTTACCACAATTGATTGCAATGGTATTAAGGCAGAGTGCAAGAGGGAATCGTGCGAATGGGTCAAGATGACAAGTCTAACCATAGGTGAGACAAGCTCCCTAGGTATGTCCTGCCCTAAATGTGCCCTGAACAATTGTTGGTGATGCTAAAGGGCTAGGGGACTAGGGACGGAGCCACCCGACCAAGGTCACTGGATGTACCTAATTTGAGGACCCCTAGGTGTTGTGCTGTGATCGTGGGTGCTTTGTATCTTTTCACTATTTTCTTTTCCTTTTTCTTTTCCATTTTCTTTTTCATTTCTTTTTATTGTGCTTTTTTCTTTCTTTCTTTCTTTCTCTTCTCTTTTTTTTTTTTAAAGACTTGCCTGAGTACAACCATTGCAATATATTGAGGCTATCAGTCTTTCAATGGGTTGGGAAATGTCAAGCTTCGAAGGCTCAGGAAATGGATATTACAGTGATGATTGTGTCCTAGCCTCATTGTTAGAGAAGCAGTTGTTGAGATGGGGAGATACACTTGAGATATTGCAACCCTCTTTGGAACGTGTGATATTGGTACAACTAGGGTAATAGCTGTCATGAGTGCTTGGCGTAGAGTGTAACCCAGAAAGAGGAAGTGGTTAAGATCATGCTTTGGCCATGCAACGTGGGCACTCGCAAGGGTGATTTTCACTTTCGGCAGTGTGGCTTTGTTGCGGCTCTTTGTGAGGTTAGTGGTCTTGCGGTGACTTGGGCATTTAACACGTTTGCACGAAGACCTGCGTTGTCCTGCATTCACTTGTCACTTCATGAGAGCATATGCTAGTCGCATGCCTCAAGTACAACGAATAGATGCAATCATGTCAAGATATTACTTTATCAAAATCCTATGATGCTGATTCTGATGCATATTCCGGTGCTTGTTAAAGACATGGTATATATTAGCAATAGGTAACGAAAGTGCATACAGGTGGGGAGCCTGCCCCTTTAACCATTTAAAGACAAAAAGTTATGGTAGGATGGTCTTGTTAAGTTGCTTATATATCATAGGGGCTACTCTATTTGCACGAGGCGGGGCGAGTCCGGGTGGTCGAGCGACTGAGGCTCTGCCGGTGAGGGGCTCCTATGTAGTTAGGTGGGGAAGATGTCGGCTGGGACTCGGATGGTGTAGTCCCTAGTCGCAACTGTTTCCAGAATGCTTTTAAATAATGCGTCAAATTTTTGCTTGTCGCGAGCTACCCTCTCCTCTTTTGAGCGCTTGGTGCTCAAGCGTCTGGTGGGAGTCTGCACGGCTCGTGTTGCCACACCCTGTGTGCTCCCTTGAGCTTCTATTCCCTTGGCCTGGGGATTTTTTGGCCTATGTTTGGGGCGGTGTCGCTTGAGGCCTCGTTTCTTTGCATACATTTTAAGGGTAGGTACGTAGCGTTCTGGCAAAGGAGCTTGTGCTGCATGCTCCCTTCAACAACGAATAGTGTCCTTGCAAGCCAGCTGCACTGGGTGCTCCATGTCGGCTATCGTAGGAGGACCTACAAAATGCAAATCAAGGATTAGGCCCTGAGGTAGGATAAGACTATTCGCATAGAAGGGATTATACAATGGGTTATCAAGCGCATATGACGAGGAGGGGAGAAGTGAGGCATGCAATGTTTGTTGTAGAGGGATGGTCCTCATGATGATGTTCGTTTTGCCTCCAACCATTAGCAAATCTTGGCTTATGTGGACTGGTTGTCATGGAGTGGAGCAAGGCTCATCCCTGGAAGGATAGACCAAAAAAGGGGAAAGGTGTATAGAAAGGGACAGTGCCCCATCTACACCATCAGAGATGTTGGTTAGAGTTTCGTATGGCGATAATGAGAGTTGCATGCCCTCCTCCTGGAGGTGGGAATGGTCACATGACTTCTAAATGTGTGGTGAGAGGAGGACCTGAGGAGCTTAGTCCGTCAAACCCAACTCTTCTCCCTGCGCTTGACTATCATTGCTTGTGTGTGTTGATCTTATCTATACAGGGTCACAAAATTCATTGTTTATTTATATATACATTTACGAATCCATGTCACTTCACGAGGATAAAAGCCAATTATAGAGCTTCGGATTGTATTGGAGTGTGGCACACACATCTAGTACTCGTGGCAGCTTACTCAATAACGATAGATATTTTGTAACATCGAGTAGCATGGAACCATGTTCGAGTCTACTGGCAACATGTAACTCCTCCTCAGTGAGAACCTTATCAAACAGAGAGTTCTCTTGGCTAGTTTCAGCTAAGTCCGTACCCCGAATGGTAGTTAGCACTTGAAAATGAAGTTGGTGCCACATAGGTTGGGTCTCTTTGAGACCGCCATTTGGCTAATCGCTCTTCTGAGACTGTCATGATTTGGGCTCCTAGTTTGACCATTGCAACACAGTTTTCGAACCAATGTTTCTCAAATTGTCTTTGACCCTCCGATTGTTGCTTTAGTTGCTCTATCACTAAGAGATTTAGCTGGTAGAGCACATCATTGAATGTTATAGTTAAGCGTAGTTCGTCAGCTTCCTCGTCAGAGGTGAGTCACATGCATTCATGCAGGAGCTTGTCATAATGCTCGTCAAGATGTTCTTGCTCTTCCCAGGATAGGGGAAATGGCAAGTATTCTTCAAGTTGCTCCTTAGGGAATGCACCCATGTCTGCCAGGATATAGAACATGTAAAGTTCTAGGAGTTTCCCTAGGCTTTAGCATAGCTGGGGGCTCAGGCCTAGATGAGCAAGATTGGTCAATGCTAGGGTTGCTTATGCTCTCGGGGTTTCCATGTTTCCCCTGAGGCTTTGTTATTGTGTCATGGTTATCCTTAGATGTGATTGATATAAATTTGTCGCCCTGTTGTGACAGTGTTGTATCCACTCTTGATTGGTTAATGTGAGTCATGTTGTCAGTGGGTTGAGTGTTGCAAGCAATCGTTGATGGTAACAACTGCTTTGATTTTTCAGAACACATGGATGTGTCTGAGGTTTCACCACTATTAGGAGAGACATCAATGGGTTCATTGGTGGATGGTCTCGATGCTTTATTCCTTAGCTCTTCGGTACTCTTGGTTTCAATCTTCTGGGGTCTACAGCCACTTGCAACTGCCGTTGTTATTTTCTTTCTCTTCTCTTCTTTTCTTAGGCAATCGAGGTGTATCCCTTGAAGACTGGGGACCTTGAACTAGATCAGTCGTTGATGTGCTTGGTTGGGCCTCAACATTCTCTTTCTCTAGTGTGTCCTTATGGGGCATAGCCGTGGCCTGTTGAATAGCCTCGCTAGGTTGTGAGGATACAATTGCCTCTCTTTTTGGAGAGTCTAGATCTTCAGCCAATTCCCTTCTGTTTAACTCCTCCAGCCTAGGCTTTAAGCACTTTGGAAGTGTTGGAGTTGTCAAAGATGCTGGTTGCAGTACCTCCTCCACAGGTGAACTTCTAAGGACACGTTCCGCAAGGGGTGTTGTCACAGCCAGGGGTTATGACTGCTGTGATCCTTGATTGGAAGTAGTAGCAGCTATTTCAGTGGACTGACTACTGTTAGTAGATTGCAGTGTCAAGTCCCTAGGTCGATCGTAAGTGGTCGTGTCTTTTGTTGCCCTTTGAGCATTCACTTGTGTAGATCGAGCATGATTTGATCTAGTCACATTAGGTTGCACAGGCATATCCTTGGGCAAAGAGCTATGGATGGTATCGTGTCCCAACTCTTGGACATTTGGAAGCTTAGTTGGAGATAGAGATTGGGATTGAGCAGCTACACTTAATGACTGTTGTTGTGCTTCCTGTGTCCGTTTAGGAAAAGAGAGTGTAGGAGACTTGAGACTCCTAAGTGGCTTCGACATTGGCTGGAAGATTTGCTCGTGGTTGTTAAATGATTTTACCATTTGCTTTGTTGAGCATTTAACCTTGCCATAAGCAATGTTGTGCCTATGATGCTTGTTATCCCCTTGAGGAATCAAAGGCTCCTTGGGCACTAGTGGCTTTTGTGTATCCTCAACAATTACATCTGATATCTGCTTGTCAAGCATGCTAGGCTGAGGATCTACCCTCCGATTAGTCCCATTTGATTTCTTAATTTCGACCGTGAGGGGATCGGTCACTCCAATGTTTTTTACTCGAGACTTTGTCTTTCGTTTAGATCTCCTCCTACGCTTCTTTGCTCTAGATACGATCTGGCCTTCAATCGACAGAGGAGGTTTAGCAGGGGTTTTGGCACCCAAATCCATTGGTTACCTATGTAATACCCTTGAGCACGTAGCAATGCTTTGGATATCCATCGCGGTGTTGTAGTGACCCTCCATCGATGCCTTCGTCTATAAGGCTTGGGCTTCTTTTGGATTCTTCTACGATATTTGTAAGTCCAAAGGCCGTCCTTGGCATTGTCTTCTAACCTTCTTGTTTCAGGCATGGCCTCACTCATTGGTTCTCGTTGTTCGACCTGTGCTTGTATCAACTCTTCCAACAAGTCCTTGATCTCATTAGCAAGCTTGACTATTATGTCAGCACCTTCCTTGCCTTTCCCTCAAGGTTCGATGAGGTCACCCTTGCTAAAGGTTGTGACTATCCTCACACCCGGTAGTGTCAGGTGTATCCTCTGTGCTACATAGTCCTCTGTGTTTCCTTCCCGCAATTAGTACTATTTGGAGGAACATGAAATAGGATAGGCAAGCTTTCAATTTCAATTGTCGCAAGGATTTTGCACTTCCCTATGAGTGCTTGTGGGTGTCCCCCATAAGGGCTAAGAGTTGCATTAGTCGGTGTGAGCTCTGGTTGGCCTAGTAGGGTCCATGCTTCATAGGTCAAGATATTAAGATCTGCTCCTTCATTAACCAAAGCATCGATAGTGTACTCTCTTTTCGCAATGAGTTTGACCCTAAGATAAGCAGGTGATACTATGCCTTCATCTTCTAGGTCTTGGCTTATAAATTTAAGCCTTCTAACAAATGCCCTTGGGTCCCCAACTACATGACCAGATGTGGATTCTCCACTGATTTCTTGGATTGTCAATGCAGTGCTATTCAAGGAGCATCTATCATTAGGACTGTCATGTCTAGTCATTCTCGCTATTGTAGCTTGATGTTGTTGCTTTCCGCTTTGACTAGATGCAGTCCGAATGCAACACGTATGTGTTTTTGCAGTGTGGCCTTTTGCCCTTGTCGGCTAGATTAGCCCATTGAGGTTCTAGGATCTCTATTTGTCTCTGTTCGGGTACGGGCTTTTGGTTGCTTCTTTGCAAGTGAGAATCCATGCTCGTGTAGAGACATTACTACACTAGGGTCTATTTTGGAGGACCTGTCACGGTACACGTTTTCTCTCCAACCTACTCAGGGGAGGTGCGGAGGGCCCCCTCTGCGGGGGTCTAGGGGGGGATAGTCCCCCTTGGCCCGTAGGGCCATTACGGTAAACACCATGTGTAATTTGGAGGACCGTTTATAGAAAAATTTTGAGCTACTTGCTCTAAGTTTTAGCCTAGTGATCGATCTATGATATGGTTTCGACTCTATATAGTCTCTCTTGGTCAGTTTCATGGTCTACATGTTAAAATTTGGACAAATCCAAATTTGGCCTAACAGGTCCGAATTGCAGGGGCCGAATGCCTGATTCGGCCC
Source organism: Lygodium microphyllum (assembly GCF_053477565.2). NCBI lineage: Eukaryota > Viridiplantae > Streptophyta > Polypodiopsida > Schizaeales > Lygodiaceae > Lygodium > Lygodium microphyllum. Next base: position 124,650,805 of record NC_141148.1, on the reverse strand, counting down.
GTCCAAGGGTCGAGAACCGAATAAGAAAGGGCCGAGTGTAACTGGTTCGAATGCCAAATTCAGCTAGTCCGAGTGTGGTTGTCCGAGGGCCAAGTGGCCGAGTGGGCCAAGGGCTGAGTGGGCCAAGGGCCGAGTGGTGAATTCGGCCGAGCTGAATGTCAACTTGTTCGAGTTGAGTGGGCCGAGGGCCAAATTTCAACGCATTCGAGTCGAGAGGTTCGAGTCAGGTGGTGCCGAGCGGTAGTGGGCCGAGGGTCGATTCTAGGACTTGGCCCAAAATCGTCATCACTTGGACTAACCGAATGCGGTGCGACTTTGGCCAGCGCAATGATAAATTGCTCGAATCACACGATTCAAGTCACAAACTGTCATACACACCTCCAAATAAAAGCTATGGATGGAGGGAAAGAGTTGTGTATACCTGGTATAGCCAATAAAATCCAAAATGCAAATCGGCAACCGAATCAAACCCTCATGCCCTATTATGACAGCAAAAACCCTGATGCTTGTTTTTCCTCTTTTTCTTGTTTTTTCCTACCCTAGTGCACCCAAATCACAAAGCAAATAACTACACTACTCCAACATGCTTTTCCAAATCCCAAAAAAGCCAAAAACCTACTTGCTAAGGAGATCGAATACCTCTTCAAACTCCCTCGCTTTCTACCTATCTACCTCAAGCACCGGTTCAGGGAAAACCCTACTTCAATGCTCCATTCGAAGTGCAGAAGTGCTCAAGGCTTGAATCCGTTGGTCTCGACAACGGAACCAAAATGTGGGAGCTTTCGCTCAACCGCCAAGACCCATGGATTGCTTATTGTTTCAAACGTTCCAAGCCGAGCACTAATGGCTACCTCTCACATAGCTTGTTGAGATATCGAGCTCCACTCGTGATACGCCAGGGTGACCGTTGTGTATTTATGTCACCGACTTGTCAGTTGCAGACGCGGTTGGTACACCGCCCATGAATAATTGCTACATGACAGCTATCCTTATCTACTCTAGTTCGTGGCTCAGTTAATATGCCACTTTAGTTATTTGAGTTTGGTTTGAGACCCATATATAGGGTTATTCTATTTTTTTGTATGAGAGCTCTTTTGGCTTACACAACTAAGAAGAGGAAAACTGTTTTCAGCCTCCACCTCTGTGTGTATTCCCCCATTGTGCAAGCAAGAAAGCTACAAGTGAGACTCCTTCCTTCTCTCCCACAATCTTGACATGGTATCAGAGCCTTGTTCGTGGTAAGGAGCTCAAGGAAGCAAGCCAAGCTCGCGGTGTGCTGGTAAGAGGAGCAGTGTTGCTTTCATTTTCTGTTTTGGGAGCAAGTCTCTGCAAGCAGCACAGCCGGAAAGTGCAGGAGTGCATTGTCTCAGGTTGAGACGCCCTTCGCGGTGAAGCAAGAGGGCAGTATATGCTGCGGTACAGGGCTTTAGCCCTTGGCGACCTTGTTTTTTTTATTTGAGGCCATTTCGGGGCCTGTTTTGGAGGCGGAAGTTTTCTGCATGCACTCAGGAAAAAGCCATGTTTTATGCTGTGCGACCACTGTTCTACAAGTCGGTGAACAGTTACCACAGAAATTGCATCGTATGCTTGTGTGTAGAGACATTGGGAGTTACAGAATCATCCTTGGTTCCTGGTTATGCAAAATCGTCACTAGGAAGTGACTGTGTGGTCAAATATCACTTTCGCCAGTTTTGCAGATTTTCCCTTGTGAGGGTGAAGCTGTGTTTTTTGCAGTGACAAAATTTTTTGCAGTGTTCTGTAATGGCGTCTGATTCTCTTTCACAGATTGTCACTGAAAAGCTTGACAAGAACAACTTCCAAGCATGGAAGTTTAGAATGACGAATTTCCTTATGGGAAAAGGATATTGGAAATTTGTTGCAGGAAATGAAGAAGAACCAGTTCTTCCTGATGTTCCCAATCAACAGCAAATGCAGGCATTCAAAGCATGGCATGAGAGAGCCAGGAAAGTTATGTATTGGCTGTCTATCAGCATTTCAGACTCTATGATTGTGCATATTCAGGATGCAAGTACGCCAAAGAAGGCATGGGATACTTTGTCAAAAATGTATAGCACAAATACGCAAGCCAGGAAAATGCAGCTCAAGCAAGAGTTGCATAATGTGCAAAGAGAAAATATGAGCATCAACGACTACCACATGAAGGTGAAGAAGATTGCAGATGCACTTGCTTCCATCGGGTCGCCAGTGGAAGATGATGATTTAGTTTCTGTGACCTTGAATGGTCTAGGAAAGGATTATGCACAGTTTCGGACATCCATTTCAGTTCGTGAAAGATTTCCTGATTTTGAGGAGCTAATTGCTCTTCTAATTTCTGAGGAGCAAAGAAATGGTGGTGCATCTTCTTCAGGAGGAACTTCAAAAGAAGCTGTCTTCTACTCAAATGCTGGAAGAGGTAGAGGCAGAGGTAGAGGAGGCCGATTTGGAGGCCGTGGAAGAAATCAAAATATGCAGCAAACTCAAGAAAACCAGTCCTATGGAGGAGGACGTGGTAACTCTAGAGGCAGGGGGAGCCAAAGAGGTCGTGGTGGATGGCAAAGAGGCCAAAATGCAAACAGTAATGTTGAATGCTACTACTGTGGTAAAATGGGTCATATGGCTAAAGACTGCTATAAAAAGTAGAATGACATCATGAATGGAAAACTGCAACAAGGGAATTATGCATCTTCTAGTAGACAGGGTGATGACAGAAATGAGCACTTGTTTATGGTGCAGTACATGAATAATTCTGTGACAAGTGCAGAAGAAAGCAATGATGTATGGTATGTTGACTCAGGTGCATCAAACCACATGACAGGTCATGCAGAATGGATGGAGAATGCAAGAAAAATAAAAAAACTAGGATTTGTGGAGACTGGTGATGATACTGCACATCCTATTGTGCAGATTGGAAAAATTCATTTGTCTATGCAGGATGGGAAAAAGAAATACATGTCCGATGTATTTCATGTACCGAATATCACCAAGAATCTGGTTTCTGTTGGTCAAATGGTTGAGCAGGGCTTGCAGGTCAGATTTAATCCTCATGGATGCTTTGTTGAGGATATGAAAAATAAAGGTCGCTTGATAGCAAAAGGAAAGAAGAAGGGCAGAATGTTTACATTGGATGCAGACATGTCTGAATTGAGTGCAGCAATGTTTGCACATGGGACCGGTGTAGTTGCAGATATTGATATCTGGCATAAACGCATTGGTCATGTTAATGTACAGCGACTTAAATCAATGCAGGCCCAAAATATTGTTGCAAGATTGCCCAAATTCAAGGTTGCAGAAATGCATAAGGTATGTGAAGCCTGTCAGTCTGGAAAACAAGCAAGGAAACCATTTCCTAGACATGTTCAAGAGAGTAAGAAGCCATTGGAATTAATCCACTCTGATGTGTGGCCTACTAAAGCTGCATCTCTTGGAGGCTGTCATTATTTTGTCACTTTTATTGATGACTACAGCAGAAAAGTTTAGGTGTATTTTATGAAGAAGAAAAGTGAAGTGTTTGGGCATTTCAAAACTCTTAAAGCTATGGTTGAAAAAAAAACAGGTTTGCAAATAAAATGCCTAAGGTCAGATGGAGGGGGAGAGTACCTCTCAAATGAGTTTGCAAGGTTCTTGCAGGAGCATGGCATAAAGCAGCAATATTCATGTAGTCATACCCCACAACAAAATGGAATTGCAGAAAGGAAAAACAGACATATTGGAGAGGTATCTCGTGCCATGCTCAACGAAAAAGACTTGCCAGTTTTTTACTGGGCTGAAGCAGTTGCTACAGCAGTCTACATAATGAACAGGACTCCCACTACAGCAATACATGGGATGACTCCAGAGGAGAGGTATACTGGTAGGAAACCAGATATTTCTCATTTGAAAATTTTTGGTTGCATTGCCTATGTATATGTGCCAGATGAGCTGAGATCCAAGTTGGATCCAAAAGCTGAGAAGTGCATCTTTATTAGTTACTCTCTGCAGAGCAAAAAGGGTATAGATGCTATAACCCTTCTACTCGTAAGTTTACAGTGAGCAGAGATGTTGTTTTTTATGAGATGAGCAACTGGTATAAACCAGTAAATGTGATTGATGATGTAGATGCACAAAATGGTAATGCTGCACAGAATTCACAGCAGCAGTCACAAAATATTAGTGGACCTGGAGCGTCCTCTAGCAGTGGTTCACATTCTTCGCTATGGACATGCAGATTGAGATCAGGAGAATCTTCTCAAAGCAATGCAGATAGTGGTATGCAGGTATCACGAAAAGGAAAAGAGAAGGTTGATCAGCCCATGTTTGATGTGAATGCAGGTCACTCTTATGTGGATGGTGAATCCAGTGGCTCAGAACAGAGCATTGATGATGAGTTGCGTATTCCTTCTATTGTTACACCTGGAGTAAGGAAGACTAGGGATGTTTTGAGAGCACCTGGGAGTGAACCTACTTTGCGCAGGTCTACGAGAGCTAGGTATCCTGTGGATAGGCTGAAATATGATGGATTTACAGCCATTCACTATGCATATATGGTCAAAGTGATACAAGAACCAGAACCCACTTCTTTTGAGCAAGCCATGGGAAAAGAAAAATGGGAGAAAGCCATGGATGAAGAAATGAATGCCTTGGAAGCAAATGCTACATGGGAATTGGTACCTTTGCCTAAAGGTAAAAATAAAATTGGCTGTAAGTGGGTTTATAAGGTGAAGCACAATGCAGATGGTTCTGTGAACAGATACAAGGCAAGATTAGTAGTCAAGGGGTATGCACAAACATATGGCATTGACTATGAAGAAACATTCAGTCCAGTTTGCAAGGATGGCAACCGTAAGAGCAGTCATTGCTATGGCTGCATCAAACGGATGGTCTTTACATCAGATGGATGTAAAGAATGCCTTCTTGCATGGTGATTTGCAAGAAGAGGTCTATATGGAGCAGCCACCAGGTTATGTGCATGCTGTTCATCCTGAGTTTGTTTGCAGGTTGAAGAAAGCCTTGTATGGCTTGAAGCAAGCACCTAGAGCATGGTCTAACAAGATAGGACAGTATCTTGTCACTATTGGCTTTCAAATTTCCAAGGCAGATTTCTCACTTTATGTGAGAAAAATAGAGAAATGTATTATGCTACTTGTCATTTATGTTGATGATCTGATTATGACAGGTGATAGTGATGAAGATATCCTTCATGTGAAAATGCTATTGAAGCAGAAGTTTGAGATGAAGGATTTAGGAGAGCTGCGTTATTTCTTGGGCATTGAGGTGATTAGATCACCAAGTGGGATACAGCTCTTGCAGAGGCAATATGGATTGGACATGCTGTCCAAATATGGGATGACAGGCTGTAAGCCTATTTCAATTCCTTTGGAGCAGAATGTGAAGCTGAGCACAGATGCAGGTGAGCTTCTAGAAGACCCTACTATGTACAGACGCATAGTAGGAAGCTTGATTTATATGACTATTACCAGGCCAGATTTGAGCTATGTTGTTGGATTGGTAAGTCAGTTTATGCAGGCTCCAAGGAAACCGCATTTGGATGCGGCTAGACGCATACTCAGGTATGTGAAGTCCACATTGCAGTATGGACTATTTTATGAGACTGGGGTTCAGATACAGTTGCATGGATACACTGATGCTGATTGGGATGGTAGCATTTCTGATAGACGATCTATCAGTGGATATGTGTTCTCTTTTGGGAGTGCTGCAGTCACTTGGAGCAGCAAGAAACAGCCTACAATTGCCTTATCCAGCACAAAGGCTGAGTACAGGGGCGGAGCAATGGCTGCATGTGAGGTAGCTTGGTTGCATAAGCTACTTTATGATATGCATCAGTCTACAGATGGGCCAGTTGTCATTTATTGTGACAACATGAGTAGTATACACTTGGCAAATAACCCAGTCTATCATGCTAGAACAAAGCACATTGAGGTGCATTATCACTATGTGCGGGAGAGGGTTTTACTAGGTCTTATTGATCTAGTTTATGTCAGTACAGAGGATCAGGTAGCTGACATATTCACGAAGGCATTGGGCGCAGAGAAGCTGCGCAAGTTCAGAGACCTGCTTGGTGTGTAGGAATTGGGATTGAGCTCGAGGGGGAGTGTTGAGATATCGAGCTCCACTCGTGATACGCCAGGGTGACCGTTGTGTATTTATGTCACCGACTTGTCAGATGCAGATGCGGTTGGTACACCGCCCATGAATAATAGCTACATGACAGCTATCCTTATCTACTCTAGTTCGTGGCTTAGTTAATATGCCACTTTAGTTATTTGAGTTTGGTTTGAGACCCATATATAGGGTTCTTCTATTTTTTTGTATGAGAGCTCTTTTGGCTTACACAACTAAGAAGAGGAAAACTGTTTTCAGCCTCCACCTCTGTGTGTATTCCCCCATTGTGCAAGCAAGAAAGCTACAAGTGAGACTCCTTCCTTCTCTCCCACAATCTTGACATAGCTGATGCGCCATCCATATCTATGGGTGTAGTGAGCTTACCTTCATGCCGATCAAGTTACCTCCTCTTCCACGCACTCTGGTAGCTCCACGATCCAAGTGCAAGCTTCAAGCAAGCTCCATTCTCAAGCTCCACACTCCAAGCTCCATCGCCGCGAGCAAGAGAAGAGAAGAGAAGAGAAGAGAAGAGAAGAAGAGAGGGGAAGATGGAGAGCTTCTCCTCCTCAGTCCCTCACCCTCACACACTTACTCCCTCACACTCTCACACTCCCTCTCTCAAGCACAAGCTCAAGCAAGCAAGAAGAAGAAGAAGAAGAAGAAGAGGAGACCTACTTTTGGCCACACACAAGAATGAGCTTCTCATTCACTTTTCAACTTTATATACAAAACCCTAAATCCCTTTTGGGCGGTCGTCCCCTTATCCCCTTTTTTACATGGCCAGTCGTGTCCTAGGCCCTTTTTTCCATTGTCTTTCTATCTTCCTAGCTTCCTTTTCACTGCCCATCTACCTTTACAAATTGTACGGGTGAGAGCCCGACACTCTTAAAATAAATCATGGTGCCCTTGCACTTTTTTACAAAAGTATTGACTTGCGCTTTTTTTATGCGCTTTTTTTCTTCATTTAGGACTTTTCTACACTTCTTGTGTTTCCATATTTTTCTTGGCACACCTTCGTCTTCCGTTTCACTTTTACCTTGGCTTTGTCCTGTGCTTCAGCTTTTCCAGATTTTCCACCTTTGTTCGTTTGAGGGTTAACATGTATCTAGCGTGTGAGTATTGTGCTATGGGACTGATGGGTCCAATGAAGTCGATTCCCCATTTCTCAAAGGGGTTGTCGTACAATGACAGGGGTCAACTCTATCTTATCCTTTCTGCAAGAACTTTAGTCGTTTGGCACTCATCGCAATGCTTTACGAACTTAACAGCATCGTAGAATAGGGTGGGCCACCATAGCTCAGATTGTAGCATCTTACAAGCCCTCGTATCCCCGCTGAAGTGCCCCCCAGCAATCCCACCATGCGCTTCGCTCAACACGTTATGCATCTCGTGCTCTCACATGCATTGTTGTAGCAATTCGTCTTGCCCTAACCTATAAAGTTGACTAGCTATCAATTGGTAAGGTTGGATTTTTAGAATGAGGTGCCTAAGCATGGCCTCCTTTATAGGTCTCTCGAGTAGACCGTGCACTAGTATATGGACTATATCATCCACCCAGTATGGCATTAGATCGGCTTTAAACAAATCTTTCTCACTAGATAGGCCAAAGAGGTGAGCGTCTGGCAAATCGTCAACGATGCCTTGTCCAATGGATTCTCCTGTGGATATTCGGGACATATGATTAGTCATGTAGTACTACTTGCCCTTGCGTACCACCACAGAGAAGTCAAATTCTAGAAGAAACAACTATCTAGCGATGCGTCCGATAGCGCAAGGTTTATTTACAAGATATAGCAAGGCTTGATGGTCTATAAAAAATGTAAAAGGCGTGGCCAAGAGGTAGTGTCGAAACTTCTTTACAGTGAACACCATGGCCAATCCCTCCCTTTATGTGGTGGAGTAATTCATCTCAGTGTTAGTGAGCTAGCTACTAGTAAAACTCACAGGGTAATCCAAGTTATGTTCATCAAGCTAGCACAAGACAGCTCGAATAGCAAATTTAGATGTGTCTATATGCACATGGAAGGTGATGTTCTAGTCTGGGGCTCGTAAGATTGGTGCAATTGTAAGAACGTTCTTCAACTCCTCATATCCTCATTGGCACTCATCAGTCCACTAGAACACGATCAGTAGCTTATACAATGGTCTTGCAATCAATGCATAATTCAATACGAAGCGTCGATAGTATTCGATGTGACCTAAGAAGCATTGAACTCCCTTATAATCCTTGGGTGGCAGCAACTCGACAATGACCCTAACTTTCAAAAAGTTAGTGGCTATGCCGTTCTTCGATACCACGTCCCCTAGGATGCATCCATGCTTGACCCAAAACTGGCACTTCAAGGGGTTCAATGACGGGTTGTAAAGCCTCCATTGTTCAAAGATTGCTCCCAGATTCTCCAAGTGTTCTGCCCAGCTAGAGTGCATGCACAAGTCATCTACAAATACCTCTAGCTCTCGTGTATGCATATCTTTGAAGATGGTGCACATTAGGTAATGAAATATTGTGGGTGCATTCATTAGCCCAAAGGGCATTACGATATAAGCGAAGACACCCCTCTCAATGGCAAACACGGTCTTATGCCTATCATCGGGATGTACTTGCACACCTGATTGTATCCTGAGAAGCTGTCCAAAAAGTTGTAGACCTCTTTACCTGCTATCCTTTTGAGCATGTGCTCCGTATATGGTAATGGGTAATTAACCCTTTTTTCATTAGCGTTAACCTTCTTATAGTTCATGCACACTTGGATCTTCCCATTCTTCTTCATGACTATCACGATTGGTGATACCCAGCTCGTGTGCTCTATTTTGTAGATGAATCACTACAACATGTAGACCCAATAGTGACGTTTAAAGCGACGAAATTATTCATGGAAAAAATTACCCCCATCATCGCTATTCGTGTCGCTATTAGCGACCGATCGATTCGTCGCTATTTGCATTGCTATATGTGTCGCTATTTGCATCGCTATATGCATCGCTATTTTAAGTCGCGTAGTAAGTCGCGTGGGCGCAATGCAAATGTCACTTGTCATCATTGTGGGAAAAAGGGCCATATTAGACCACAGTGTCATGAGTTGCGCAATGAGAAGCGCAAGGATAAGGGGAAAGATAAAGTGCAGGAGAAGTCCTCTGATCGCAGCATAGTACCTGCGAATTCCAGCGTCAAGATTGAGGAAATTAATGTCACGCAGACTGAGGAGTCCGATGGTGGTGATGAGTTTATACTTGCAGCTAGTTCTTCTGATGCTTCACACTTGACTGAGACATCTAGTATGTATGCACAATGCTGGTTATTGGATTCAGGTGCGTCCTTCCATGTGACGCCTTACCGTGAGTGGTTTCACTCTTACCGTACTATATCTGGATCAGTCAGACTTGGAGATGACAGGTCTCTTGATATTGTGGGCTGTGGAGATATTCAGTTGCAGTTTTCCACTAGCAGTTCCTTTTTGCTCAGGGATGTACGTCATGTACCTGCGCTTACGCGTAGTCTTATGTCTGCAGGACAGTTGGATGATGCAGGGTTTCATGTCTGTTTTGGGGATTCTGCCTAGAAAATTACCAAAGGCAGACTTGTGCTTGCTAGAGGCGCCAAGGCTGGCAGCCTCTATCCTCTTGTTGTATCTGGGTCTTGTGTAGATCATGTTTTGGTAGTAAGCTCTATCCCACATGTATCACTTTGGCATGCCCGTTTGGGGCATATGTCTTTGAAGGGAATGAAAATGTTATCTGGTTTGCAGTATCTTCCGCCTTTGGACTATGCACGTTTTGACTCGTGTGATCATTGTCTTTATGGTAAGCAGAATAGGTCTACGCATAAGCAATCGGGTAGGCCACGCATGATGAGCCCTTGGCATTGGTGCATTCCGATGTTTGTGGGCCTATTCCTTGCATGTCTATGGGTGGCGCGAAGTACTTTGTTACCTTCATTGATGATTTTTCTAGGAAAGTGTGGGCTTATCCCATAAAGCAAAAATCCGATGTCTTGGCAGTCTTTCAGCGTTGGCTTGCTCTTGTTGAGAACCAGACTGGGTATAGGCTGAAATGCCTTAGGACTGACAATGGGGGAGAATATGTCTCACGTGCTTTTGAGCAGTTTTGTGATGACAGGGGTATTAAGCATCAGTTGACCGCCCCTTACACCCCACCCCAGAATGGTTTGGCTGAGTGCATGAACAGGACTATTCAGGAGCGTGTGCGCTCTATGCTTAGCCATGCATGCCTACCCCAGAGTTTTTGGGCTGAGGCAGTTAGTACGGCAGTGCATGTCATAAACCGATCGTCTTCCAGTGGATTGGATTTCTAGGTTGCAGAGGAAGTTTGGGCTGGTAAGCCACCCTCTTATGCGCATCTCCGTGTCTTTGGATGTGAGGCATTCTGCCATGTGCCCAAGGACAAGAGGAGTAAATTGGATCCAAAGAGCATTAAATGCATATTCCTTGGCTATGGTGAGTCAGGAGAGATGGGCTATCGCCTATGGGATCCGCAGGCGCGGAAAATAGTACGCAGCCATGATATCGTCTTCCATGAAGACAAGATGCACAGGCAGCCTGAGAAGGTGGTTGAGATCCGCAGGGTGTTGGACAAGCAGTTAGACAGGCAGCAGAGCCTGAGGTGAGACGGTCTGCTAGAGACAGACGTCCACCTAACAGATTTCAGCCCTCTATGCATTATGTTTTGGTTACAGATGCAGGAGAGCCTTTCACTTATTATGAGGCTATGCGCAGGGGTGACAGTCACTCCTGGGAGAGGGCTATGCAGTCTGAGATAGACTCCCTGCATAAGAATGAGACTTGGGATTTGGTTGCCTTGCCTAAGGGCAAGAAGGCTTTGCCATGCAAGTGGGTGTACAAGCTGAAAAGTACCCCTGGACACCCCAAGCTGGCATACAAGGCTAGATTGGTAGCAAATGGTTTTAAGCAGGAACATGGTGTGGACTTTGATGAGGTCTTCTCTCCTGTGGTTAAGATGACCACCTTGCGCTTAGTCTTGGCTTTGGTTGCACAGCTTGACTTAGATCTATATCAGATGGATGTCAAGACGGCTTTTCTACATGGGGACTTGCATGATGAGATCTATATGGATCAGCCTAAGGGCTTTGCAGAACCTGGCAGGGAGCACCTAGTGTGCAAGTTGAAGAAGAGCTTGTATGGCTTGAAGCAGGCACCTAGGGAATGGTATCATAAGTTTGATGCCTTTATGCAGTCACAGGGATACAGCCAGAGTGCTATGGATCTATGTCTTTACACGAAGAAAGCCCGTGATGGCAATTTGCTTATCTTGGTACTCTATGTTGATGATATGCTGATAGCAGGGAAAGCTCATGATGAGCTAGATGCTCTTAAATCTCAGCTGAAGAAGAGCTTTGAGATGAAGGATTTGGGACAGGCCTCACATATACTTGGGATGCGCATTAAGCGCGATAGGCATCAGGGGCTTTTGTATCTCTCACAGCGGGAGTACATTCATAAAGTCCTTGAGCGCTTCCGCATGCAGGACGTAAAGCCTATTGGCTGTCCATTACCTTCTTATGTGAAGGTATCACAGGCCGATTGTCCGCAGATAGATGAGCAGAGGGCCGAGATGGCCAAGATCCCTTATGCTTCAGCCGTGGGCAGTTTGATGTATGCCATGATAGCCACTCGTCCAGATATTGCGCATGCAGTTGGTGTTGTGGCACGCTATATGGCTACACCTGGCAGCAGACATTGGGATGCCGTGAAGGGTATCATGAGGTACCTGAAGGGCACAGCAGATATGTGTATTTGCTATGGCAGCCAGGATACAGGGGTCGTGGGGTACACTGACTCCAATTATGCAGGACATGCAGATAGTAGGAAGTCCACTTCTGGCTATGTATTCACCTATGTTGGAGGGGCTATCTCTTGGATGTCGAGGGTTCAGAAGTGTATGGCTTTGTCTACCACTGAGGCCGAGTATGTTGCAGCCACTGAGGCTTGCAAGGAGGCCATATGGTTAGGCCGTCTAGTTGCTGACCTTGGGATTGATGCTACACCTACACTGCATTCGGATTCTATGAGTGCCATTCAGTTGGCTAAGAATCCGGTCTTCCATGCGAAGATGAAACACATTGAGGTGAGGTATCACTTCATACGTGGTGTCGTGGAGGATAGGTCTGTTGACCTTGTCAAGATCTCCACTGACGAGAATCCTGCAGATCTGCTCACGAAGAGCCTCACTACTGAGCACTTTGCCTTCCTCAGGAGGTTGATGGGCGTTGGATGAGATGTCGCCTTTCCTCATCCCTTGTACCTATGTACATTTGTACTGTCTTTTCTTTTTCTTTTCTCTCTCACTAGGGCAGATTCACCTTTAAGTGGGAGGTTGTTGCGGGTAAAGGTGTCTCCGCCATGCCGCCCCGTGTATTACTACACTGACAGTACCCGCCACTGCACACTGCAGGTGGCGGGCGCCCGTCACGTCACTTTATTCTTTATTCTTTTAGTGACAATTTGAATAAAGGAAGGCCTGGTCACACATTGTGACTGTTGGAGTTCCCATTTCTTGTCTCTCTCTTTCTTGCCCTTGCTCTCCCGCCATAGCTCGCGTGCAAGCTTCAATCCTTCTCACCTTTCATTTTTATGCTTGGAGTTCACTCTTATTTGCTCTATTATCCTTCCTTCAGTGTCATATTCTACGATGTCAATTTCTTCCTCACTTTCCTCACTAATGGAGTGGAAGTCCTCATACTCATCATTGGAATCAGCTCCTCTTAACTGCTCGTCATCCCCTAGACTCTCGTCTCTAGCCTCAGTGACTAAGGCCCAATTGTATAGTAAGGTCAAATCGTACACCTTAGTCCATTTTCACTTAGGATCATCCAACAGATCTTTGAGGGGCTTGAGATTAGCAGGGGGTTGTCGGCTAATCTGCTTGTTAGGTATTCTAGGATCTTCTGAAGTTTCAGCTTATTGCTAGGGATATAGAAAGAGATAGGCCTTGGTTGGCTACTTGAGCTCCTAGCCATCATACAGAGTGGCACCGTGGGCTCCTTCTTTGGCACACTCGAAGTTTTTGCAACCTGTTTGTACGTCTCCTCTTCATCCGAGAATGGGAGATTGATGGTCGTTAGGACGTGCATCCAATCCTGCTCATCCTCAAGACAAGGGATGTATTTGGTCAAAGGTCCGTAAGGTCTTCTTGTTGGTGCATCACCCCTAAGCATGGCAGAGATGGCATCTAGGTCGACGGGGGTCGTCTTCCAAGTGTTCATCTCGAATCCTCACTGGTTCCCTTCGATTTCCTAAGAAGATCAAATCATTGCCTCAATCTTTGACAACTCAAGTGTTCCTCCTCATCCATCAGCCTAGCAGAATGTCATAGTCCACTCCCTTCATGATGATGAAGTTCATAGAGAACTGGACACCCGCAATCTTCACTGGCCAATTCTTCAAGACTCCAAATGGCCTAACTTTCATTCCGTTAGCTAGAGTGATGTTGAACCTAGTGGTTTCGACAGGCGAGTTTCCCTAAGCCTAGAGCACAATATGGCTCAACACACTCACTCTTGCCCCAATATCTACGATTCTCTTTCTGTTACATCTCCTAGGGCAAGGATAGGCAAGATTGCATGTATCTCAGTGCCTTCCCAAAAGGCATTGACAAGTAGTGACTTTGGCACTGATTGCAGTGTCAAGTTGGGTATTTGTGTGATTGTCTCATGATCCTACAAGTCCATGGCAGCAAGCTCCATTGGTTCTTCCACCCATTGTTTCAACTCCTGCTATAGCATGGGGAGATGCCTAAGCAGGTCTCCTAAACTTAGAGTCACTAGGGTGGTCACTAACGTCGCGACGAGGTTGTTGGTTGCTTGCCCCTCTCCTAGGTTTATGCTTCTTGGCCATTGGTCTTGACTGAGTGGTTGGCTCGTAGCATCTAAACTTGGCCTAGGTGGCACTGCATGTGGCATGGGTGTGTCTCTTGGCCTTGGTCATCCAGGTGAGACTGGCATGCTCACACTAGAGATATCCTTGATCTCGTCCTCTAAGATAGGTTCAATGTCCTTGAGGTGCTCTTGGGCTTCCTTTACCTACTCCTTGATTTTGGCTATTGCCTCGAGTTGGCGCCTAGGGTGAGGATACTCCCCTACCTTGGCACTCCCTTTCTCTATCATCTTTGGAGTGCTAGTCTCTGCCTTTGCATCCATGACCTTCTTGCCAATCACTAGCATTGTCGCATCCTCAATATTAATCTTAACCTTTGTATCATTCTTTTCATTCCTTCTCCTTCGGCTCTTCTTTCCTATTGAAGCTCTGTCTAAGCGGCTAGGCCCAGGCAATGATATGCATAATTGCTTCGTTTGTGCTCTGATCATGACATACCACGGGATGGGTGTGTCCTCGTTGTCGAATGTCTCAACTCTAAACAGCCCCAAAGGCACTGATGGCACGATTTCCAAGCTAGAGGATGGCTTCCATCTAGGGAAATCGACAAAGAGATGAGTGATGCCACACTCAACACATCTGAGGTCAGCTTTTTCCCTATTCACTTGTTCTCCCCCTGGACAACGTGATGAGATATGGCCTGGGTGACCTTAAGTACAACACGAGATTGGATCATGGGTCAGCCTGCAAATCCTCTGCCCCCTACCTCTACCTAACACCATCACCGGTACTGGTCGATAGTCCATCAGGACTGGATTGCCCTCTTCGTCGTACAAGATGTAAGGGTTCACATAGGCTTCGTCTTCATTAGGCCCCTCCGCGTAATGGAATGGAGTATCACTCAGTGGATGGGTTACGTCAGGTCTTAGTGGCTTGGGTTTCACTTCGTTTGGTACTGGGAGTACCAGCTAGGCTCCTCTTCCAAAGAAATTTGGTGGCCTGTTTCCTAGGTACGGTGGATTGTACTGCTGGACATAAGGGAATCTTCTAGGCAACATACAATGCATGGCATCATGGCCGAACCTACCACAATTTGCGCAAGGTCTAGATCTAGGATCCTAGCACTTAGCCGGAAGTTGGTTGCCGCCACAATGCACACATTAGACATGGAGTCACGCTGGTTTCCTCACCAATTCGTACAATCGTGCTAGCTCCATCCTCACCTCAACTAGCTCCTAGCCTTAATCTATATTCTTCCCCTTGTCATGGGTGCTAGGGGCTTATCTCTCACTAGAGGTTGTGGTTCTCTTCAAGGTCCTTTGACTAGAGTTATCACGGTTCGAGCTTCGAGAGCTCCTCTCTCTCAGGTAGTCATCCACCCTAATTACTTCGTTAAAGACCCTAGCTAGTACATCTCACTACAAGCTGGAGTTGTTTGCTAAGTCTTTATACAATTCCTCGCTGTGGATTCCATTTATGAAAACGGTGGAGACAGCTCTTTCATTGGGCCGCTCGTTTGTTCGAATTCTCTTGAAGAGACTGCGCACATTAGTGATGTAGTCTCTTATGTCCTCTTTGTCCTTTTGACTGACGTTCATCAGTGGGTGGACTATGAGGTTATCAAAGTATCTTGCTTCCGAGAATCTCTTAATAAAGAGATCTTTTAGTCAAGCAAAGTTCACTCGCTCTGCCGCATCTAAGCTAGCATACCACATCCTACCTTTATTGTCTAAGTAGAGCCCAAAATCCTGGGAGTATTGTGTAAGGTCCGTAAGACTGTTGACCTCGCAAACTTGGTCAAACTGCTTCATGAAGCTGTACAAGTTGTTATCCAGCTGCTTAGCTACTCTAGGGATTTCTTATTGGCTCTTTTTTCCTTGAGTAATTCATGGGCCACCCAAGAGTTGCGAGGTCACTAGCGCTGTTGCACTCTATTCGACAGCCTTGTTATCCATAAGCCACTTGGTCACAAGCTCGCTCGGAGGTCTCCCTCGAGTGCTCTATCTCTGCATTTGGTCCTGCTTTGCTTCTACCAGCTAATGCTAGCACACGTCGAGCTTCGTGCACATCTATGTCCTGCTACATCTTCCTAGCTCTCTACTCGCAGTTGTAGGCAGCTATGACCTGCACCGCTTTCCTAACTGCTTTCCTCTCTTCCTCTAGGCTTGCCACTACCTCCTCCACTAGCCTATCGTGGATTACTGTTTTGGTCAGCAAGTCATATTCGTTGACCATGTCTTGGACCCTAACTAGGAATTCACCCAAGTCCCGCTGGTCATCTCCCGGGTTTGTATTTGCTCTTGACATTGTCTGCTTCCCGCTCCACAAGGTTATCAATCAGTCCGAGTAACTCTGGAAGTGCCTTGTCCTCAATCTTGGTGTCCTGTTGGTCTTGCTGCCGTCTCCAAAGGTCCTATCAATGGGGCTTTGAGACACCTAACTATGTTTTGGTGTCTCCTCCTACTAGTGGGTTCCTTCAAGTTATTGTGTTTGAGTGTGTTCCTTGTTATTGAAAACAGTTCTTAACTTATGTACACTCAGTGCTAGATGCTCTGTGTTGTGCACGGTGCAAAATCAAGCTTTCTGTTTGTTTGGTGCACTTGTGTAAAAGAAATTACTGTGGGGTGCGCAAACAAAACAAAACAATCATATAGGTATGGCTACTCCCTTCACTTGTCTACGACCTAGTATGGCTCTAAGTGTGATCTCTGGTCGCTCCTAAGGATTGTCCGGGGTCTGTGCTGGTCCCTCTAAGCTCTATCAAGACTGGGTTATATTCTAGAGGCCAACTTTGGGCTACAAGTCTAGTTGGTTATGTGGTCGAGTTGCCAGAGGTTGCCTCTAGACCATTCAGTTGCAATTTTCGCTAGTTTCTGGCTTTGGCATACCAGGGTGGGCTTCCAAGGGTGTTTTGGGATCTAAGCTAACTGGTTATGAGTTGTGGATATGGTCATGGCTCAATGTTTTTTGCTCTTGCCTGTTGGTCTGATTCCCAAAATTGGACCTCTGGGTGGTTTGACTTTCAAAGTCGAATGGTTCTCTAATTGTGGTGGTCCAACTCCCAAAAGTGGTCCAATCGGACAACTTGGTCTGATTCCTATTGGGTCCGATTGTTATGCCAAGTCCGATCCTTGCGTGTCCCACTACAATGATAGGGTTTGATTAAGCCCACGTGTGATTGGACAAATGGGGTGTTCGACTGGATGGGGTGTTCGACTGGATGGGCAGTCCGACTGGGGAAGGTTGTCCGATTGGACGCTTGGGTATCCAATCGAACCAAAGGGGCATTGTCCAATTTTTAGAGTCGGACGGTCCGATTCTCCTAGTCGGATGGTTCGGACTCTGGGAGTTCGACCTGGACACACTGGTCCTAACTGCAAAGCAACAAGGCGCAACACGAGAATTTTGATCGATTTCTTCAAGCACGTCTCACGGCCTCCTGTAGGGCTTTCCAGATGGCAACAATGACTCACAAGGGAGGGTTGTGCATACCTGGATCATAGGAATAGCTCCAAAATCAAATGCCCCAATCTCTTTTGCTCAGCAGGTCTCTCTCTTTCTCTCTCAAGCTCTCCTCAATCTCTCAAATGCAAAATGAGGTCTCCCTTGCCACTCTGGCCTCTTATTGCCCTGCCCAAGTCTGCATTCACCTTAATCTTGCTCCTCTTACCAGCATTTAATCCAAGATTTCATTTTTTGCCCTTATTTTTCATGTTTCGGCCTATTATACAACAACAAAAACCCTACTGGTGTGCTCACACTATTTTGATCCTATCCTACCTAATGCAAGTAAAAATCACAAGATAATGTTCATGCTTCTTTAGCCTACCCATCTACAGATCCAAACCCAAAAATACTTACTTGTTTTCGACGATTAACACTCCTAAATCTCCTGTTTATGTCAAGCACTAGTTCGAGGACGAAACCCTACTTCCTTACTTGATTCGAAGCGCGCCATCCTCAAGGCTCGAATTCGTCAGTCCCAGCAACGGAACCAAGATGAAGGGAACTCTCTCGCTCAACCCCCGAGACCTATGGACCGCGTATTGATCAAGCGTTTCAAGCCGAGCGGCCATGGTCACCTCTCACATTGCTGACACGCTCTTCCTACCTATGGGATGTAGTGAGCTTACCTTGATGCCCGATTGAGTGTCCTCCTCTCACATGCACACTAGTAGCTCCACGATCCTCAATGCAAACTCGAGCAACGTCAATCCCTTTTTGTCAAGCTCCATCTTCCATAGCCGCGTGAGACAAAAGAAGAGAAGAGCAGAGAAGAAGATGAAGAGAGGAGATGGGGAGCTTCTTCTCCTCAATCCCTCACTCTTACACACTCACTCCCTCTCTCTCTCACAGTCCCTCACTCCCTCACTCAAGCACACACAAGAAGGCAAGAAAAAGAGAAGAAGAAGAAGAAGAAGTTTTTTGCCACACACCAAGAATGAGAGTTTCCATTAACTTTTTGGCTTATATACATGCCCTCTTTCCCTTGGGCGGTCATCTCCTTTTACATGGCCGGTCGTGGCCTAGCCCCTTTTTTCATTTGCCCTAACTGCCTAGCTTAGTCCTACCTATGGTTACAAATTACACAGGAGGGAGCTTGGAGCTCTTTTACAAAGATTTTGGCTACGCCTTTATATTTAGAGGTGCGCCTTCTCGCTTTTGGCTCTTTTGCAGCTTCCATGGTTGCGCCTTGGACTCCTGCTGGTTGTTCCCATGCTTTTGGATTTTTTCCGGGTTCGCTCCCTTGTGAGGCACCTTTTCCTTTTTCTCGCCTTGCGCTTTTCCTCTTGATGCCTCTTTTTTTGCTTTCACTACTCTGCAATAGACACATGGTTATTCTCTCTAGTTAGAATTAGTTAGAACCTATGTGTGCCACAAATTCCGGGTCAGATTGCACCACAAAAGTGCCATAACTTTCACTTCATATATTAAAATGGGATTATGTTTATACTCAAAACGATCAAAACAAGTCTTTTGAGCTCATGTATAACATTAAAATGATCAAAATCCTCACCCAGAAAAAAACCATCAAGAATTTTCATAATTATATTTATGCTTGCCTTGCATCTCAAATTTTGGCTCATGATACTATCTTTTACTCCATGTAGGTAGTACTATCATATTCGTATTTGCCTTGCATCTCAAATTTATAAGTTAACCAAACATGAGAAAACTACCACCAAGTTTCCTTACAATCATATCCCTAGCCACCTAGTGTGCTTATTACACTCATTCCTATAATTCACCTCTCTTACAACCAATTGTCATGTTATGCAAGCCATGATCACAAACCCTAGCACAATACAAATGGCAAGTGTGCACCATGTGATGTGATTGAAGACTTGTGTGACTCAGTGGATGTGAGGTGACTCTAAGGCTATAATGCGAGCCACTTGTCAAACCTTGTTAGGTTGATTTTAAAGCACAATCCAAAAACTCATATACTTACTCATTTCAATAAGATAAAACTCATATACTTACTCATTTGAATAAGATCCCTCCCTCCCATCGTTGTTGCTCTTGCCCCTTGTAGCACCAACATCATCAATCCCGGTTGCTTCATTGGCATTTTCATGATCATTTATTTCTTGAAGCTTGCCTCCATCTATTTATGCTTTGGTTTCATTCAGTCCAATTTGAATGTGTCTCTCCATCCCATGCATGCACAATCTAACCATTCACATGTGCGACCCAATCACTAGTACACTTTTCACCTCTACCCATCACATGCACACCTCCGTGACTCTAGCAAGGCTATGCCATGTGATGCAAGGCTGGTGCATATTGTTGATCGCATCACATAGGCTTGTTAAAAGGCGCAAATTTGGAAAGCTACTTGCAACGCATTGCTATAATCACTTGATCTCTCTCGCACCATCTCTCACCCTTTGCATAGCGTTCGATGGCTCCTATCGCGAGATCTCATGTTGCATTTGACTCATCATTGCAGCATATCATCGACATTGCCGAAAAAACCAGTCACCTACTTCTCCTATCGCACCTCTGAACTTCCACAGCATAGGCCGTGCCATGTGTTTTACCATCCATAACGAGGTCATGTTTGCTTGAATAACAAGTGGGATCCTCATCAGTCTTGCATGAGGGATGGGAAGGACGCTTACAAAGAGCCACTGCCCACGCCCCTAAT
Source organism: Lygodium microphyllum (assembly GCF_053477565.2). Classification (NCBI taxonomy): domain Eukaryota; kingdom Viridiplantae; phylum Streptophyta; class Polypodiopsida; order Schizaeales; family Lygodiaceae; genus Lygodium; species Lygodium microphyllum. The sequence goes on along the minus strand of NC_141148.1, from coordinate 124,630,705 downwards.
TCCCCTTGCCAAAATACAGGAGGGTGTTGAGGATGCTGTCTGTTGCGAAAGGAGGAAAAGATCAGCACACGGCTCCCTTCCCCTCCTCGATGCAACATTTGAATATCTATTTTCAGCTAGATGGTTAGATCTGCAGTCATTGAGACCCTCATAACCTTCTCACCCCTGGCTCCCTTGTAGCCATGCAATTCACACAACAACTAGCCCTACCATTAAGTGCAAAAGGGAGTGGTACTCTGATATACTTCAGTTACTTGCATGTGTATATAATACCTTGTACACGGGGAGGTTGCGAAGCTTGAATCTTGAACTCGTGAAGCCTATCCCATTGAAGCTTGAACTATATATTTTAGAAAGGCAAGGGAGATGTTTGCTACAAAGGACCAAATATTTTGCACAGAAACGTCATGGGCGGCCATACTTTTTGCATTTCCCTTCTTTCTGCTTTGATCTCCGAGATCGTGGCTGTGAAGAATAGCAAAATGTTTGAGCAAAAACAAGATACATACCACAAACAAGATGGAAAGTCTTTACCGCCTGAGAACAAAATGTTTACCAAATTTGACGTTCCTTCCTTCATTAGCTCCATTTCTGTTACATTCAGAAATGGGGAGAGAAGGTTATGAGGCAGGGACCCCACTCACAGTAGAATTCAGGGGGGATGTCGTCAGGTTTGAGGCCTTCCCTTCCTCCATCTTTCTGCGTGCGTGAATTGGACCTCATCCGGGCTAAAAGGTCTCTCAAGCAATAGTATTAGGTTATGATCACTCCTCGAGCAAGCTTCTTGGGGAAATGGATCTCCAATAGACCACAAACGACTAGTATGGAAAAACTTAGTAATACCTTCTTCGTCAGCTCACTTATTTCTCCACATTTTTTTCGCCTACAAAGAGTTTCGAGAGAATTTGCCAGGGACTTGGACTTCCACTTTAAACTTTGCGACTCTCAACTGCATCTTAACATCTAAAAGTCGATCATGTTTCCAAGCTTTAAGGTGACCTTCAACATCCAATGTTCTGTAGCAAACAAAGTAGCGGGACGTCACCAAGAGAGAGAGGAGATCCTTCAACATTTTGCAGCAAATGAAGTACAGCACCATTGCCAAGAGAGAGAAGCAGAGCATCAAAGATATTGCTTCAACACACTGAAAATTGCCTCTGCCCCATAGAAGCCTTACGAGGCCCATCCTCTTTTCGCATCCGCATTCATAACAGCAAGACAGGTTGTCCACTAGGGCTTTTTCCTCGGATCTTCTTGATCGTCAATCTCTTGGATAATGCAAGCTTTGCAGGTTGCTTGGAAGAATCACTGTTCACTTCTCAACTTTCTATGTTAAATAAACAACCGCCCACTCCTTTACCACATTCCGCTCGTGGATTGCCTTTCCTAAGTCCAATGCCCAAAACTCGGTCTTAATGTGACGACTGGAACGCCTTGGCTTCCTTCTCCATTGCCTTGACAATGTTCTCTCGACATTCCTGGAATTTTTGACAACTCGAGATGGGTACTCCTCATCTATGGTTAGGACTTGAACATGTTGGCATAATTGTATCTATGGATTCCAAAAGCTGCTCCTTGATGAATAGTTGTGATCTTGTAGCAAACAACTATGTCACAGTAAAGCATTTTTGTAGTGTATCTGCACATTCAAGGCCGTGTTCATAGTCAGACATTAGCTGATCTAGCTCTTTCCCTCTTTTGTTCCTCCAGGGTTGTGATCTCTCATTCCTTATCGTCCAATATTAACTAACAAGACTTGAACCGTGTCCCATCCTCTCCAAGGGTAAATACTTATACCAATGGATCAACATTCTTTGAATGTTATAAATTGGGATGCCTTATGTGCAAAGAAATTAATAGATAGATTTCCCAGTGCTTGGGCTATGTGGGGCAATCTGTAACTGGTCTAAGGCCTTAATTGTGTAAATATGTTCCACTTTCTGCTACTTTTGCAATGTAGAATCTAGGTCTCTCTCTCTCTCTCTCTCTCTCTCTCTCTCTCTCTCTCTCTCTCACGGGTCCTTGGGCAGAGTGGATACCTTAACGGCTGGATTTACCTAACTCTTATTGATTATATCTATTCATGTATTGTAGTACATGATGAACTCTTTGCAATGCTCATAATTGATAGGGGTGTCAAACCAGGTGGATGTACCATAACAACCCCAAGGATTCAAAGTATTCAAGCACAATGCACTCCTTGATTATCGCATGCATCAAGTCAAAGATCTAATACTAAAATATCTATTTGGTAGTTGCATGACACTGCAAATGTAGCTGGATATATTCCTGAGAAATCTGCTCCTTGGTGAATGGGACTTGCATGGAACCAATATATTCACCTCTTATGAGTTATTCAAGTGTAATGAAGCTGTAGGGGTGATGTGTGGATACATCTCAATAGAGCTTCATGTTTATCTCACACGTGAATGTGCACTTCATCTTAAAACACGAGTATCTATTTAAGGCCAAAACTCAAATAATGAAAATGGCAAATATGTGTAATTTGGTCCAAAAAACGCTCCAAAATTTTCAGTAAAGAGGTAATTCGTATCTATTACCAAAAATGTTTTTCATGAACACTATCCATAGTGTCATAAGATATCAAGAATATCTGTTATATAACAAGACAGAAAGAGATGCAACCAATGTGATGTCTCTCTGTCCTCTTATTGCTTGAAGACTTGTCACCCACACAAATGGCGCGCTTCGAGGATAAATTACACTGCCATCTGGATAAGAATCATTATTACAATCTGTACAACACTGAGAATTGTATTGATCTCTCTGGTCCTCCACTTCAACCTTTATATACAATCACTGTGATGGGATTTGAAGAATGGTGGATGTGTCTCAAAATCAATGTTCCCGCCAGAAGAAAATCAGGCAGCTAAGTAAAGGTTATAAAGGATACAGACATGGCCCTGGAAGCGCGTCTGAGCCAGTCCCATCCCTTATAGTACATGTATGATGTAGGCATCTGATGTCAGCTCTTTTACAAAATTAATCGTGCCTTCTGTTGAATCATGGTATCTTCTCTTAGGCCTTCCCAGAAATCCATCCTATACTCCAACGTGAGTTGTCTCCTGAAACAAACATAGACTTTCAGAACTTCCTTAATAAAACATTAGAGAATAAAGCACCATATACATTGTCACACCTGTGCCTGAGGTGATATTGAAAGCTGCTCTCAAAATTCAGGTCTAAAAAATCCCAGGAATTCGCTTGTTAAACAGCCACATTGACAGAAAAGAAAACATTACATGCAGCTATTCAATAGTGGGAGCCCAAAATATTGGAAGGACAACCTTCCGTTGACAATCCAGAGTTTCTCTGGGATGATGTCATTTGAGGGGCTTCAAAATTCTTTGAGAAAGATTATCCAGGGATAACTCTGTTAGATCAAGTTCCAACATGCAGCCAAACCAAAAACTGTTGCAGAAGCCTCACATAGTTCCAACATAGTCCTTGTATTCCCCTGTCAACCTGCAGCCAAACCAAAAACTGTTACAGGAGCCTCACATGGATCACCTCAAACATGTCCAATTCTTCAAGCTTCCAAAAATTAATAGCACAAATTTAGTGAACTGTCAGTCCAATATTGATTATCAAGCTACTTGATAAAACACCACCAAAAGCATGAAATGAAATGGAAGCGAGCCTCCATTAAAGCATTGAGATTTTCATCTTCTGCGCACTGCTCCTCAAGTCGGAAATTGATCAGATCTTGCTATAGTTTACAATCCTGGAAGCCAAAAATTGGGTTTTGCAGAACTAGCGATGCATGAACTCAAGATTTCCAGGGGAACATCAGATGCTTCCATGTAACAGCACACTAGAAATTGAAAATTGAAACTCAGCCACTCCCTATTGCTACAGTTCGAACTGTATATAGGAATTAATTCCTGAGCATCCAGACCTTCTAAACAGTGACTGATGGGCATACATTCAGAAAAAAAGAGTGCAATTACTCAAGAGCAGCTGAACAATGAACCGTAATATGAACCATAATAGAACCTGGTGAATGGTGAGTCACCTGTTATAAACCAAGGTAGCATCCCCAATGGTTCCAGCAGCCTTATTCCGAACCTTTCGAACAAGTATCTATCAAGAACACAAATCAGCTAAACAATGACAAAACACAAGTTCAAAATAGGCTTATCCAACCTGCAGCATAAAAGACAGTACTAACCTGCACTTGATCAGGTGCACCCATCTTTGGATCTCTATTTCGATGAACCACAATTCCAGCATCACATTTGTTAATGAAATGTGCACTGCCACTGATGTCATAGAGGCTGGGAGCTTCACCTTGCCATCCTTGAAGCTGTGCCACATAGTATAGCAAACCATTTGTACGTGGTAATTTTCCATCGAACTTCAAACTCAAGAAAGACAATGAATGGGTTTTTTTGTTTGTACCTGTTTGGGGTGAGCAACAAACCATACATGGCAGTCATGATGTTGAGCAAAGCGTTTTATCTTTGTCAACATTTGACTAACATACTCCGTCTCTGTCCTGAGAAAAGGTACCATAATAGACAAATCACTGATTTTCTTCAGCTTTTCTTGTGATTTAGAAACAAGCTACCGGTCCATTGAACATAATCATCAAAATATTGACCCCCCTCTTTTTGGGTCAAAACCACTGTTAACACTTCAGAAAATAAAGCCCTAGAGCTTCTGTGTAAAGCAAAATTATTTGGGCATGGGCATATCTAGCAGAAAATATATTACAAAACTCTTAAGATTGCCAACAAGGAAAGTAGGTGCTAGAATCTTGGTGAAGAGACCAAGTGCTACATTATCCACAGTATAGCCTGCTTCACAAAAAGATCACCCCCTATTAGCCCATATGATGAACAGTATCATCTAGAACAGTGATAGTCTTAGGTTATAGACTCTCTAGCCAAAATTTACACTTTTCTATATAAACACTGGTCTACTCTTTGTAAAAGGTGCAAGGTCCTTATTGTAAAGAAACCTCTAAAACTGATTGAATAAAAGCAAATCCCTTGACGAACAACACTTTTTACAATGATTACCCTTAGAAGCCTGGAAAAAACAAAGCTATATGTGCTTCAGTTTAAGGCTGCATTGCAGAGATTGGCACAAAGATCAATGAAGAGTGCATCCATTGCCTAATCTTTTGAACAAGTATCACTGATTGGTACATTTGGACCGCAAGGTGTAGCCAAGCTATAGATCTCCAACATCTTTGCTCTGCAAAGACCACTGTAGGATTTGGATAGAGATCATTGCAGGAGACGGGATAGGCTGCAGGGTGGTTCTGAGAGGACGAGGGGAGAACAAATGCCTTCTTGCAGACATAGGACACCTTTCACATAGCCCCTCATATGGTCTGGCACTTTAGCCCATGAGATTGGTTGTTAACACAATCATTGTATTACAATTGTGTTTAGTTGCTCTTAACAGGGCCTTCTTTCTACTCTGTTTTTAACTTGGAAGGAATTTCCCTGAGATTTTATTAACAGGATTTTCTGTTTCTGAAATAAAAGGGTGGCCATTCTAGAACCTTCTTATTTGTTTGGCTGCCATGGGAGGAGATGAGGCTTGAGCACATTCTATGTGGCATCTTGTTGTATGTTGGTCATATTCCATTGCAACTGGATTCTTGCTCTGATTCATTTTACCTCGTGTATTTCCTTCTAGCATTGATTCGCATGTGCTTTTTCTTGGCTCCCATTGTTTCCTGCTATCCTGATATGGTATCACATGTCTAGGAACATGATCTCAACTGCTAAATTATCTTTGGTGTGAGAGACTGGTACCTTTCCAATTGCATATTCCCCATGAATCCTGTGCTAATTTGATTTTTTAAAGTTGCAAATTGTAGAGGTAGTGAGAAAATGCTGATTCATTGTGTAAGCCACCAACTAGGTCATGCATGGTGATTAGTGGCATGTGGTGACAGGCAGCAAATGGTGTTGAGATGAACCACTCAAACACTATTGCTGCTAGGACAGGTGCTGGACGTGTGCAAAACATTGCATCTATAAATTTGGCTACTACAACAACCTGTCCAAGCAATCAGAGCCTTCCACTAAGTGGTAAAAATCCACTGCAAGTCCTGAGAAAGGGAAAGAGTGTGAGAGCCGATAGAGCCAGATGGTGAGGCCACTATATCATGGAAGAATGCACATCACCCTACTCAAGGAGACCACTAGGGAGCTATCAAGTACCTCCTCTTTGGCCTTTGCAGAGATAAGATAAACCATGAAAATACTTTATTGCATCAAGGTGGCCTCATCCATGCTCAAGGAGCCAATGGATAGAGTGGAGTGAAGCCAATCCCGAGTTTGAGCACATCTTATCCCGAAGTTGAGCACAAGAGATGAGGGGTCCAATGGCCTGTCCAAAGACCAACATCCTCTCATAATCCCCTGTTTTCTTTATGGACCAAGTTTGCCCCTCGGAAAGGACCACACACAAGGTTTTTGGGGGGGATTGTTGTTGGTGGGCAGCAGCAGTTAGTGGAGAGGCAAAGGTGCACAAGGGAGGGGAGGTAAGGGCTGGCTGGTAGCACACAGCAGTATAGCTCTTTCCATACATTTCCATATGGTGAACACATACAGATACAGAAAATATGATTGGAGAATCATTCAGCCCATGCAGCTGAATCATACATGGCCCTAACTTTACAAGTAAATATAGATTATGTACATTTAATTCCACAAGAAAATTTACATTATACATTAAGCTGATATCATTATTAAACTGATATTAATTGCAAACTTCAAAGTGAGATTCATGAATATAAAAGATTCTAGGACCCAAACTCCGAGTGCAATCCACAGACCAATTGTTAAAAACATGAGAGAAAATTCCAATATGTAGGCGGATCATGATAGCTCAAAATGGCACTGCACAAACTTAGAAGTTTGAACTTCAAACACACAGGAAACCTTAACCACAACGTATATTAAAGAGAAAAGAAAATCATGCAGCCAAAAGCCAAATATGACACTTTCATTAAGTTGGGATCCCAATTTCTATTAAGTCAAGTATGTTATAATTTTCCATATGAGAGTGATTTTTCTTCCAGACATATAGTCCACCCAACAATACATATGTGAACCCAACAATACATGTCTGAACCCAACTATACACAGCAGGCAGAGGCATGTAAGTTGTCATGGGGGTACCTAACTCTTAGATTCAGGGATAATCAGACCTTATGGACTTTCTGGCAGGCATCTAGACCTACTAATACCAGACACTGCTGAGTTCATGGATCATGACTAGTGACTTTAGGAGTAGGCAATTTGGGACTGCTGGAGGTGAGCAGTGATCTGGACAGCAAGTGTACTCTATGGATACAGAGCACAAGAGTGTGCAGGACTGCATACAGGCTGAACTGCCACATGGATTTGCTGTCAACAATCTTCACTCTTGTATACAACATAATCACTGCTGTAATACATTAGTAGGAGCATTTTTGACTTTGGATTCTCACGTCTCAAATAGGTTGTGCATTCAAGACTAGTTTGTTATGGGAGATTTTTCATACATGTATGTATGCAGAAAGAGCATTAACAATTTTTCTCATATATCTTACTTGTGAGTAAAGAACACAAGAGATATGCACTATATCAAGATTCCTTATAATATGTTATGTACAATTAAACCCTAATCTTCTATATCTTTCACAATTGAAGGATGATTGAAATAGAGCATTGTACATACAAACATAGAAAACGAGATTCATGAACTTTACATGCTTGAAGGTCGTTGATGATCAAGCTCATTGTAAGGGTCGATTACTAACCCACGTATACCGTATCTCATAACTGCAGATTTCGCAACATCAAGAACCCATTGAATAGAAGGCAGCTCATCATCATTACATCTGCAAAGGATGCAGCATCATTCACATTACTTTTATCGACCCATGCCAGTCCTTTTCCTTCATTGAGACAAATCAAATGAAGTCAGGTTCAAATAGTTCAAACTAAGTACACCATACCTCCATTAGTTCTAATCTTACCTTATAAGGTAAAAGCTTTTGTTAAGCCACAGTTTGCCTCTCTCCAAATCCACCTCACTCATTCTCCGAACTGAGCCCGAGTACCTGCTAATCAGATACCAGGGCACAACAAAGCACAAACTGATTTACCCCAGCTACGAATAAAAAACTGTGTCACAGCACTGGCATGCAAGCATCCACATAGAACAAGGACCAAAAGAGTGGAGAAAGGAAGATTTTGGCCTTATAACAAGTAGAATACCCACGGGTAATTGAAAAAGGGCTTATGCAAATATTTTTCAAGCAGTTTCCTTCCATGCTCTCGGACCTGGAGGAATATAACCCACATCAGCTGCAGTATCATCTCTTAGGATATCATGTTCTGAAATTTCAATTGTCAAACTTTCTAGGGCATTCAGAAGATACAGAATCAAATTTAGAGATCTTTTTAATAGATAACAAGAAATTCATTAAGGTTTTGAAATTCAACTCTCAAACTTTCTATGAAAATCAGAAGATACACAACCAATTTTGGAAAACTTGGCATAGATAACAAGAAATCACAGAGGCATTCCAAAGCTTTGTGCACATTCATGTTCAGCACATTCATTATACCTTTATGAAACCACAAGTATCATTGGCAGTTTAGCAGCCTCAAAGCTACAACATGGAAATGTATATCTAGTAGAATCCATGCAGTTACAAAGTCTCCTCCACATGCATATATTAAGACACATTATGTACATACCAAACATTATTACCACAACATAGACATGGACATACACATACATGTAATGTATGAGCTTCTCAATCAAGCTCATTATGGTTTTGACACATAGACCTACTTTAAGCCATGAGTTCAAATGTTGATAGATTATTCCAGTTGTTCTATCCCAGTCCTATCTTTTTGCAAGAAATAGAGTGACTAGTTATGTTACTTCTAATGAAGTGCACAGTATTAAAGCTCACCGGTAGGGCTGGAGCAAGATTCAAAATCTAAATGCTCCCAAAGTGGCACTGGAGCAGAAAAGAAAAGTAGGTCTCTCAGGGGGAAAACAGTACCAAGAAGCCAAGACTAGGGGCTTTTCTTTGGGGGAAAAGTGGATTTTTGTAATCCTTTGATGGTGAGGGGTTATGATGCAGATCCATGGTTGGGATTGTGCAGATCTGTGAATTCAACCAGACAGCATGATATACATTATCACATGCCTTCCCCAGGCAACTTCCCACCAAACATAATGTTGAGCTAAAACACGCTTTACAACTGATAAGCATTTTTAAACAGCCCCAAAACACGCTTAATCAATGAAAAACACAAATTTGGTGCATAGTTCAAGAGAGTTTCAGTGGTCCCCCAAAACCCTAATGTTTGGGGCACCCTTTAACATCTGTAAATAAACAAGCTGCCCACCATTCAGCCTCATCCTTTTGTGCAGGTTCTCCACTCGAACGTGCAGATTTCAGCCATCAACCACCTACCATCAACTGTCCAACCATCACTGACTGCAGCCCATCACTATCCAGCCCTAGGTGATGGCTTGTTTTCGGCCATCGCCTTGCTGTTTGGACGTCTCCATCTATCATGTCATCATAACACCCGATCAGCCTGCGTTTTCAGCATCTAATGCCGGGCGATAGGCTTCTGCCATCTCTCCCACCGAGTGATTGCTGCAGTGTCTGCGTTTTTGCTGTCCAGCAAGCCACATACATCAGCACACACCTCTCGTGTTGTCACTTGACAGTTCTCTGCCTCAGCTGACACTTTTTCAGCCTTCTCTGGCCGAACACTTGCATTCATCAAAATTCAACCTCCGACTGCCGTATTTTCGTGATCAGCCCGCTATTGTTCATTATTCAACACTCTCATCTTCAACTAGTGGTTACAACACTCGGGATCCTTCTCCGATGGGTGTCACTCTCCGACACTCCATTGCTTTTCCCTTGGGCATTCCAATTACACTCTTACATTCATTTACAGCCTTTATTCACTTCAAAGTTTCTTCTCTTTGTGTTTGTCTCTGTGTTTGAGTTTTGAGTTTTATGTTTGCGTTTTGTATTTAGGGTTTGAGTTTTGCTCTCACTGTCTGACTCTTTGTGTTTCAATCTTGGTTGTACATGCTATGTTTCCTCAGTGCAAACCCTAGCATATTTTCACATAGTATCAAAGTCAGTGCTCTTCTAAAGAGTATCTTGCATTGATAGTGGAGGCTAGTCTTTGTGTCCCAGTCTTGGTTGTACATGTGTTTCCTCAACGCAAACCTTGGCATATCTTCACATGGTATCAAAGCCAATCCTCTCCTAAAGAGTATCCTGCGGTGATTCTGACTCATAATGTCTAAGGCACTTTCTTCTATGGATCCTATGATGCCCTATCAAGCTTCTCTATCATTGGAGGCTCTGAGAACGCATTATAGTCTCTAGAGGAGGTAGACACACCTTCACCTTTACCATCTTCTTCTCCTATTTTCAATCACCTTACACGAGGAATTTAGGGAGTACTTCCGTATCAGGTATAGTCAGGTTTACACCCTTCCAACGAGTGCTACTACTCCCTCTAGACCGATTGGTGAGATTTGCCGTCTCACTAATCTTGGAGGGACCACGACATTCCGCGCATCTGGCAATCCATCTCCTTCATCACAGCTAGACCCTATCTCAGGTTCGTATAACCCTTTTGAGTTGTATGAGCCAAAACCCTCTTCTGTTTCTCCTTTGGTGTTAGGATCCGAAGGCTCTCGAAGCAAATACCCTTCATCAGGAATATCTCTACCATCTATTTCATTTAGGCAAGTAAACCACACTTCTCAATTCACTCCCATTCCACCACTATCTTCTCCACACTTTGATCTACTCACATCTTCATTCCAAAATCTTGGATTACAATCAACTTCCACTCACAGCACACTAGGGATTGGATCTTCCATCTCCACTCCTGGCACTTTCTCATTCCCCATCCCACCGTCTATGTAACTTCCATTCACTACATCTCCCAGTGCATTGTTAGGGGAAATGCCACCCTTTAACATTCTACCTTCCACATATCCCCACTTTATCACATCCTTATACTCTAGGATGACTGTGATGGACATCCCCCTCACTACCCCCAGACACTCACAACCCCCCCATACGACCTTTCAAACACAAGGATATTCATTCTTTGCTTATAGACTGTCGTCACGCATCCCTTGGGTCACTCCTACATAGGGATTTCCATCTTGTGCTCCATATGTCCCTATCCCTCCACCATGGGCAGGCTCCTCAAGCGGTTACATTGTCCATACCCAATCCACTTGTGCCGACATTTGGATCTACTATGCATACTTCTCGTATGCATGGTGAGCTCTTTGGGATTGCTTCCCAAGTGTACTCTACTCCCCCAAACCTACCCCCATTACACACCTCTATCTCCTAGCACTACCATTCCTACTGCAACAGCTGAGAATGCCTTCATGGATAAGACTCGTTTTAACGGGTCGAACTTCACCACTTGGTCAAACTTCATGCAAAATGTGCTTCAATCTAAGGGACTTTGGCACCTCATCATTGGTACCGAGCCCGGACCCTCGATTAGCTCACCCTGATCACATCTATTATTACAAAGCCCACAATGCCATGGCCAATGTTGAGTTAATGCAAAGGTTGCTTCTTGAATTTCACTCACTTACAATATTTTCCTCACATCTAAGTGTTGGAGCCATCTCATTGACCACTATGCGGCACAAGATCGCACTCCATATATCAATGTAGATTTTGAGCTTCAAGAGTTTCCCATTAAGAAAGGGGATGATCTGAAAGTCAAGTTAGCTAAATATTAACGATTACTCGCCGAGTTTGCTATTATTGGCTATTTGAAGTTAAATTTCTGTGAGGTTACATTCTTCTTGAACAAGTTGCCCGCCGACAAATACCTCCGCTTTATCAAACACATTATGTCCCTCTCTAGATTGCCGACCTTCTATGAGTTTGAGTGTCAGTTCCTACGCCAAGGGAGGCTACATGATCAAGTCCACAAGAAGTCCTCCACACATCCATTTAGAGGGGTGAGGCATGGTTGCCTCTTCTTCAGAAGGGAAAGTCAACAGGGGCAAGAACTCGAAAGATGCGAAGGCAAGCCAAAACAAGGGTGACACCACTTAATGGAACCAAAGAAACATGACCCTTTTTGAAACAAATTCCTAAGAAAAATAAGTTTTACACACGGTGCCAGAGGTCGAGCCATGTGGACAAGGAGTATTCTACCAAGGCCCAAGGTCTTTCATCTAGAAAACCCCAACGGACTACTACGGCTGCCTCCACTCCAACTAGCTAGTCCAGTGGTGCTACACCTCCTGTTACCACACCCTCTGCTCCATCTGCCCTAGTAGATACTAGATATCTGGCATGCGGACAACCTTAGCAACCTATAACTTTCACTACCCCTGAAGGATTAGCTAATTCATTTGCTAATGGCTCGTCTATTGCACTTTACACATCCATTCCTAAGGCATTCACTACACCTTCTAGGACCCCTTTTCCAACTTGATGTATGCAATGGTGGCCCCACACTTACCCTTTTCCTTTTTAGACTCCCACAATATATTTACATACTTGCACTTAGCTTTGCTTTCCTCTGAGTTTTGTTTTTTGGAGCCTCTCACTACTCATCTTTGTGCTTGCAAATTTTGATCTCTTCTCTAGGGTTTTATATTTGAGTGTAAGACTAACATGCAGGTTTGCACCAATCCTTCCTTAGTTGGAGCCAAGATCTGTACGCCGTTCCTTTCATGGTTACATCTACTTAAAGTTTTGCTCTTTTACCAACATGGAGGCTTTCCCTCCCACGGCAAATCATGCAACACCACTCTTGATGCTATCATGGCGGTAACTTCTATCCTTGTTCTTACAATAGAGATGCTTCATCATCTTCATCCACACGGTTCTGGATACCACACGAAGAGCGACATCATCAAGCTCCTTGTCCTTCTTCGACCTTGACATCCAAGTTGAAAGGGGATTCCTACCCTTCTTAGTATTCTACATGTTTCAACACTTATCTTCGACATCAACCTCCCCCCAAGTGTACCTTCTATACATCGCATGGTTTCATCATCTTTGTACTAGGGTGCTTGGGAAAGTAAACAATTTCCCTACGAGAGACATTGTCCAAGTAGCACCTGCTACATGAGCATTCTTCAACATGTAGTATACTATGTATCCCATTGTGCAGAGCACCACTCGACGGATCCTTAGCTATTTCCATCGACAAATTACACCACCATCCTTCTTCACATGATCCTTCATCACCTTTCCCTTGCCATTGACATCCTTGAGTGGATGGTTAAGCTTGTATTGTTTTGTGATGTATTGGGTGTATCATCTCTACTCCCATCTTCAAAGTCACTCTTACTTAATCGGCCACCACCAATAAAATTAACTTTCCAACCAAGAAAAACAACAACAACAACAACAATTCAATGTGGTTCAATCCATCTCTATACAGCTTGGTAGGCCACTAGGCAATTGAGGAGCAGCCTTTGTCTAGTGCCCCATCCTCTTTGGGATGACTAGTTAGACTTCCTTAGTAAGATAACCATCGCCTCTATAGTCTTGGTGGGCCACTAGGCAACCACCGTGCACACTTTGTTCGATGCCTTGGCTGCTTTGGGATGGGTCGCCTTGGGGTAAACATTGTGGTCTTTCCTTTTGGCTCAGTTTTGGGCCTAAGAGAGAATGTTGAGTTAAAATATGCTTTACAACTGATTAGCATTTTTAAATAGCCCCAAAACATACTTGATTAAAGAAAAATGCAAATTTAGTACACAATTCGAGAGAGCTTCAATGGTTCCCCAAAACCCTAATTTTTGGGGCACCATTCAACATCTATAAATAGACAAGCTGCCCATTCAACGTCATCTTTTTGTGCAGATTCTCAATCTATCGTGTAAATTTCAGCCATCACCTACCTATGATCTACTCTTCAACCATCATCGACTACAACCCATCACTATCCAACCCTAGGTGTTCTGTTTTCAGCCATCACCCACTTGTTTGAAGATCTCCATCTACTGCATCATCATAGCACCTAATCAATCTACGTTTTCAGCATCTAGTGCCAAGCAACAAGCTGCTACCATCCCTCCCAGAGGGCGCTTGCTATAGTATTTGCATTTTTGCGGCATTGTCTACTACAGAGGCAGAGTATGTGGCTGCCACTGAGGCATACAAGGAGGCTTTATGGCTTTCACATTTGGTGGGAGAGATTGGCATCTCAGAGTTACCTGTTCTCCATTGTGATAGTCAGAGTGCTATCATGTTAGCACGGAATCTTGTCTTTCATGCAAAGACAAAGCACATACAGGTGAAGTACCACTTCATTAGAGATGTACTTGACAGCAAGAGCATTAAGCTTGTCAAAGTGCATACAGATGATAATCTTACAGACTTTCTCACGAAGGGTCTGCAGGATTTGTAAATACCTAGACTTAGCTAATTCTTTTCTCCTCTTCAGACACATTGCCTTTAGGTGGGAGGTGGTTGGGAATAAAGGCCTCGTGCCTTTAAATGTGCTCGAGTATGAACACACCCTTAGCACTTGTACTTACACATATATATATATCTATAAACCTAAAGGTACTCTCTCTTCATTGTACCTACAAACGGGCTCACTCTCGACTCTGCTCTATCTCACTCTCTCTATCTCTCACTGCGAGGTAACGACTGATTATCTCAATCTCCGTGCCCAACCTATCTCTACATGTAGCCTTTGCTTCTCCTTCTTGTTGGAGAGAGTCACTTGTGAAGCCTCTATTTTGGTGACAAAACTTTGGATATGCACTAGAGACCCTTCAACCCTTAGCCATGAGAGTCCTTGCTCAAAATTGTTCTTCAGGTGCATGTGAGAGGAACTGAAGTACTTATTCTCTCATTCACATGAAGATCCACAACCATCTTAGCACACAACAAATTAGAGAGACTAGTCTATTGCTGCACTAACTTACGCATGATCAAGGCTATGATGAGCATGGGTAGTCCAAAGTAGGCAAACACTTAAACAGAAAATTTAAATTTTATTGTTTTAAACTTAAAAGTTTATACTTTACAATTTAAACTTTAGCATTTACAATTTTATGTGCATTGTGTACATGAATATTGATACATTCAAGTTGATGGGTGACATTCGCAGTTAGCGTACTCGTAGGCAAGGAGATCGAGTAGGTAGTAGTAAGGGCATGTTCATTCAGCGCCCTTCGACATTAAGGAGTGGTTTGAGTAGCTTGCAAGCATATGAAAGGCACGGCTTTAGTAGCTCCCATCTCATGCCTCATGATAACATCCTCCCCTTGCCTACACAACCGACATCTAGGGAGCCATCATTCAAGGATGATGGTAGCCTCGTTAGTGAGGATGAGTATAACAATGTCTCATCATCTGATGCCAAGGAGTCATCTTCAAACTCTCTTAATAAGCACTTAGATGGTTTTGATGATAATGATGATGATGATGATGATGATGATGTCTCATTATAGATTCATAGGTCTCTCTCTTTTATGTATCTACTATCATTGTATATACATGCCACTATGATCCATCATGCATGTATATACTAGACTCTAGTTGTATCGCTTGTTGCACGTAGTGCATGCAACCACGAGGGCCACCCTCATATATTCATCTTATTTCTTAATGAAATGGCTATTTCCACTTTAAACATGTGTTCTACCATTTAATGATTCCTACTTTTTTCAAAATCAACTTCATTTTGATTTTCGTACTAATATCATACCGTACCTTATACAATCATAAGTACCATTTGTGCGATGTGGGGCAAGATGTACTTGGCCAAAAAGCCCAACAGACCCCGTCACGTCGCCAAGCTACCCTCGCCTCCGTCTGATCATCGCACCACCTCCCGCCGGATTCATCGCCATCGCTATCGCCGCTGTTCCCTCCCCATCGCCATCACCAAGGCCTCCCCTCTTGCTTGCGGCACGTTGCCACTGCCCCATCCAGCACCTGTTCACACCCCCCTTGCCTGCGCCACCGCTTGCGCTTCCGGGCCGCCTGTGCCCGCCCCGCCCTACGCCTACCTTCCTCCCCCCCCCGGCACCTGTCCCGCCCCAGCCCTAGCCCCAACCATGAAGATCCCCCTCACCCGCCCCAGCCCATGGTCCTACCTGAAAGTTGCAGAGCGCAGAGAGTTCCCACTATCTCTAGAGGCGGCGATCTTTGTGGTTCGTAAGTCAAGGAGGGGCAAGGTCCATCTACTAGCACCACCGAATGGACCAAACTACGCCTTTTTTCTTCAGTCCTCCTACTTAGCGAAGTGGACGTCTACACAGATTGAGAAGGAGTTGAAGAGTCACGTGGCGGATCACATCTCTTAGTGGATGGGAGATGAAGGATTAGCAGTGTTTCCACAACAGTGACCTAGTTGCATGATGGGCATCAACTGGTGGCCTGGTGCCGAGGTCCCACATTTGAGCATTATCTTTCGAGCCCCTCCACAATGGAGAGCTCCGAGAGACGTGATCGAGTGGCCCCTGGCACAGGCAGCCCGTTTTTACCAACATACAGAGTCGCAACTCTCAGCATGACTGATAGATGCATTGATAGTACCACCTGGAGCATCTATCACCATGGGGGACTAGAGTTCACCATCCAGACCAACGGCGAAGCGCACTTGCATGCCTCATAGTTTCTCCTCCTCATCAACAGCATCCACACCGAACAGATGCATGTTCAGTCAATCAAAGGTTTCCCCATGAGCTTACACCTTGCATCCTCGAATGTGAATAGTCTCCACTAGAGTGGGGCACGTGGGGCACGTGGTTCCAAGAAGTTGATTGTTCGGGAGGAGTTGTAGTTTGCCCTGGCCGGACGGATCGACATCTTGCTTCTGCAGGAGCACAAGCTCACCCCCACCTAGGCCCAGCAGTTTGGGAAGGTACTTCCGGGCGGCTCGCACACTTACTGGGAGCATATCATAGATGCCCACGGCAAGAGTGGAGGCATATGCACCTCTATTGGCCCGAGTCTCACTGCCTGTGTACGAGACCACGGGACGATACTGACAAGAAGGGTTCTATGGATGAGATTGGATATTGGGAACGCGTGTATTGCACTCCTCAATGTCTATGCCCCTAGGGAGGTTAGGGCATGCAGCAGGTTCTGGATGGAGATCACAGATGGACTCCCAGAGATGGACTATTGGATCGTTGGAGGAGATTTCAATAACCTGGAGGCCTTGGAGGACCAGCAGGGTAGAGACAAAAACTACTAGGGCATGGCTGGGGAGAAGTAGGAGGCATGGAAGGTCTTTTTTCTTGCAGTCGGAGTACGTGATGCTTGGACAGGCCCTGCCTTCCACAGGACGGAGAGATCGTTGGACTTGTCTTGGGGATACAAGTGGCTAGGTGGAGTCCTGCTGGAGCGGTTGGACAGGTTTTATGTGAGAGGGTGGGGAGGCTTAAGTGGAGGCCAAATTGAGCAGTTGGCAAGCACCACATTGTCCGATCATTGCTCGGTTCTCCTAACACTTGACCCCCCGCATCCGCCCTAGACACACGATCCTATTAGATCCCTAACTCGATCTATAGTAGAGAGAAGGTGACGAGACAGATAGAGCAGATTTGGACCACAGAGTGGGACAAGAGGGACTGGATAGCAGAGAAGGTTGTAGAGGTCCTAGCCGAGTCGAGCAAAATCTGCAAAGAGACAGCTATATAGGCCACTCAACCGGGACCTTGCAGCCACGCAGAGATTATTGTAGGAGGTACCAGGGGATCCCATCCTCCACGCACAGGAGGTGCGCGCGCGAGCAGCCATTGCCAGCCTAGAGGACAGACGCTCGGAGTTCTCCTTCCTAACCTCAATAGCCTTCTGGGCGCGGAAGGGGAACACGATGTGCAAGGAGTTCTTCCAGGTGCACCAGCCCCGCACCGCAGCAGAGCAGATACGCAGCCTTCGAGATCAGTATGGGAGAACCTATTCTAGCCCAGAAGAGGTGATGGAGATTGCCACCGACTATTAAACGCGCCTTTTCCAGCAGGAGACAGATTCAGCTAGAGGACAGATGATACGTAGTAACCCGTCAGACGAAGAGCAAAATCACTCGCGATGGCAGACTGACTCCTCTTGAACAATCAGTGGCACAAGACATTCGTTTCTCCTCCCAACCTCGCCTAG
Organism: Lygodium microphyllum; assembly: GCF_053477565.2. NCBI lineage: Eukaryota > Viridiplantae > Streptophyta > Polypodiopsida > Schizaeales > Lygodiaceae > Lygodium > Lygodium microphyllum. The sequence continues at coordinate 124,612,554 of NC_141148.1, read as the reverse complement.
ATAAGTGCTAGCACCTCCCTTCTCGTTTCCTCTGCCAGCCGTCCACTTCAACTGAGTCCTACTATTCTCGGACTCTCTAACTCTCTAGGCTCCCCTAGACCCCGTTCGGGTGTCCAAGGCCCCCGGACAGTCATCCCTCGCGCCTGTCTCCCATAATTTACCTTGTTAATGTAACATTTCCTTCCCCTTAAGAATCGGTTTCGTCCTCGAAAACGATACTTGGAAGGTCCAACTGTAAATTGGGAAACCTTTTACTTAGGGTACTTACTCGCTCCCATGTTGAGCTTTTTTCTGAACAATCTTTCCACTTAACCAAACATTCTTGATAAATAGTATTCCTTGTTCATCTATTACGAACATTTAATATTCCTTCTGGTTCATGTGGATTAGATTGGTCATCTAATAGCTTCTCAATGTTATCATTTAAGATTAGATTATCCAAATCACCCACCTTCTTCCTTAACTTACTTACATGAAAAACTGGATGTATTTCACTACCAGCAGGTAGTTGGAGCTTGTAAGCCTGTTCTCCCACCTTTTTAAGTATTGTGAAAGGACCACAATACTTGGGTGAAAGCTTTGGACATTGTCCCGTTTTCATGGTTTTAGTTTGTTCAGGCACCTTAAGATAGACCAATTCTCCTTCTTCAAAGGAGATGTCTCTTCAGTGAGGATGTGCATATGCTCTAGCTCGATTTTGAGCTTTCTTAATATTTTCTTGAGCAAATTTTAACATACTATTCATATCCTCCAAAAAATCCTTGGCTGCCTAAACCTTTTCCTTATGCAGTCCTACTGCATGAGGAGCTCTGGGCTGAAACCCATACATTAACATAAATGGACTATATCCAGTGGAAGAGTGCTTGGCACTATTATATGCAAACTCTGCTATCGGTAGATACTCTTCCCAATTAGTTTGCCTTTTACTTACATATGCCCTGAGCATATCTTCAAGGATTTGGTTAACCCTTTCACTTTGCCCATCAGTTTGCGGGTGGTCCGCCGTACTCATGCTAAGTTTAGTATTCAACTTCTTAAATACAGCACGCCAAAATTGACTATCAAATTTTCTATCCCGATCGGAAACTATATTTGTCGGAAGGCCATACAATCGGTATATATTCTCTACGAACAATCTAGCCAATTCTGGTGTTTTAACATTAGTTGAAGTTTGAATAAACCTAGCCATTTTGGTTAATCTATCCACAATCACCCACACAGAGTCGTGCCCCCTCTGTGTTCTGGGTAATGCAACAATAAAGTCCATGGATATACTCTCCCATTTTCCCAAAGGAATCTCTAATGGGTGGAGAAGTCCTCTCATTTTCAATCTTTCAGCTTTATTAACCTGGCATTTATTACACTTGACCACATAGTCAAGGATGTCTTTATTCATTCCAGGCCAATAGAACTGCCTTTTAATAAGACTATAAGTCTTATTAACTCCTGGATGTCCCGTGCTAGGGGTATCATGACACTCAAAGAGTATCTGGCGCCTTATTTCTTCATCTTTCGGGACACATACCCTACCCTTGTAGAGTAAATAACCATTATCAATGGTAAAATTCTTCCACTTGAATCTCATTTGAGCAACCCCTGATGCTCCATTTCTTTGTTGAACATCCTCAGATATTCCTTCCTCAGTGGAGACCCTTCCACTTGGATCCCCATTTTCAATTGCTTCCCAAATGTTGGAATATGCCGGATCAACCTGGCATTTCCCTTTTAAAGATTCAAGCAAATCGGAAGTGAACTGAGTAAAACTCAATTCATTTATGATGGGCATTCTACTGAGTGCATTAGCCACTACATTATACTTTCCTTTTCTATACCTTATCTCATAGTCGAACTCTTGAAGGAGTTCGGCCCATCTAGCTTTACGCCCTTGTAGATCTGGTTGGTCATTAAGCCACTTAATGTTTTCATGATCCGACAAGATCAAAAGTTTGGTACCGTACAAATAGTGCCTCCATTTCTTCATTGCATGTACTATTGCATACAACTCCCTCTCATAAACAGAATAATTCCGTTTTGCACGGTCTAATTTCTTTCTTTCAAAAGCAACTGGTCAACCTTCTTGTAATAAGACCGCGCCTATTGCCTTATCACTGGCATCGGCTTCAACCACAAATAGTTTATTGGGATCCACAATTAATAGTACTGGAGTTGTAGTAATAGCTACCTTAAGTTTTTGAAAACTTTCATTTTGGTTTGTTCCCCAATTAAAACTCTTCCCTTTCCCTTTAAGTTGATCTGTCATTGGAACAGCTATTTTGGCATAATCTCGAATGAGTCTCCGATAAAATCCTCATAATCCTAGGAAGATCTGCAACTCTTCCAAGTTCCTTGGAGATGGCCATTCAATAATTGCCCTTACATTTTCCGGATCCATCTTGATTCTCTCTTTCGAGATAAGATGCCCCAAATATTTGACCTCTTGTGCGAAGAATTCACATTTAGTTTTCTTCGCATAAAGGGAATGTGTTCTTAACAATTGGAATACTAATCGTAAGTGTTCCAAATGTTCTTCTCTTGATTTACTAAAGATCAAGATATCATCCAAGAAGACTACTACAAAATGTCCTAGATAGGGCTGTGACACACTATTCATCAGCTTCATAAAAGTGGCTGGTGCATTAGGGAGGCCAAAAGGCATCACTAAAAAATCATAATGCCCATATCTAGTACGAAATGCTATCTTAGGAACATCCTGTGCCTTAATTCTTACTTGGTGATAGCCTGATCTTAAGTCTATCTTTGTGAAGAAGTTTGCCCCTTGTAATTGATCAAAAAGATCTTCCATTCTGGGCATAGGAAATTTAATCTTCACTGTTATCTTGTTAAGTGCTCTATAATCAACACAAAGTCGCATAGAACCATCTTTTTTCTTTACCAATAAAATTGGCGAAGCCCAAGGCGAATTGCTGGGTTATATAAGCCCTTTATCAAGGTAATCCTTAATCTGTCTTTCAACTTCTTGGTGTTGTGTTTCACTTAACTTATAAGGTGGTTTAGAAATAGGGTGTGTATTCTTATTTGTGTCAATTGGGTGATTTATATCACCCCTATCTGGTGGAAGGTCACTTGGCAAATCAAAAGGAAACACATCTTTAAATTCATCTAACAAACCACTTAATTCATTACTTACATTCAACTCACAAACATAAGAAAATTGTTGCTTTATATTACAGAAAGTAAAAGTGTTTTGCACAGGAAGAGACCATAACATATATACCTCACAAGCTTCCTTCTTTATCAACTTCTGAACTTCAATGGAACACAACAAAGGGTTATCAAATACTTCATATTCACCTTGAATCACAAAAGTCTTACCATCCCTTTCAAATTCCAGTGTATTATGATGATAACTACGTTTTAAGGATGGTTCCAATCCCCATAGCCACTCCCTCCCTAAAGCAATATCGGCTCTTTCCATATTCATAATTTAAAAATCAAGTTTATCTTTATATCCGTGAATCTTAATTTCCAAATTTGATACCATTGTATCCCATATTTTATTATCTTGACCTTGCATCATACGAACAACATATTGATGCCCACTCTTTTGTTGGGGAAGTTTTAATTTTTTGACAAGTGTATAATTTATGAAATTGTGGATAGCAGAGTCATCAATCATGACTCTAACCCTCTTTCCAGCTATCAATCCAACTAAATCATGTGGCCCAAAAGTAGGCTGCCACATAGAAGTTGACATACAACACCTGTGTTGTACATCCTTGTGCAAAACCTCTAAAGATTTATACTTTTCATGCCCCTTTAATTCTAGGGTCTGCACTACATGGATTTGTTTTTCTTTTCCCTTGCCCTTGTCCTTATCCTTTCCTTTATCTTCCCCCTTTTTCCTTTGAGGGCAATTCCAGGCAGCATGGTTAGGAGATAGGCAATTGAAACACAGCCTTTCTTTTTTGGCCTTATAAAAGTCATCTTGACTTAACTTTGGCCTTACATATTGTTTCTTTTGAAAGGGCTGTTTCTTGCCCTTAAGAAATGACATTTTCCTTTTAAATTTGCTTACAAATTTTGAGGTTTCCAATTCCTTAGTCTTGGGCTCCGTATCAATGAGACTAGTGAGTGTACCTGGACGCATACTATCTTCATTGATTAATGCAAATTTAATTGCCTCTTCAAGCGTCTTAGGTGAACTCCTTTTCACTTCCTTTTTACAGGCCTTATCTAGTCCCCTAATGAATCCTCGTCTTTTGGAATTCATCTATTCCTTCCATTTTGAGGATTATCTCACGATATTCCTTCAAATATGTCAGCAGGGATCTTCCCTTTTGTCTGACATAATCCCAATCTTCCCAATTTCTTTCCATTTCATTTTCAGAAATGAATTCTTTCAAAAAGACCGATTCAAATTGAGCCCAAGTTTCAGGTATTTTATTTGTCTCCTTTAAAGTTCGCCACCATTTATACGCCTTTGGCCCCAAAGTTAAATTGGCCTCCAGCGCTTGGAGATGTGGTGGAGTATTTTTAAGTTTGTGCAAATCCTCCCATTTTTTGAGAAAATTAAAGATAGTGTCTTTATTTCTATCTTTTTCCTCCCCATGAAACTGAGGGGGTTTCATATCTTTTAAGACTGGATTATCCCTCAACTTTTGGTGGGGTTCTTTAGGATCTAGCATAGTCACATCCAAATCTTTCGATGAAGATGGAATATCTGAGGTTTCTAGCTTATTTTTATCCCTTTCTAGTAATAAAGTTAATTGAGATTTTATTTCGGTGAGTGTTTGAGTTAAAAATTCCATTTGAACCCCCTATGCCTGCACACGAGTAGTTAGATCATCAAATTGTTCTCGTGTGGCAAAAAATTCCTCCCATTGCTCTTCTTGTATCTCCGTTTCATGGGGATCTACCATAGGGTAGTCCCCAGAAATAGAACCCTCAATTACTCCTTCTCTCCCTTTTCCCTCCATTAATACACTGGAATTGAAAAGCAAATATAAGAAATTTGCATACAAAGTGAAGTACTTCCGTGGTTATAGTGATGGGGAAGCTATTGATGGCTTTTAGTAATAACCCCGAAGAGTGAGTAATAGTTCATCTTTCCCAAATTGAGCCAGTCATGTTGACAATAAAGCTTATTGGCAGGAACACCGAATAAGGAAGGGCCTAAACACACCCCCCCCCAATGGGTCACATGAACCAGCTGTACCCCTGTTACGTGTGAGATTCGTCCGACTGGTGACGAGTTTTTACTGCCGTTCGACTGCGCTACACGAATTCAATCGTGTATAAAGGGATAGGGGCTAGTGTGACGTGTGACATGTGGGCGCTGTCTTCTCAAATCTGGTACCCGTGTGACGTGTGGGCGTCGTCTTCTCGTTCGATACCCATATGACGTATGACGTGTGGGAGCCGATGAAGACTGCTCGAATCTAGTACTCGTGTAACGTGTGACATATGGGCGCCGAAGAAAGTCTTCACGTGAGGACAATCGAAAGCTTTCATGGGAGACAGGCTAAAGCAGGACCCAGCGGCTTTGATACCAATGATACATAGTAACCCGTCAGACGAAGAGCAGAATCACTTGCGATGGTGGACTGACTCCTCTTGAACAAATCAGTGGCACGAGACATTCGTTTCTCCTCCCAACCTCGCCTAGATAAGTGTTGACACCTCCCTTCTCATTTCCTCTGCCACCCGTCCACTTCAGGTGAGTCCTACTATTCTCGGACTCTCTAACTCTCTAGGCTCCCCTAGACCCCGTTCGGGTGCCCAAGGCCCCCGGACGGTCATCCCTCGCGCCTGTCTCCCATAATTTACCTTATTAATGTAACAACAGAGATGTAGACAACATGTATGGGATCACATCCCGTCCCTCGTCATAGAGGAGATCGGACGATCCCTCCTGGCCCCCTTCACAAAGAAGGAACTAGAGAAGGCTTTCCATACACAGGATGGGCAGAAATTCCCGAGGGAGGATGGCCTCTCTAAGGCCTTCTTCACTACCTACTAGGAAGTGGTGAAGGATCCCCTACTGATGGCCTTCCAGGAGATTTTCACTTCAAGACACATGCCAAGGAGTTTCTCGGTAAGCCTTTTCAATCTTCTCCCAAAAGAGGGAGACCGGTTGGAGCTTTCCCAATGGAGACGGATGACCTTATTGTCAGTGGCCTATAAGGCACTGGCAAAGATGATTGGTAGGAAACTACGACCCGTACTTCCAAATATCATCCATGACACACAAACAAGCTTTCTCCCGGATAGGAGCATTCTAGACAATGTATTCACCTTCTTTGAGGCAACAGAGTGGGCTCTTCACAGTGGGCAGAGACTAGCCGTACTACTCTTGGATTTCAAGAAAGCTTATGACAGGGTGGACTGGGATTTTCTAGAGGGCACCATGGTGAGGTTGGGTTTCCCCCAGCTTGGATTCGCGGGGTCTCCATACTTTACAAATCAACCACCAGCAAGGTTCTCATAGGTGGTAGGCGAGGGGAGGAGTTTCAGCTAGAGAGATCAGTCCCTAGGGGGCTGTCCCCTAGCCCCGTACTTATTCCTACTCTTTGCAGAGGCGATGTCTCACTTCCTCAGGTCACATGTGAGCGGATTACACAGCCTCCGACTTCCAGTGAGAGAGGAGACTGAGTTGTTAAACTGAAAGTATGCAGATGATATAGCTCTCTACATACAAGACGATGAGTTGATGCTGGAGAGAGTGAGGCTAGCTCTTGAGGTGTTCTGTTCTACAGCGGGAGTGCAAATCAAATGGCGAAAGTCGGTTGGTTTCCTCACAGACCCGCACTCTAGCACGAAGTGGGGTGTCCACCTGGGATTTAGATGGGTGAGCAGAGGGTAGACCGTCCGGTACCTAGGATTCTTTGAGGCAACAGAGTGGGCTCAGCACAATGGGCAGAGACTGGCAGTACTACTCTTGGATTTTGAGAAAGCTTATGACAGGGTGGACTGAAATTTCCTAGAGGCACCATGGTGAGGTTGGGATTCCCCCAGGCTTGGATTCGTGGGGTCTCCCGCCTGTACAGATTGACCACCAGCAGGGTTCTCATAGGCACAAGGCGAGGTGAGGAGTTTCGACTGGAGTGATCGGTTCGACAAGGCTACCCCGTGGCCCCATACCTGTTTCTACTCTTTGCAGAGGCGATGTCTCACTTCCTCAGGTCACGTGTGAGCGGATTACGCGGCCTCCGACTTCCAGTGAGAGAGGACACTGAGTTGTTAGACTCAGAGTACGCAAATGATACATCCCTCTAGATAGAGGACGATGAGTTGATGCTGGAGAGAGTGAGGTTGGCTCTTGGAGTCGGTTGGTTTCCTCACATACCCAGAATCCAACACAGAGTGGGACGTCCACCTAGGATTTAGATAGGTGAGCAGAGGACAGACTGTCCAGTACCTAAGGTTCCAGGTGGGACTCAACATCACTCCTGCCCAGCAATTTCTTCCTGTCCTTGATTCTATTCGGAGGAAACTAACCTACTGGAGCACGGTTCTCCTCTCACTAGCCGGACGAGCACTGGTGGTTAACTAGGTCCTCCTAGCAACGGCCTGGTACATCGCCTCGTGTTGGTGCTTCTTCTCATCGTGCGTAGTACAACTTCGCCGCCTGTTTCGCCACCTAGTGCGGAATTTCCTTTGGTCAGGGTCTGATGGTTCCAAGGATTCCAAGGCGAAGGTGGCATGGGCGACCATGATACGACATAGATAAGAGGGGGGGCTTGGGATCATAGGACTAGAGTATCAGAGTATGGCCCTCTTGGGCAAGCTAGTTGTCCACGGTCTCACACCAGGCGGGCAAACCTGGAATGTCTTATTGCAGGAGGGCCTTCAGGACTGTAAACTGAGGCTTGGTGGTGAGTGGAGGCCGTTTGTGAGATGGATCTTCACGTAAGCCCAGATCACCTTCCTTCACAGCTTACTCCGCGTGTGGCAAGGCCTCCGTAAGGCCCTAATCCAGAGCCCCCCATGCTGCTAGGAGGATATAGACCATCAGCCAGTGATCTGGAATCCCCAGGTCAAAGATCGGGAAGGGGCACAGATAGGTGAGCGCCCCCACATCCAGTGCGCTGGGTGGGAGGCCGGCCTAGCTCGTACTATCAGGACATGGCGGGAGGTGTACAAGATGGCAGACGAGGAGGTGTTGCAGCGAGTATCACACTGCCAGAGAGGAGTGGAGTTGAGAAGAAGGGAAATAGATACAGCAATACCTCCGGAGTGGCTTGCTCCCCTGATACGCAAGCCAATAGAGCCCGGGGAGGTATGTGCAGCTAGGTATTCACCAACATGCATTCCCCTTCAGGTGGCAGGTAGTGTGGGTGGCGCTCCGCAGGGGACTTTCTTGCCGTTCAGGAGGGGGGACGTCTGGATCTTGACAAAGGGCAGCAGGATGAGGGGATTGCCACCCTTCCATGGAGGAGGATTCGGGTGGTGGGCCTTCAAGGGAAGACATGGCGATTGAACCCCTATGTTTTCTGAAAGGAGCTCAGGGAGTGGCGCCTTTGGATCCGAGAGGGCAGACCACTTGATGAGCAGGAGTGGGATCCAGGAGAGTGGCTATGGCCGGCCTTTGTGATCACCAAGAAGCCACCCAAGTTCCTAGAGTACACTGCCAGGATTGGCAAATATGTACTGATGCAAGAGGATATGGACTGGGCGCCGTCACGTAGCAGGCAGTGGGCGGAGTACAGCATCACAAAGCCCTTTCAACAGACCTTCTGGCGCCGCCTATGGTATAGCTCGAGGCCGAGGAGGGTATCATATTTTTTATGGCTGGTGGCACATGGAGCCTTGGCAGTGGAAAGTTGGCTTGCCCATATGCAAAAGGAGGGAGGTTGTAAGCGTTGCACACATCTGCCTCCGGAAACCCCAAAGCACTATCTTTGGTCATGTGAGGAAGCGCAGCTCGTGTGGAGAGGAGCATGCCGCATCCTTCGCCGTACAACACCCAGCCTTGGGTGTATCTCATGGGGAGATTTCTGTTGGCAGGCAATTAACTAGGGCCATCACCTTTTGTATGAGGCCAAGAGACAGGACACGATATTCATTATCGAGGCAGGGTCGTGCGCAGTGGTCGGTTTGAAGGCTCTACCCATCCGCCAGATACTAGAGCCCACAGCAGATCGCTAAGAGGTACAGGAGATCATAGGGAGTCTTACTAGATGGCATATCTGGAAGGCACGGTGTCAGGAGGCTTTCGGCGGAGATAGACTTTCAGCACATGCGACCTTAGCAAAGCTTTGGACCTCCATCATCCACTCCCTCTGTGGCTGATGGGATCATGTGCAAGGTGAGTCTAGGGCTCGTTAGGAGCTCCGAGGCCACTTCATGCGCACTTGGGGCAGCCACGTTCTCTTCCTCGTGATGTAGGCAAGTAGCCTCAGTTGGCGATATAACCCCCCCCCCACCCCCCCCAATGGCTTCTTGCCCCCATCCCCCCGAGACTGCCTTGAGAGGCTTGTATACATGATGTATTGGTGACTTTGCATCAGCTCCAGCTAGTCTGTTGAGCATGAGCACTCTATTGTTTTTTTTAGTAATATAATCAGCCACATTTTACTTTTAAAAAAATAATAATAAGTACCATTTAGTATCATATTTTATCGACCATACCGTATCATACCTTTCATACCTGACAACTATGTAACTCCCCATGTCATATACATTTAGGCATAACCATTATTGTGTTACCCACATATAAAGTGAAATCTTTGATTGCCCCACTTCTAAAAGTACTTAAAACAACATGTCTTTCTTGCCACTAGAGCCTTTGTTCCTCTCGCCTAGGTTTTTGCAACAAAATATGTTGTACTAGATAGCAAGAAGTAGGATCTAGGAGTGGGTGTGGAGGAATTCCTTCCTTCATAGACCACATGATCTTGCCTTCTTTGGCACATTACTAGGCTAGGGAGGAAGATTCAAATGAGCAAGATCAGAGCATAGTCAACAGCCAACTAACATTTGGACAAAGAGATAATCTTAGCTAAGTTTTTATGACTTTTGAATGAGGCTACATAATAGTTTTAGGCCTAATAAGATTTCTCTCTTTCTATGGCATATAGCTCACAAGAGCTTAGCACTTGGCACTTGGCTAGGATATGGTAGGGACACTACCTATTGGACTACCCTAGAGCCTAGAAGGCATGTGCAATGGAGAGCCCTCAAGATGCTACTCCATGACACAGTAGAGACTACTGTGGCAACTTTGAGGGCTGTAGCCTAGGTCACAGATAGAGACCCAACGTGTAGCTATCAGGATGTTCACACGAGTCCTCCTTTTCTCATCATTGGACAAAACACTGAGCATGATCACCACTGTAGATTACCTGTACACACAATGGACCCAAGTACACCCTCATAGATGGAAGTTAATCGCTAGTATCATAGCCCAGTACAATGGACTGTGAGATGCAATCATGCTAGTGACCTTCAGAATATATCCACAGTGGACATTCTATCAAGGATCTGGATAGAGATCATCAACGCTCTACATGGGAAGTGGGATACGATGCAGGGCAGCTCTGAGAGGAGGAGGAAGAGAAGAAAGGCCTTCTTGTGGACATGGGACTCCAGCATTTTCTTCCATACTACTCCCCAAATGGTTTGGCATTATATCCAACAAGATTGGTTTCTCACACAACCATTGTATTTGTGGTGTACTTCATTACTCTTTATAGAGTTCCTTGTACTTTGTATTTCGCCTCATGTTTTTCTCCAAGATGTTATTAATAGAAATTTCCTTTCTTGAAAAAAAAACTTATGAATTACTGACTAATACTTGCTGTTTGATTATGTCTTACCTGATTCTCCATTGAGCATAATGCGAAACTCCAGCCCTTTGAAACATTAAGGTTACAAAGCAATGCATCTATCCATTCACTCTTGCCTGAACTAGGTACTCCAGTCACTAAAGTTAGCTCCCCGGGCACAACCTGAAAGAAACACACGCATTGTTGTTTTATATCTAGAAAAGGAGACTTGTCCACATATCTTTCAATCATATAAGATAAGATAAGATGATAAACATGCAGTAAGAAGAAGCTGCAGTCGTTAATACTGAGCAGAAACCTTGTTTTGCAAACTAATGTCCAGAATATTCACTATATTACTGCAAAGGCTACAGGCTACAGCTTTTTGCAACCACATTGAACCTAAATGAGAAGATAATATCATGCTTAAGCAGGCCTAAAGGCCACAGACTTGTACCACAACTGCATTGAACCTAAATGAGAATACAATACCATGCACAAATATTCCCTTAGTCAAAGACAAGTTTGGAACATTACCCGAACAATTCTACACTTTTTCCACACTCAAAATGTCTTTAATAGCTGTCATGCCCATCTTCATCTGGCTATTATCACCATGGGCTCAGGAAAGAGGGAAATGGAAATGCAAACAGAAATGAAAACCACAAAAATTTGGAGTTTCAAGCAGTTTTCAGTAACTAAGGCATGACTTTCAGGGTGTTTCCAGTAGCCATGATTATCAGAGCTGCCAGCCCCTCTTCATAGCTCATTCAGTTCATCCCCTCTGCTATTCTTGCACCTTTATCTACTCCATAATCCATCTGTTTCTAAAACCCCCTCCCCCCCCCCCCCCCCCACAAAAAAAAAAAACCTCATATGACATTTCGGACCAGGCACAACCGACTTTGTTTCAGTTAATGTTCATCTAGCAGATCTAAGACAATCACACTCACCCCTCACAGAATTTAACAATCCCTTCAAGTTCCACATCATCTTTACTCTTTCCATTCCTCAAAAACTCTAGCCTTTCACCCCCTTTGTTCGCATATGAAAGTACCAAGTGTCAAACAAAACAGCTAATCTACTCTAATCAAAACTATAGCTGGAAAGTAAATCTGATAAACCTGACTTAAAAATCTAAATTTGAATCTAGCTAAAGAGACTAAACAGTCGGCTATCATCCATAACCAAGAAATTGTAGCAACTAGTGGGGAAGCCACCCCTCTAATGTAGAGTATGTCCATTGTGGGATGATGTCACCGCTCCTCTATCTCATCTACGCCAAGTGTATGGGTGGATGTCGCCTCTCTTCATGATGAAAACCCTAAATTGGTGCCCCATTCAAGAGAGTTTTGAAACGGTGCACAATACAAGGTCCTGAAACTTTCTATAAATAGCCATACTGCCCTCCATTCAGTCCAATCTCATTTTTACAAGTTCCAGGCCCTCTAGCTTTGCTGCCCATACGTCATTTATGGAGGACATCTCAACTCAAGCTGCCCGTTGCTATCTACATCCATCAACTGTGCGTTCCTGCCTTCATCACACAATCTACATCAATTTCTACTATTTGCTGATTAGCCACATCATCTACAGCTGGTGAACTGCTGAACTGCTGCATTTGTGATCTGCGGCTATTGTACAGACTGCTACATCATCATGCTTTCGCTTTTACTCCCATTAACTTACCATGTCCTCATACATGTGTTTTTGCTGCCGTTAGCCTGCCACTTCATCCTACTACTTGCGTTTGCACTCCTCTTTGGTCGCTAGTTTTTCTCTCTCCTCAAATACCTGTGTTTTTAGTCTTGCTCTCTACCCACTGCCCATCTACATCAAATCCAGCTTTCAGAGCTATATTGATGGTGTTCAACCCTAGAAGGCTGCCTTGCTGCATTTCAGGATCCATTCGAAGTACAACACTCTCTCCAACTCATTACCTCTGCCTTCGTCCTTGAGACACCAGACTTTTGGTTTCAGTATTCATTCATTGTATAGTGTGTTTGCTGCATGAGCACTATATTATCAGTAGACATTCACTTCACTATTCTCTCTATTCATTTGTCTCTGAGTTATCCTAACCCTATCTGTGTTCTATGTTAACCATTTACGCTTTGTTATAAAATTGGTTTTGTGTTTTATGTGTTTAGAGCATTTCTTCACATGGTATCAGAGCCAAGTTCTCTTTGAGATACCTAGGACTTTGCTTTGAAAGCCCTTTGAAAGAAGCAATAACAACAGAAGGGTTTAATGACTTTGAACACTTCCACACCACTTTAGTCTCCATATCCAAACATGTCTAGAAACAATGAAGAATGGGCCTCCCAACTTGCCACTGATAGATCTAGCATGGCTTGAGAGACTTCACGCTACCATGGAGTCCACCGACCATACAAGATTTCAGCAGCAGAGTACAATCTCATCCTTGTGCATAGCGCTTAGCAACAGATTGAAGATAAGATTGAGTTTTCTCATTAAGATTCGATGCAAAGAACTAATGACCATGCAAGAAAGATGAAAAACTCCACCGCGGACTAGCCATCCACTGGTGAAACCTAGCAAGGACTATACACCACTTTCATCATTCCTCTTTTCTCCAATGTCAAGTATAGATACATATTTCAAATTCTATTCAAGCTAATTCCTCTTTTTCTCAAGGGTTGGGAGATCTTCTTGATTGAAGGGATTATCCATAATGATTTTTCATTTATGAGCAATGAAGAAGACAAGTTTTTCTTTCTAAACTCAAAAAACAAGGTAAGAAATTGAAGCAAGCAATTCTAAGTATCCCTTCACTTCCTTTTCCTTCACATGATTTCGTTTCTCATGGTCAAACTGCAGTCGACATCAACATCCACATCGCAATCATCTTTTCAATTTAATGCTTAATGGCCAAAAGGAACCCACATCATTTCCCACTTCCACACCAATCACAAATCCTTTTGGGCTCCCATTCATCGCATCCTCATATTCCATTGCACCTTCCTTTCAGCCTCCATTAAGTGCACCACATGTTCCAGCACACACCACCTTGGAAGGTTCCCCACCCATTGTTAGGAAAAAAGGCTCCACATGCCGTTTACAGTGTTTAGGTGTGAACGCACCCTGACACTCTTGTACTTTATATATTATCTAAACCTAAAAAAGTGGTACACTCGTCTTTGTACCAAACATCCATTTTATCGTGCTCACACTCCTCTCTACTGCTCTCTACTCTCTGTGAAATATCTAACACTCTCACCCTCAACTCACTCAGTCTCCATTGAACTGGCTACAACACACCGGTATTAGAGCGGGTAATTGGTGTGAGGTGACACGCCTAAGGTGACAGGCGATAGTCAGGGCGAGTCGAGTAGGAGACAGGCTCTTGCAGGCGCCAGGTTGCAGGCGGGCACAACACGGAGGCGAACGGACAGGTTGCAAAGAAACGCACAAACTCCAAGCGGGCACGTCAAAAGACAGCAGACACTCGGGGCGACAGGCTGCAGCCCAGGCAGCAAGTTCGACGAGCAGACGACAAGACACGGGTACATCCAAGCAGTAAATTTGACGGGGTACATCCAAGCCAAGCAGTAAATTTGGCAGGGTCTTGGTCAATGCCAAGACAAGCTCGTCACGTTTTCTTTTTCTCTTCAAAATTTTCTCCTTAATTTCTACCATTATTTTACTAGGCATGACACAACTTGAAATTTTGCGCAAGAAAATTGGGGCTTTCTCCGATTTGGAGATTTCAACAAAGTTCAAGACAATCCGACTTAGAAATCGCACATTTTGTGCACATTTAGCCAGGAAATTTTGTGGCTTCTCACATTTTAATGGAATTTCTTCAATTTCACTGAAATTTGTGCACTCTGAACCCAAGAAAATTGGGGCTTTTGCTAAATCCCTTCAATTTGTGCAACAAATGTTTGGTATGTGCACTTGGGTACGTATATTGATGCAATCTGGACAGATTACCCTCTAAAAATTTGGGGCTTATGATCAAAATTGTCAAATTTGTGCCCTCGAATGCCTTGGAGCAGAAATTGCAATCAAATTTTGGGGATTTCACATGTAACTAGTGGCTTGTCTCTAAACGTGTCAGTAATGCTTGAGTGCAGCAATAGACATCTTTTAATTCTGAAAATCTATTTGCGGTTCTGAAATTTCTGCAATCTCGGGATTTTCATTGCTGGTTGGTACTTTAGTGTACTGTGGTTACTTGCGTCACATTTGGGCTTGTCTCTGGTAACTGGTTAGTCAATTTGAAACTGCAAATTATGGCTGGAAAAAAAGACAGCAGTAATCTTTCGCACATTAAGAAGCTTGAGGGTGTACATAATTTTGCAATTTGGCAAAAACAATGCTACAATGTCTTGATGCAGAAGAAACATGTAAAGCCCATCAAAACAAAGGGGATCAGACCAAGGGACATGGAACAAGATGAGTGGGATGACTTGGATGAGCTTCCCCGCTCTACCATTAAGCTCTCAATGTCCAAACAGCTTGCTCTTTAACATTGAGAAGCTGAATTCAACATATGCAATGTGGCAGCGGCTTGAAGAATTGTATGCTCAAAAAAGTGGAGCTAGCAAGGTTTACTAACTGAAAAAATTAATGGACTTTCGCATGAAAGAAGGTACAGCCATGTTTGTACATTTGAATGAGTTTAACTCAATTTTCAGTCAGCTGATTGCTTTGGATTTCCATATTGATGTGATGAGTTCAAGGCTACTTTCTTGCTATGCACTTTGCCTGAAAGTTGGGATTTTTTTCAGGATAGCTTTGAGTAACTTGAATGCTCAGTTGTTATACTCAGATGTGGAGAGTTCTTTGCTGATGGAAGAACTCAATAGGCAAAATAACTCAGTAAACGAGTCTTCTAATGCATTGCACACTAGAGGCAAATTTCAGCAAAAGGGCAATTCTGAAAATAGAGCACACAACAAGTCTCGTGGAAAAAATGTGGAGTGCCATCATTGCGGCAAAAAAGGGCACTACAAACGGGACTGTTTTCAATTGAAGAAATAGAAAGGCAAAAACAAAAACACTAAAGACAACAAGGCTGAAAAAAAGAACTGCCAGCCTCTGCAAAAAAGAGCAATGTGAAAATAGAAGAGGTTAATGTAGTCACTCATGATAATGATAGTAATGGTGATGTACTTCTTGCTTCTTCTTTGACTGCACATGCATTGATTGCAAATTTTAAGGATGATATGCACACTTGGATACTTAATTCAGGTGCGTCCTTTCATGTCACACCACATCATGAGTGATTCTCTGACTACAATGGTGGTGTATGTGGTGTTGTCCACTTGGGGGATAACTGTGCATGTAAAATTGCAGGTATTGGCAGTGTAAAACTGAAATTTCACCATGGCTTTGTGTTTGTTTTGCATAATGTGAGACATGTACCTCAACTCAAGAAAAGCTTGATAAGCAACGGACAACTAGATAATCAAGGCTATCACACCACCTTTGGGGATAGCAAATGGAAAATCTGTAAGGGCTCTTGCATTGTTGCCAAGGGGTCCAAAAGTGATACCTTGTATCCTTTGCATGTATCTAGTGTGCATGACCATGTAGTCGCCATAACTGAGCAGCCATGTATTTCTTTGTGGCATAGCCATCTAGGACACATGGGTCAAACTGGAATGAAAGTGCTTTCTCGCTTCGGTTATTTACCGTCCTTGAGATATGCTGATTTTGAACAATGCGATCATTGTATTTATGGTAAACATGCTCAAACGTCACATAAAAAATCTCTCTAAAGTCTTCACCCTTAGAGTTGGTACATTCAGATGTATGTCAAATGCCAGGATTATCTCTAGGGGGAAAGAAGTACTTCAATACCTTTGATGATGATGCCACACGCAAAGTATGGGTTTATCCAATCCCTCGCAAAGATGTGGCCTTGGATAAATTTAAGAAATTCTTGGCACTTATTGAAATCAGTCCAGCAAGACATTAAAATGCTTTCAATGTCTCTCTACTACTCTCACACCCCTTTAGGAGGACATTGCGGTTCATGGTTCGTGGCTGTCTTCATCATCTTCCTTGTGCTACAACACCCTTGTTCCCTTATATCACATTCACTCCATGATTCAGGTCTTCATGATTCCATTCATCAGAGTTTCTTCTCTCTTCTCTTTTCTTCTCCATGTTTGCCAAGTTCACTCCGTGTTCCTCCCCCCCAAACCCTACTCTCTTGATGGTACGCCATCTTTTGACATGGTATCAGAGCTGGATTTGCTCAAACAACAGCAAAGATCCTTCACTCCAGTGAAGGCAAAGATTGGTGGCGGGTTCGGCATCCACTTCTCTTCTTCTGCTATTGTGTTTTACTACTGTGTTTTAGTGCTGCATTCTACTCTGGCGTTCTATTGCGGCGTTTTACTGTTGCATTGTACTGCGATGTTCTACTATTGCGTTCTACTGCAGCGTTCTACTATTGCGTACTACTACAGCGTTTTACTATAACGTTCTACAACTACGTTTTACTGCTGTGCATTGGGAGATATCCTTTTTCTCCCTCCCACCCTCCCTTATCCAGTTTACCACACCGGTACCATGGCGTCTCCACCGACAAATTGCCCTTCTAGTGGGTGCTCCTACTGCAGCATGAATGGTTATCCCACTGAAGACTATCGACATCGACCTTTGCTCCCCACCCCTCCGAAGTATATGCGTATTCCACCAGGCACTCCTTGTACCACCTCTCCTTTCTGGGCCACAGAGATCGTTCTACATCAGCTATCAGAGTATTATGCTCAAGGCAATAAGCCGCACCAAATACGACTAAGTCCTTTCGAGCACACGGAGCCTCTAAGACCTTACGAGGCGATAAGCCCTCCTAGAGACCACCCCACTGCACAGAGGTTCCCCCCACCTACTTCAAGATACAGTGGCTTCCCCAGCCCACATCTCCTCCACAGTCCACTCTCCTAAGAGTCCGCAACTGTTCACCACCCTTGGCTCATCCTGAGCCTTCTTCTTCTCCACCCTCTTCCACTAAAGTTCGAGAGGCCACTTCTGGGTGCTTTCTGGCTTCTTCTTCCGAGCCTCAAATACCTTCTTCGGCACGACCGGCGCCACTTTCTTCTTCATAAGATGCTTCGCAATCACTGAGCCATGAGTGGCTGGATTCCCTTTCTCTCTCAAACTGGGATTTACAGGGGGATTTTCTTACTTCGCCCTCAGAGAGAGCTCCTACTTCTACTCCTTTCGATTCAGAGAAGGACCCTATATGCCATGAAGTTCTTCACATACGACCACCTTTGACTTTTGAGGAGTGGCTCTCCTTTGAGCAATCATTTCCTCTACTCATACCCAGGATCTAGAGGATCTACTTAGATCGGGACCCTTGGGTCTTCAACAGTGACTTCGTGGCTAGGCCTTCGTATTCCTTCCAGCATGGAGTCACGGAGCTAGTGGCTTCTCTCCTGAGGTTGAGTTTCGAGTTCTATAGCTCATCTAGTCTTCTGACTATCTTCAAAGATCTTCTTTCAGTACGGACCGATTAGGTACGCAGATCGAGGCAGACAATCATTACGCGCAATGAGAGATAGAGAGAGTGCGAGAGAGCAAAGTAGAGAGTGAGCACGTTTTCACGTACAATGACGAGTGTTTTTAGATAGATATATATGTGTAAGTACAAGTGCTAAGGGTGTCTTCACATCCGAGTACATTTAAAAGGCGCGAGGCCTTTATTTGCAACAACCTCCCACCTAAAGGCAATGTGCCTTAAGAGGACAAAAGAATCAGCTAAGTCTAGGTATGTACAAAGTTGAAATACATATATCTATCAAACTCCCATCATCTCTCGACAATGAGGAAACCGCTCTGCTGGAAGACCCTTCGTGAGAAGGTCTTCAAGGTTATCATCTATATGCACTTTGACAAGCTCAATGCTTTTGCTATAAAGTACATCTCTAATGAAGTGGTACTTCACCTGTATGTGCTTTGTCTTTGCATGAAAGACAGGATTCCGTGCTAGCATGATAGCACTCTGACTATCACAATGGAGAACAGGTAACTTTGTGATGCCAAGCTCTCCCACCAGATGTGAAAGCCATAAAGCCTCTTTGCATGTCTCAGTGGCAGCCATATACTATGTCTCTACAGTAGACAACGCAACAAACTTTTGTAGCCTAGAGATCCAAGAGACTGCACCTCCTGTGAAAGTAAACATATACCAAGAAGTGGACTTCCTACAGTCCGCATGACCAGCATAGTCTGCATCCGTCAAGCCAACAACAGATGCCTTCTACTTTCCAAAGCAGATGCACAACTCCTTTGTGCCTTTGAGGTATCTCATAATACCTTTCATTGTATCCCAATGCTTCTTGCCAAGGGTTGCCATATATCCGCTAACCACCCCCACTGCAAAGGCAATGTCAGGACGTGTAACAACCTTAGCATACATCGAACTCCCAACAGCTGAAGCATATGGTATCTTGGCCATTTCAACCTTCTCATCATCAAATGTAGGGCTGTCCTCTACACTCAGTTTCACATATGGAGGCAATGGAACCACAATTGTTTTCCCCCCCTCCATATTGAAACGTTGCAAAACTTTGAAGATATACTTCTACTGAGATAGATAAAACCTTTCGATCTATCTATGAGTATTAAATGCCAAGAATGTGATATGCATCACCAAGATTCTTCATGTCAAAGCTACCATGACGACTTTGCTTCAGTAAATCCAAGGCATGAGTATCCCTGCCAGCAATCAACATGTCATCTGATACCTTCTTGGTGTACAAGCAATAATCCACTTGACTTCTATGAAACCCTTGGGACTGTAGAATGTATCAAACTTATGATACCATTCTCTTGGTGCTTGTTTCAGCCCATACAAACTCCTTTTGAGTTTACATACCATCTTCTCTTTCCCTTTTGCCACGAACCCTTCAGGCTGCTACATATATATATCTTCATGCAAATCACCATGTAAGAATGCAGTCTTTACATCCATCTGTATGAGCTCCATATCCTCAGCTGCAACCAAGCCCAAAATGGTTCTCAATGTAGTCCTCTTGACTACACGAGAGAATATTTCATCAAAGTCAACTCCATGTTACTGCTTGTACCCTTTCGCAACCAATCGTGCTTTGTACTTTGTCGAGGAACCAAAAGTGACCTTCATCTTGTAAACCCCTTTGCATGGAAGGGTTTTCTGCCCTTTAGGCAACTGCACCAAGTCCCAAGTGACATTTTTCTCAAGAGATTTCATCTTTGACAGCATGGCTTTATACCATTTCTTACTGTCCTATCTGTCCATTGCTTCCTTGAAGCAAGACGGTTCACCACAGTCTGTCAGCATGACATATTCAGCTACATTAATTGCACCAGGAACAAACCTGTCAGGTTGTCTAGTAGCCCTAGACAATCTCCTAACCCAATGGTCATTGTTTGCTGGCTATTCCTGCAAATTTCCATTTTCAACATGCTGTCCTGGCATTTCAGCCTGCAAATCAGCATTAACAACTTGTTTTCTTGACTGTTCCTGTACATGTAATGGCTCATTTTCATGGTCAATAACTGGCTCATCATTTCCAGCATCATTTCCTGCATTTACAGGTTCATTTACAGCAGGTATTTGCTGCTGTACAGCGGACACATTTTGCTATCCAAAATGTATTTCTTCCCGCAATACAACCCTATGGACCTCCTCACTCTTTTTGGGCTGTTTTTGCATGCGATCTTCCCGAAAGATACTGTCATTGCTGCATACTACTTTCCTTTTCTCAGGATCCCACAATCTATACCCCATTTCACCCTCGTCACCATATCCTAGGAAAATGCATTTACAGGACTTTGACTCACGGTTGCTGCGTTTTTCTTTACGAATGTGCACAAAAGCCTCGCAACCAAACACTTTCAGATGAGCATATGAAGGTGGCTTGCCCAACCACGCTTTCTGGGGAACTCCCCCCTCCCCCAAAGACCTGTTTGGTGACCGATTAATTAAGTGAACGGCTATCATAACAGCCTCTACCCAAAAACCATACGGTAATGCAACATGAGGCAGCATCGTATGGACCTTATCCTGTATGGTACGATTCATACGCTCTACAACTCCATTCTGGGGCGGATTATGAGGGACAGTGAGCTCCCTCTTTATCCCCTTGCTGTCACAAAATGCCTGAAAGGCCTTGGACACATATTTTCCACTCTTGTCAAAGCGAAGACACTTAAGTGTCTTATCTGTCTGATTTTCAGCCAATGCCAAGAACTTTTTAAACTTCTCAAGCACTTCATCCTTGCTACGAATAGGATAAACCCATACTTTTCGTGTAACATCATCGACAAAGCTGACAAAATATTTCTTTCCCCCTAAAGATAATCCTAGCATTTGACATATATCCAAATATACTAACTCTAGAAAAGAACATTTCAAAGAAATAGACTTTTTGTGAGACGTTTATGCATGTTTGCCATAAATGCAATGATCACAATGCTCAAAATCAGCATTCGAAGACAAGGCAAGTAACCCAAACGACAAAGCACTTTCATTCTTGTTTGACTCATCTGTCCCAACCGGCCATGCCACAAAGAAACGCTTGGCTACTCAATCACAGCAACAACATGGTCATGCACACTAGATACATGAAGTGGATACAAAGTATCACTCTTGCAACCTCTGGCAATAAATGAATGTTGAACATAAGAGGGAGAAAAGAGAATGGATTGATCAGTTCCTACACCGAGCCCACAGCATCAATGAGGACACCACATCAGGCTGTGAATGATGATGACATTAAAAAAGTTGGAGGAGTATGTTGGAGATGGAGTGTGCTGAAGATCTGTAGGACAGAATGAGCTGCCTCCTGTTTGACACTGCTATAAATAGCAGTAAATGCCAAAAACGGGCCAATTCTTGCTGGTAAATGCCAAAAAAACTAGCCAACTATAACAAATGCAATCTGACTACATTTAATGCAGTCGCAATGCTGCCGTGGCATGTGGAGCAACTGATTCGCATCAACAACTCAGACAACACTGGCATAGGCAGTAAAACCCTACGAAATGCACCTTGAACAATGCAAAGACAAAAGAAGTGCACACACAATTGCCAAGCTCCTCTATCTCCATCAAACTTTAATAGAAGCTCACAACTAGGAGATGACAAACTGACAGACAATGAAATAGGCAAGATAACAACACCAAGGTGCAAAGTGTCTAGTGATGAGCTAATTGAAGGTTTAATGTGTAATACACCTTTTTTAGCTTAACACAAGGGACCCTCAACCAAATTGCCAAGACAATGCAAAACCATCCACAAACAGCTAGAAATGTCACCTAGAAGCTCTAGTTCAATTGTCACTTTTTACAAGTGGGCACCAACTGTCACTAGATACAAAGGCACTTGGATGCACTATATTTATATGCACACAATGGTAGGTGTTTAGTTGGCATTGGTAAAACCAAGGTTATGGTGTTTGACATGACATCACAAGAGTTATGAGATCAACACTATGTTTACTTCTAGACAAAAATACATGGAGTATCGAGGAGTCTTCCTCATAGGGTCCACTTTGTCTATGATGGATGTCACAGGGACATGAAATTTTGAGATACTTTAATCTTACTAATAATGTGTTACTAAGTTACTGATCAAATGTGCAAGGTTGTTTAGCACATGGCAACTATTTAATGGTAGCACGCCAAGGACCCCGAAGATACAGTTGATGTTAAAGGTAAAAGTTGTAATAAGTTATGCCAATTGGACTTTGGTGGTCAATTGGTGTCAGTTTTGAACCTAGGGCAATTATTTGGCTACTAAATGTTAGTGGTGACACTAGGAACTAGTATTAATTAATTAATCGATGCAAGTCTAAGGATCAAAAAAGGTTGGGGACCACTCCAAGCTACAAATGGCCTAGACAATTTTATGGCCACGTTTCATTTTGGGACAGGTCAAAAGGGCTGAGAATTAATTGGATGGCTACATAATGCTGAAAAATGGATTTTGAAAGCTACCACTTGGCGAAAATTACCATGCAAACTAAGAAAATTAGAGGCTGGTTCTCAACCATTCAAACAATTTTCAGCTGGTGGGGGAGACAGAGAGAGAACTGCTCATCATTTTTTGATCAACAAAACACCAACTGGTTGTAGGTGACGGCCATTTGGGACCTTCTAGGGACAGGCAACAGCATTTTGAGGGGGCCTGGCAGTAAATGACTATATTAAATGCAAGCTCAAGCAAGCAACAGCCAGATTTTAGAGTTTTCTTGCGTAGAAAAGCAGATTTCTCTTTCATATTGACTTTCTCTCACCTTATCTAGTCCATTCTCAAGAAATCTCAGCTTATCTCAACCATTTGGAGCAAATCTCAGCCAGATTTGGTGGACAACAAAGGAAATTCTTTTGTAAACTCCAAATTTTTGCAAAAATTAGGGTTTAATAGCAACCTCGGACCCGTGCGAAATCAACACATGCCAAGCAATCCATTGTAAATTTGGGGCAGCATTTGGCTAGTTGTGGTCCAATTAGAGCAAGTCCTAGGTGAAATTCAAAGGATAAATTGCCCAATTTGTTTGCTGATTGTTGGACCAGCATGGGGCTTTTGGATCCACCAAGACGATTGTGAAACCTCGGCTTGTAATCAATCCATTGGCAATTGAAGTTAAAGAGATACCGAAAGAGGCGCCAATTTTGGGGCCAACTAGGTGTCCAATGTCCAAGAGTATTAAGGTAAAGTAAGAATTTCAATTTATGTATATTTACCGATCGCTATAATTAAGTGCTTGATCAAGGAATTACCACGCTCTCCGAGAAGAAAGGTCGGTTTCAATGGAGGTGGTAAAGACTAGATTGACACAAGGATATACATTATTGGCTGATTTTGGGAGGATGTGCTCTCAAGTGCACTTACAAGGGCTCTTCAATACATTGTTCACATCAACATTATTGTGTGGAGTACAGATATGGATGCTAGCCTTAATCACCACAACCAATCATGCTCGCCACATGATGGCGGGAAATTGATGGGGAGACTCTTCATATTCGTGATTTCAAGGATGATAAAAGTGTAAGGCTCTGCTCCCACCTGAGATTGTTAGAATTGAGTTAGAGATTCCTCCAATTGTGGTAGAGACTCTTACCAAATCCATATCATTCATACATAGCTTGTGGGAGTTACCCTAACACTAATATGTGTGGTTGGCCGTTGAGTCCTTACAACAAGTTGCTGCTAAGGGCAACACTTCATGTTGGCATACCCAAATGTCATCCTAATTTGAGTTGAATGGCTCTATGTCCACTTAGCACTGTACGATAGTGACAACTACCAAAAAGCCCCAACTAACTTCATGCCAGTAGTTGCAATAAGAGCGCAGTGTTTTTTTGGCTGATGCAGCGAGGGCGACTCAGGCACCAGGAGGGTATATGATGGATGTGGTGTGGGGATTGGGTGTGCAAGGGCAAAAGTTATTTAGAATGACTCGACATAAAGGGCATGTAGATGGTAAGTTAGGTCAAAGGTTAAAGACGCCAACCCAACTTGCAAAATTCTTACAAAACCGCCCTTTTAGTACTCTCTTAATGCATTCTCTCACTTTGAGGCAATCAGAGAGTGACACAATCATAAAATAAGATCCTACGGAATAAGATACAATAGATGATGGCTTTATTATTCACCCCTGACATACCTCTTTAGGAGCGCATATACTAGATCTCTTAGCATATCCCTAAGATAGAGTAGCACTACATGTAGCATTGCTTGACCTATTATGAGATGCTAAGGCATCTTCATTGTCTGTTTAAGGATGAGTTCAAGACATTGTCAAGAGTCATGGACTAAATTGATCAAAGATGTCTCGATCTCTTATTCTAGAGATACAAGAGCTTAGAGAGGCACTCCTCAAGGGTCAAGGGTAGGGCACCAATACACTAAAGGTCTATCCCAAGGCAAGTAGCAAAGTTTTCAATGAGGAGTGTCAGTGAGGCTTTAGAGCAATCTCAATTTGCATTCGAGGCAAGTATTGAGGACACCCAAGAATAGCCTCAACCTGCATCTAACTAAGAGATAGTGATCAATTGAGTGGTCTAGCTTGGCCAACCCAAATGTCCTTGATCTTGACCAATGCGTAGGCGACATGCATAAAAGTCCATAGGAGAGTATTGCTCGAACCAAGTCCAAGCATTCTTCTCTACATGGGACAAGATTAAGGCTATGTGAAAGCAGATGATGGGGCTTTCTTGAGATGATACGTATCCTCATGGTCTCTAGGCGACAAAGTACCTTTGCCAAAGGTAATAGTACCAATAGCACTTGTTGTTAGCATTTAGCTTTTACTAACTATTGCTTTCCCAAACAGTTATATGATTTTATAGATGATTGTAAGCCATGATCTGAAAGTCATTTTGGCCTTTCCCAAACATTAATAAATCATTTCATTTCATTACTTATGCTTGAATCGAGATAACATAGTTAAATGTACTCGCCCTTTGTCTCCTAGGCCATCCCATCTTTTTAAACATGTAAATACATCTGTCTATGATACATGCTAAGAATTTGGTGGTAGAATTACTAACATATATGTTTAACAAGCCGTGTGTGAAGGCTTCTAGGGAGCTAGAGCACGAACACTATTGTGCTCATCCTCAACTCATATGATCCTACCTTACCCAATAACTATTGGACTATTATTGTTGGTCTTACATTAGGCGAGTTCTATGCCTCCATTCTAGAGCACAAGTTGAGCAACTAGATAAAAACATGGAGTCTCAAAGCACATAGACATGCCGGCTTCTCTACATGAGCTTAGCTACCTCAATTCTTGCGCATGAGTTTAGCTGCAAGACAAAGACATGGAGCCTCAAAGCACAAAGACGTGCCTATTTTGACATGATACGTATCCTCATGGTCTCTAGGCAACAAGGTACTTTTGCCACATGTGATAGTACCAATTAGCATTTGTTGTTAGCATTTAGCTCTTATTTACTATTTCCTTTCTAAACAATTACATCATCCTATAGATGGTTGTAAGTCATGGTCTAATTCGTCATTTTGGCCTTTTCCAAACGTTGATAAATCATTTCATTTCATTACTTATGCTCGAGTCCAGATAACATGGTCAAATGTACTTATTTCTTTGTCTCCTAGGCCATCCCATCTTTTTAGACATGTAAATACATCTCTATATGATACATGCTAAGAATTTGGTAGCGGAATTACTAGTATATATGTTTAACAAAACCATGTATGAAGGCTTTTTAGGAAGCTAGAGAACAAACACCATTGTGTCCATCCTCAAGTCAAATGATCCTACCTTACCCAATAACTGTTGGACTATTATGGTTGGTCACACATTGGCCACATGCTATGCCTCCATTCTTGAGCATGAGTTGAGCTACTAGACAAAGACATGGAGTCTTAGAGCACATGGGCGTGCCAGTTTTAGGAGAGGCTTCTCTACACGAGATCACATCCTTACACTAAGTGATTATTAAGGAGGGCAAAGCTCAAAGCCAATGGATCTACTGCTACTTTCTAGGCTTGCACAAAGCCTTTGATATAATATCGAGAGAGTTGCCACAAAGACTACATGTTATGAAAATGCCTAAGGAGCTCATTTGGGAGATTTTGGAACTATTGTGAGAGGATTATTGTAGAGTGCGAACACATGAATCCCTTTCAACACCTGTTTGTTCCATCATTGGGATGAAGCAAGGATGTCCTCTTTCTTTGACACTATTTGGCCTATACATTGATGGGATCTCTGATTGCATCTCTCAAGGAGGAGATAGAGGAGCTCTGCTAGCTGGCACATGGAGACCTCTCTTACTATAGATGACTAGACATCAAAAACTTTAGAATATCTAAGAGACCAATTGGCATAGCAACAAACCATGTTATCCTAACTTTTGGAATCTCTTGTAGACATATCAGAGATGCAACACCTTGCATCCCCAAGCACCCCAAATACTACTTTGCAAAGGATAATTCACACATTTATAGCGACTCTTTGCAAGCTACTTTACCAACATTGGATTTGAACAAACCGTTGAAGAAATGTACAAGGCAGTCAATAAACCCACATGCTCTACTTCCACAAAAACAGCTTGTATGATGATAAGTGCAAAGTCACTCATGCTCATCTACAGGTGGAACTAGGTACTCAAACATACAGTCAAGCAAGGAGATAGCAAGAGTGCGTGGAAGATCTTTCAAGAGATAACCCCCCATACAAATGACAACACCAGATGCTTGGCCGAACTATGGGAGATGATAATTGGTGTGCCAAGACAGCCACCCATGCAGCCCCCACAGCCCAATACGCCAAAACAATGGCCTTTCTTCACATGGAAAATGGTTAGAGATGCAATTTATAGATCACACAATAGGAGAGCACAAGATGAGGACCGCCTAGTGGTAGAATATTTCACATGCGAGTAGCATATTAACACCCATACTAGCATGGATATTCAATAGAGTAGTACGTGAGGGGTTCCCTATGAACTGGTAATACCACAATATAGTCTCGCTCTTTGAGAGTGGTGATCCTTTGACCCGCAGCAATTACAATCCCATCATGATCAATCACAAAAAGCTATATCGATTTATATTGCCGCATGATCTTAGTATATGGGCCAAGATGCAAGGCACAAGAGCTCAAGGACATGCAAGTTTTAGATATAGATACACCACACTCGATATATCCCCGCAATTGGAGCCATCATGAAGAAGGGCCGAGCCCAAGATGAGGATCAACTGTTGCTCTGTGGATTTCCAAAAAGCATTTGATTGAATGTCCCCTACACGCATCCTGTAAAGATTACAAGAAGTTGGGGTACCAACAGGCATACATTGGGGGCCTTATGCAATATATGAGACAATGACATGCCATGTACCAGCACCTTAAAGGCTTCCAAAGAGAATTGACAATACCAATCGAGTGTAATAAGGATGCCCAATTTTACCCACATTATAGATGAGGTACCTAATTACATTGATCAAGTAGAAGTTGAAGCTACCCAAGCACGGAGACTAATACTGATGTCATTATATGTAGATGACATTGTTCTCAATTCAGATTCACTTGCAGTTTATCCCGTTCTCTTGTAGAAAATGACTCCTTTCAAGGATCATGCATTGCAATTTGGCCAAAAGCTTATGAAGAAAGTCATTAAATATTAACCAGGAGAATCTTCCCTGTCTTCAAACAATTGGAACATACTCCATTTTATAGCCGCATTCATCACTCTGCTGCTTTAATCATCAAGATGAAATTGAGAATTTCTAGCACATCAAACGGCTGCTGCTTGGTACTGAAATGCCAAGATGTGGAAGTCACAATCCCTTTTATACATTACAATTGCAGAAACATGTATAATGACATAGACCTTTCCAAGATCCTTGCATCACAAGTGTCATCAAATGCATTTGGCAAGCAGTTTTTAAGCCTTGGGGTTGCTCACTGCCTTATTATTTGCAAGAAAAGGGTCCCTTTGGTCTTTCTCTAGCACTTCTTGAATATTCAGGATGTGATGTATAGAAGATATATACATGTAGCCAAATCAAATGACTGACACACAAAGCACACCATAGACTGCACAGGGGATGCTAGCAATACATCACACATGATTGGACTGTCATGTTGGTGACTAAACACACAAAATCTTATGATTCACCTGTTCTGGCTTGTGAAAACTGAGAAACTACAACACACGATATAAAGAATGCCTTGTTCACTTTCATTGCCACCCCCCATCTACATCATGAACTATCAAGAACACACACAACTTTAGTTAATGCATCAAATATCTGCACGCCAGAGCCATGTCTAAACACGTATCAAGAAGTCAGGAAAGAAACAAGTACCCGATAGTATGGATCAAGATTGCTCCACCCTGTAGAGACACTCAGCTCATCTCCAAGGTGTATACGGTAATAGTTGTCTATTTCTTTGTCAAAGTCACTAAACCGAAACAGTCCACGAATTGGAAAAAGTTCAGCAGTGTCAATCATTCTTCTCAAGGCTTCTTTTCCATGAATTTGCAACACCTTTCAACATAGAACACTACAACGGTCAATTTTTGTGCTGAAAAATGGACTTGCAACTTCAATTAGTCAGCAGAGACATTGAACTACAAGATCTCAACTGTGCAGTGGCAATACATAAGTATACTGTTATTACATCCTCCATGCAAAAAATACAAAAAATGTCTAAATTATTATTAAGATAGAAGGACACACCTCAAGTGCATTCTTGCACTTGGATCCGTCACTCTTGGCTGGCCAGTTTACACACCAGCATCTGTTGATCAAAAGAATGTATCGTTTCAATGTATCATGCTTCATTCCGAGCCATTGAAAAAAGAGCAGTAAGGATACAAAAAATGATTGCAAAATGCAGTGTCATCATCAACTCTTATAACTTTACTCACTTCTCTCGACCAAGTCGGCGAGCAAGTTCTTCTGCAACCACTTGCCCCTCTTCATCTGAATTAGTTGCCAAAATAATATGGCTTGCCTATCATAAGAAAAGAAGTACAAAACTCAAGTTGACTGACAAAGAGCACTAAGCAGGTGGGCATTTTCTGTCTGCATACCTTCTCAAAGAAGTCTTGGGATTCCCACAGATACTCATACTTATCACCCTGCATTTCCACAAGCAATAACGGTCCATCTCAATTAGAACATGAACAAACTGCAACTTACACAGGAGTCGTTACTTGCTAACATATCTAAAAAACTAAACGTGACTAACTTTTCAGTAGCCAGCTAGAGTCCTTCAGGCAAAGGACCATTTCTTCATTTCCCTACCCTAACAGAACGAGGATAATATAAACACCCACTTTAATAGTTGTCATAGTCTCACTGAATTATCTGCTTTTAGCAAACTACTAAGGAGAGCAACCTTCTTATTGTCATCATCAAGTCAACTATTGCAATAGTTAATTGTTGAAAGAGAGGTGATCAAGGTGTTATTTAAGAGATTCAAAGGGATTATAAGAAATATTAAACAATTACAGTTTCAAGAATAATTTCGTGTTACTAATGTCAGCACTGAATGTTGTATGAAGACTTCTTTCTTGTCTTGGTAAGGTCAAGGTGATGGATGAGAACATCAAAGAGGCCAAACCCAATGATGACTACAGGGCTATCGTTTTCTTAGAGTCAATCTTGATGAAGCTGGGGATTTCTTGAATATGCTCCAATTTTTCAATGCCAGTGACTTTCCACACACCTTCCAGCATCACGATGAGTTAGTTTGAGAATCTGGTACTGGAAAACTTCTTGATGATGAAACTGTATCTCAACATCCCGACATTTGTGATGCCAACACTTTGAGCAAATGTTGAACTGAGGTGGCATTTGAGGTCACAGTCAAGGACAGCATATCAATGCTGATATTGATTATCACAAGAGGCTGAAGTACATCCATTACTACCTGAAAATGAAGATGATACAGTGGCGGAAGTTGGTGTACACATGTACAAATCATCAACACAGCACCACGATAGAACAGTGCACACTGCAATGGAAGCATTGCTTCCTGGATAGACATCAAGTAGTAGTGTTGTGAAGCAACATGCAAAGCTGGCAAAGGTGAGGGCTCATAGCCAAGACAACCAGAGCATTGGAAGGAGCTAATGCACTCAAGCTATGCATCACTAGCAGACTGGCAAGACTGAGCAGCATGTCTACAACTGACATGGAGAAAGCAAAACAACAAGGGCTACATGGGTCACGGACAAGACAGACACAACTTTTAAAAAAAAGTGTGGGTGGTATTGTGCTGGCAAATATCTTGGAGGCAATAGCGCTCATGGACTGCCTATTGAACAACTAGGGGCAGATTGACTAGCGGCAACCATCTTCACGAGATAGGAAATTTCAACAAACAACAATCCAAGTGGTATTAGCAGCCATAAACGACCAGGGTGTTGATGGTGACTATTGGTAAGTCAAGCAGGGGTTGAGCTATTGGTTAGTGGGTTGAGATTTGTATGTAGGGCAAAGACTATAGGCAATACAGATAGATACTAGGAGGTACCCGGTGTCAATTTGGACCTAGAGTAATTATTTGACCAACAAGTGTTAGTGGTGACAATAGAAACTAGCCATTAATTAATAATTATTGCATATTCAAGGGTCAAATAATGCATAGGATTAAGCATAGCCGTTTCATGGGTCAGGTTAAAGTGTTGAATTAATTAAAATTCATCAAATTGCTGAAAAATGGATTAGAAAGTCTACCACTTGGTAAAACTTGCCCATGCAACTACAGAGAAGGTGTGAGAGAGAAGAGAATGGTCGCTCATGCTTAACGGAGGCTAACAGAGAGAGGAAAGAAGCTGCCATTACTGCTGCAAAGATTTCCAAGCCAATACTAGCCAATTGAAGACCCCTCAAGAGCTGGTGACCCGCCCAAGAGCGCCTACAGCAATGAATGACAGCTTGTAGAGGATCCCAAGCAGCATTTGACAGCAGCAAACACCTTTTCAAACAGGGAAGCAACAGATTAGATCAGTTTTTCAAGATGAAACTCTGAAATTCCTCTCTCTACGGTATTCTCAGTCATTCTCCAATCTTTCCTCAACTAATCCCAACAATTCTCAGCCATTGATAGCAGAATTCAGCCAAATTCGGTAGAACCATAGTGATTAATGCTGTAAACTCTAATCTACAGCAATAATTAGGGTTTAGCAGATGCCTTGGGACGTGTGCCAAAGATGGAAGGCTTCAAACACTGAAATCAGCAGCTGAAATTCAAGTTATTGCCATGGATTTCAAAAGCCAGCCCATCCCAATCAGATTTGGGGCTACATTGGACCAACCAATGGTCGATTGAAGGTCAAACCCTACATGAATAAAGAGGCAAACTAACAAGAAGGCTTGCTTGTCATTTATGACAGCAAGAGGCATTTGGACTAGCAAAGGAGGTTGAAGAATCTCAATGTGCTCCATCCATTTGCAATTCAAGTTAAAGAAATCACACAAGGTGCACCAAGTTTTGGGGCCAATCAGGCATTGAATGTCCAAGATTAAGTGGTACCATTTGCATTTCAATTTGTGTGAATTTATTTTCCTACTCTAATGAGAGTTAAATCAGGTCATTACAACCCTTTCCTTGGAAGGAAGGCTGGTTTCATGTTCCCATTGTTAGGAAACCATCAAATTCAATGAATTGGTAGGCCCAAGGCAGCTAATACCTTCTCACGAACAAACTGATAGTGAATCTCAATATGTTTGCTATGAGGATGAAATACAAATTTTTTAGCAAGCTTGATACAACTTTGATTATCACACATAATCTAAGTTGGACCATTAGGAACATCTACAATCTCACCCCACGATCTCCTCAACCAAACAGATTCACAAATTGCATTCTTTGCTAAATTATATTCAACCTCTGTAGATGACAATACCTCTATAGATTGCTTCTTAGTTCCAAGATATTGCCCCAAATCCAAGAGAAAACACGTGTGCTAAACTTGATTTTCTATCATCAATATCTACTCCTCAATTTGCATCATAAAATTAAAAAAATACTAGATCATGTAATAAAAGAGATTCAATACCCCAATTGAAGTGCTTTTGAGATATCTAAGAATATGTTTTGTATCTCTCCAATGTGGCTCCTTTACATCAACTATAATTTAGCTAAGACGACTCACTAAATAGGCTATATTTCACCAAGTAATTGTTAGATATATCAAGCTGTCCACAAGCTATCTATAAAGTGTTTTATCAGCACTCACATTATCTGAGAAAACTAACAACTTTTTATTAGACTTAAGAGGAGTAGACAAAGGTTTTACATTAGCCATAGAAAACCTCTCAAGGGGACATGAAATTTTGAGATGTTTTAATCTTGCCAATAAATTTGATTAAACGTGCAAGGTTGTTCAGCACATGTGATGCACATGGCAATCATTTCATGGTAGCAGGCCCACGACCCTAAGGATGCACTAGGTGTCCAATGCAAAACTTGTAATAAGATATGCCTCACAGATGCTAGGTGCTCTCCGTTCTCAAATTTTGACCTAGACAAATTTATTGGCCAGTGATGCCATTAGAGACGGCATTAATTTATTAATTAATGCCACTCTAAGGGTTAATAACTGCTCAAGGATACTTGGAAGACAAATTAGCTTAATCAATTTAACTATTGGCTAGTGAAATTATTTTTTTAAGCACTAGAATAATTATTCAATTAGTTTTCAGAATTAATTTTCTAAGAATTAAATTTAATAAGCTAGATAATGCTGGAAAATGGGATTAGAAGGCTGCCACTTGGCAAAACTTGCCCATGCCAGTGGAAAAAACTTTTATAGGGATTGGTGAAAGTCTATTTCAACCATTGTGAGAGAAAACAAGGTTGTTAGAGAGTAAAGAAGGGCTGCTGATGTGATTTGCACCCACCAGGGATCAGTCCTAGAGCATACGACAGCAGTTTGAAGACCTCCAAGAGCAGGTGACTGCAGCCCAAGGTCCTTCTGGCGCAGATGATAGCATACAACATGGGGCAACATTCTATATGGTGGTCCTCAACTGTAGGTAATAGCTTTCATGTCTGTTTAAGCAAGGCAGCGGCAGAATTTCAATGTTTATTGCAATGAACTCTGAAATTTATCTCTCTACAACATTCTTTCTCGTGCTATAACCATCTCTCAAGTTATCTCAATATTTTGCAGGAGTTTGAGCAATCAGAGGAAGAGATTTCAATCAATCTTAGTGTAAACTCTAACCTACAGCAAAAATTAGGGTTTTGACAATTGCCTTGGGATGCATGCTCAGAATTGAGGGCCTAGGACTTGAATTCCATCAGCTGAAGTTGACAAATTTTAGGGAGATTTAAGGAGCCAACTAGCCAATATCAAATTTGGGGCTAAATTTGTCTTTCAAGGAGTAAGATGAAAGTCAATCCCTAAGCAAACCAAGGGGCAAATTGGTTTGGAGGCTTGCTGGTTAGTTTTCACAGCAAGAGACACTTGGATCAATAGAGGAGATTAAGAAATCTCAGTTGTACTCCATCCAATTGCAATATTAGTTAAAGAAATACAAAAAGAGACACCGTTTTTAGAGCCAACAAAGTGTCCAATGTCCAAGATTGTATGGTGAAGTATACATTTCAACTTTGTAAATTTGTTAACTGCTATAATTAAGTGCTTAATTAGGCTATTTACCATCCTATCCGAGAAGAAAGGCTGCTTTCATGGTTCCACCACCAAGATAAATTATCAAATTCCTCAAATGATGGGCCCAAGGTACCTAATTGAAGGTCAAAAGCTTTGCTATAGTGCTGAAATTGTATTCAACTGAGCATTATACTAATAATGTCTTCAGATAGTGAGATGGGATAAAGTAGGGATGATGCCTCTCGATCTAAAAATTCACAAAGTATTGGCAAAAATGCAATGTCAAATCTTGCATAAGACAGGTAACATGGACAGCAAGCTGATAATGTTAATTAAGGTCAAATTTTGAGTCCTTCTAGGCCTTTCAAAGCTAAGGATCAACGAGAGGAACAGAATTTTGACGACCAGTTTAAAGAGCACCTAAGGACAGTAGCTGAAAGGTTTATACAATTGGCGAATGATCCTCAATTTATGCGTTTTCTAAACCCTTAAAGGAGGGCAACAAAGGCAATAGGAGATTGTCTTCAAGAACTTCGCGACAACAAGATACACTAAAGGAAGAGCCAATCCAGCAACATGATGTTCAAATGTGGGTAGTGAGCATAAGTAAATGATGCCAGTAGAGCAATTCGTGCATATGCAAGGTCAACTTGGAAGTGCCAATCCAATGCTTTTTGGACAACAAAGCATACACGCAATGATGGGGCAGTCCATGTACTTTAGTGGTAGCACTAGTTTCCATGCCATGGTGGGCTTGGGACCGCATATGGGAATATATGGCACAACTCTTTCTGGTATGCAACTGAAACTGGTCTATGACTCACATAAAGCGGTGGTTCCTTCAATTAATACCTGGTCTTTTCTCACACACACACAAACAGAGAACTCACTCCCTCACTCAATACCAGATTGGCCCCAAAGACCGGCTCCCCTCTCGATATTTCTTTATCAATTAAAAGATGGAAAGTTACAAAAAATGAAATGTTCCAAAATACATAACCTGTGAACAATTGGTTTCCATCTTTTCTGAGTAAATCCCAGCTGCATAAGGACAGTACAGCATGACCAGAACTACATCCCTTTTAGGAAAGCATTTTCTATGGCCATAACTCAATAATTCATGTGCAGAATTGCAATCATTAGAACTCTGTATTTTCTATTTTTACTACCCAGCCTATCAAGAACAACATCCCTTTTGGGAAAGCATTTTCTGTGACCATAACTCAATGATTCATGTGCAGAATTGCAGTTTGCAGAACTCTATATTCACTGTTCTTACTGTCCAGCATATCCAGAACAACATCCCTTTTACAAAAGCATTTTCTGTGACCATAACTCAATGATTCATGTGCAAAATTGCAATCCTGCAAACTCTGCATTTACTGTTCTTACTGTCCAGGATATCCAAAACAACATCCCTTTTACCCTGGTATCATTCCAGCAGTAAAACAGTCCCACAAACAGCACTAAATCAGAGCTGAAAAACCATGTTCCTGTGTGACATGGTCATCACTTTCTTTAGTTCCTGCATTGGAGAAGCCAACAACTGCTCCTAAACCTAGACAGTGAGGCTCTTGCCTCAGCAGAAGTGCAAAGAAAACACAGAATTGTACCTTCGATGGAATCAACCCATCGTGCAGGGCATTTCCTCTGAGAATAGAGAGAGAGTTGACCAGAGGAAGCAAGCTCTACCTCCGTACATGAGTCAGAGACGAAGAAATACTCTCCATAGCTGATGAACTTGCAGAATCTGCCCTCAACTCCTCAAAACTTCATTCTCAGATCTGCCTCTCATACCTATTACGTTTTTTTTAATGCTCTCTCTCTCTCTCTCTCTCTCTCTCTCTCTCTCTCTCTCTTTTGGAAATTTGTGCCACATGGCATACATGTAACAATTTTTCCGTTTAAACCATCTGGTCTAAAATTCTCCATGATCGGTGCAAAATTTGACCTCAGCACAAACCAGAGAATTAATCCTCGTGCCAAAATGAAGATAATGACGTGAACAGATTCTGGAGTTCAAAAATGGTAACTCCCTAAACTTTAGGAATGGTGACCCTTGCATTTCTCAAGTTTTTCTGAGCAACTTTTATCATTGCAACCACATCAAAAAGTGTAATGTGGTTCAGTTATAGTGACTTTTATTCCATGGGCATTCTCACATGTACATCTTTTGTCTTGGCCACACTCATTGTCCTGCACCGTCTCCAGTAGCTAAGCATACAATTCCAAACCACCGGCATTCTATTCTTCAGTGCCCATTCAATCTGGTCCCAAGGCTCAAACAAACCATTAGTCCAATTTGTCCCAATGGATGCCTCTTCTGGCCATGCAAAGATCTCGACTTAATCCAAGAGAACTCTCAGAGTAAAAAGCAACATCAACTAAAGAAAAGAAAAATAAAATATTTATTTAAGTAACTAAGGAAAGCAACTGCAAAAAGTATCACCACCTAGTGACAATTGCTACGTTTTGAAAAGGCAAGGCTAAAAAAGATGAAAGGAAGAGAAAGATTTTATCCAAAACTGAGTATGAGATACTATGGGCCCTTCCAAGTATTGGAGAAGATCAGCGATGTGACATATCGGTTGAAATTACCTCCACATTGGCAGATACACAATGCCTTTCATGTCATTTTATTGAGGCCTTTTCATGGTAATGTGCCAGAGGATATGTCTGCTGAAATTCAGCTTAAGGCTGAGCTGGATAAGATTTGAGTACGCGAGCAGATTTTGGCACATAAGAAAAAAAGGTCAAAGGTAAAGTTTCCAAGAGATACTTTGTGAAATTTCAGAATTATTCACCAATGGATGCCAAATGGATGGAAGAGAAAGTATTGCCTAATGCTCAAGGAGGAGGCAGCACTTCCACTCCTCCAATTATGGACAGCTCTCGTATGTAGTGGATCTCAGATATATTCAACATGCATCCAAGGTACTGCACTAATAGTATGTTTGCCAACATATGCTATGGTTGCTACTCGTCTAGACACATTGCTCATGCAGTGGGAGTTGTCAGCAGGTTTATGTCAAATCTTGGCAATGTGTTTTGGAGGCTGTCAAGTGTATTCTTCGATACCTAAAGGGTACACAAAGACAGTGTATTTGCTATGGATAGGGTGCACTTAGTTTGGAGGATTATTGTGATGCAAATATGGAAGGTAACTTGGACACTCGCAGGTCCACTAGCGGGTATGTCTTTACAGTTGCTGATGGAGCCATTTCTTGGTGCTCCAAGTTGCAGAACATCGTAGCACAGAGTACTATTGAAGCTGAATACATATCAGCTACTGAAGCTTCTAAGAAAGCTATATAGTTTAGCAGACTTGCAAAGGATCTTGACATGTCTATGAGTACTCCAGTGTTGGGATATGATAGCCAGAGTGCTTTGTATCTGGCTAAGAATGCCATGTATCATTCACGCACAAAGCATATAGATGTGCAATATCACTTTATCAAACATATAATTTGCACACTAAAGGCCTTCTAACCAAAATATATGAGGCAACCTCTTGCTTTTGAGCATACAACGAGTCATCTCCATAAGAGTGCGATTCTTTCTTTCAACAACACCATTCTGCTGAGGAGACATTCTAACAATGGCTTGATGCATAATGCCATGATCAAGCAAATATGCCTCAAAAGCACGAGACATATACTCTCCCCCTCTATTTGTGCAGAGTGTCTGCACTTTCAAGCCAGTTTCAGTCTCAAGCTTTGCAACAAGATATTTAAAATGCATAGACACATCAAATTTTGCTTTCAACCCATACACCCATGTATACTGAGAGTAGTCATCAATAAATGTAACAAAGTAAAGATGATCTCCAAGTACACATGTCCTCATGGGACCACAAACATCAAAGTGAATAAGCTACAATTTTCGAACAGTACGCACTGCACCGTCCTTTTAGAAGGCAAAACCTGTGCATCTTGCCCAAAATATATCCCTCGCATGCATGAGGAGATGAAGTTTCCACTAAAGGCAATGCATCTACCATATGACACCTCTGAAGGGTCATCGAACTTCCAAAACTCATATGTCCATAGCGGGCATGCCATAGCTCCGCATTCTGCATAGTGAGCGATAAGAGTAGTGCATCATGGGTATCCAACAAAAACAAACCCTTATACAGGGTTCCAGACAGCCTGAGTGCAAAATCCATCTCCCTATCTCTAACAATGCATTTGTCATCCTCAAAGATGACCTGAAAGCCATGCTTGTTAAAAGCAAAGATAGACAACAAGTTCTTTGTAATGCCAAGCACAAACAAGACATCTAGAAGCATGAAGTCATAACCATCTACAACAGTAATAATGACTTCCCCAATGCCACAAACATCATAATTGTTGTTCGCACATGTAACACACTTTCTAGCAAGTGCCAAATGCAAAGAGGAAAACAAACACTTCCTAGAAGTCATGTGCTTTGAAAATCCACTATCAAAATACCATGTTTGCAGCGTTTCAACAGCATTAAAAGCTGAATCATCCATCGAAGAATCATAAGTATAAGTCAAAAATGCATAGTTCTCCACAAAAATGGCTGAAGCATCGCCATCAATAGATTTGTTGGCTGATGTCCCTTGGACAACCAAACTCCTTTTTCTTCTCTTTGGCTAATCTCTTACAACATTCATCAATATAGTGACCTAGCATCTTGCAATAATGACATTTCCCCTTCTTTTTAGACTTTTTTATGTCTTGGACAGCCTTATTTGATGGCTGTCCAACATCACCCTTTTGCTGATTTTTTGGATTTTGCTTGACTTTTCCTATGCCTTTGAACTTGGAAAACATAGCCACATATCGTGAACACAATACAACATTCTTGTGAGTCTATTCCTCTTACAACAACAAGCCTTCCAACTCCACAAATGTAAGGGACTGCTGC
The DNA here is from genome assembly GCF_053477565.2 of Lygodium microphyllum. Taxonomy (NCBI): domain Eukaryota; kingdom Viridiplantae; phylum Streptophyta; class Polypodiopsida; order Schizaeales; family Lygodiaceae; genus Lygodium; species Lygodium microphyllum. The sequence goes on along the minus strand of NC_141148.1, from coordinate 124,573,852 downwards.
CCCCTTCACACAATGTAGACTTGTAGGAAAACCAGAAAGTATTCCCAAAACTTGCATCCAATGTCCATAAAGAAACTGTCAATGTGGACAAATTTCAAGATAGTGCATTAGATCTCCCATCAGTCGTCCTTTCAAAGCAGCTTTTTTTTTTCAAAAGGGTCACAAATTACATACATGTGAGCACTTACACATGCTTACGCAAGCACATGGTTATACTGCTGTTGTGAACTTTTGATAGTCTCCAATACATTACAACAAATTTCTCCCCCTCCCTCCTTGTATAAAAGGATCATGTTTAACATATAATCTACCATTATTCCTTTATGTGTAAGTGTTGAATTACAATAAGGCAAGCACCTACCTTTTGCAAACACTACCACAAGTGTCTTTTCTCTTGCACCTACCATTCATTAGAATGTGATCAACTACCACAATGGCGAAGAATCCAAATCATGCTGAGAGGTTAAACCTCCATCATTAAACATGGGATGGGTCTTCACCGTTCAGAGCCAAAAGTCTAATACTAATCAGCTCCAAAATCCTGTCTTTGTAAGAGTGATTAGCTCGTATATAAGGCCCAACTTGCTGAATATCATGACTTCCAACCATTTGATCAAATAATCCTGGGTGTTCTTGACACTCAACATAATGAGGTTACTATGACCATACAAAGCCATACAATCCCACCCTTCTTGATCCAGATGACTAGGGTAAACAAAGGGACTGCAACCCAGGTGAGTGTTGCAGATTTGAAAGAACATACTAGTCATGCAGACCTTTGTAAATATTGAAAACTATTAACTATATTTTGACCCATAAAAGGCACTTAATGTGCAGATACTTAGTGAAAATGTTACATTTATTTGTAAGGACCACTTATTCTTTAGCCTATAATTCAGACTGAAATTTTCTCCCCATAGATATCAAAGTAAAAGGATGATACAAACCTTTGGACTAGCTTGTCCCTCTTTGCCAGCTTCTTTTGAACGTCCCTCATCTGGCATGCCAACACACACCAACTTGCCTGCTTCTTCCATCGCTAGCTTATCTAATTCTCCTTGAACCTTAAGATTAAAAGAATTGAAGAATAAAATTCATAAAAGACCCTATCAAAAGAGTAAAAGAGATTGTTGACATTCAATATGCTTACAATAATGATTTCATTGCCGAGCTTCAGGTCATCTACTCCATAGAATATTTTGCAAGTACTTTCCTCCTGTTGAATTGTACGAGTGCCGTAAAAATTCAATGATAGCCAATGGATAATCATATTAGTTTATAAATACAATAGCAACCTGCCAGGATTGTTTATTGGAGGCAAGATACTTGCAGCTGACTAGCCTTCCGTCCTTCCAATAGGGGAACGCAAGAATCCTCTACAGATTCAATGGAATATATATTAGCCAAGTGATACACACAATAACAACTGAAACTATGTTCTAGCCACTAAGCAACACTAACCGAAGCATCTTTACACCGTTGTTTCACCCTATTGCGCTCCAGCGTTTGCCTTGTAATGCCTCGAGACTGGAAGTACTTTATTTGCTGCATTGAAAAACACATTCAAATCCCAATACTGTAATCATATCTCGAGGAATCCATGCCGAGTTCAAAGCATGAGAAGAAGCACTGACCAGATAAACAAGTCCAATATCCACCACCACAAAAGAACATACAAACAATCCCAGTTAATTTATCACATCCATAAAAATCAAAGAATAAGACGTGGATGTTTTAGATCCACATGAAATATTGGAGAAGATGGACTAGCCTAAACACATGATGGTGTCCAAAAACTGAGCTAAACCCTAAATAACCAGAAAAGTGGACGAAGCTTCTCATGTCCCCATAGACTCAAAACTACAGCAGTCACAACCAAGAAATGAGCACTACTATTAATCTTCTTGTGGTCTTGAAAAGCACATACAGGATTTATTGTAAGTAACCCAGGCCTGCACTGATTTTTTTTTATCAATGTACATGTTACACTGGTAGGCAAGGCGTTTATATTGATGCATGGGGAGAGGGGACATCACAACTCAAACACAAAAAGAGTGTCCATTTGCAAGCATTTTCAACCGTTATCCCACTGACCATGCTGATTGATGCATGTGTGCATGGCTGCCATCCCCCACCTGTTCAAGTCCTTTTGGCTGGTCATGCCAGCATCTTGTTGCCCACAACTTCCATAGTACAGTTCACGCCAAGAACTAGTGTATTCAGCTGCCTTTCTCATTGTTAGGTGTCTGCCATCCTTTCTATCCAAGTTTCCTACCAGAATTCTCAGCAAGCTTGGTCACCTTGTCTGTGTTTAGCAGCAATGCACCCTTCAAAAGACATATGTGGTCTGCATAACCAGCTTCTCACTAAGACATATTCCAACTCATTGATGCCAGCTCCAGTTCCAACACCCAGGGCCCAGGCCCAACTCTTACAGAAGTTCTCCAGCATCCAAATAACAAAACATTCTTGCACCGGAGGGAGGGGATTTTTGTGGATAAGGAACCCAATAGAGTTCATTTTCTCTCCTCAATGTAGATTAGAGTGTTCATTTTCTCTCTTCTATGTTGAATTCTGTTTCTGTTTGCTGTCAGATAAATTATTTGCAGAGGCCCAGGATTGCTCATTGGTATCAAAGCATCAATGCTCAAAGTTCCATTTGTGTTTTGGAATGAATATAGGAGTCCATCTTCAAAAAGCACAACCCCACAAAGACTCAGGTCCAGTAATTATAGATTCATATGCTTCAAAGGGAGCAGGAAGAAAGTAGTCTATAGAATTTCTCCAATCACTGCTAGCTTGCTGTACAGATGGGGGCAGCAGTTCAGTGACAGGCTCAAGGAGGCCAGACTCCTGAATATAGCACAATACAGAGATTTGACACCCCATGTGCAGGCTGAGGAGGGAGGACAGCGGCAGTGGCATTTGTATCACTTTCTCTTTCTGATAAAAACCATTGTTTCACTGAAAGTTAAACATACAAAGAGACTGAGGGATTTACTTGAGTGAACATCTGATATAAAGAAAGAGAGAGGGCTGTAAGACTCCAGAACGAGAGCAGTTCCAGCTGTTACAATTGGATCAATAGTCGAGCATTGCAAAAAACAAGTCGGTTGGCACTAACTGAACAGAGACCCGGGTCAGTTAATCTAGGTTGGGCCACTTGGAGCTTATAAACACTTTCTTGTGTACTACATGCAGGTGACAGGCCCATGTGTTTGTGTTGCACTCAGCACTTACATGATTCTTCAACATTCATAAGCTAATTTGCACTGCATGTTTCCCAACCAGAAAGGTTTCTCAAAGCACAAATACAGCCCTATGCAGTTTTAAGAGGGTCAAAAAACCAGCTGCTTTTCCGCACAGTATCATCTATAAAAATATTTGAAAATTTTAAATTTATGCACAAAAAGTAGAATTTAACACAGCAATTCATAAACCTAATCCAATTTGCAATGTCCATTTGTAAATGCATACTGTTAGCTTGCAAAAGTAAAGTTTCTAAACGATGTACATACAGCTTCTGACAATTCTTGTAGTTCAAGGATTTCCTCCGAAAGTTCTCTGCTCATTCCTCCTCTTTGACCTTTCACTGGTCCAAAACGCGAGTGAGTGATACCAGTAACCTGTAAGGAGGAGAATAGTGACTTCTGCAAGAATATGGAGACAATACGGCTGGTTTCAAAACTTAAATGGGCAACTATCATCCACTACCTCAGTGTGGCCTCTCCAACCACAAGTAGCCCGAAAGCAATTCCATTTAGCAAATAGCCTGTTTTATTGCAGATCAGTGTCAAGTCCTATCAGCAACCAAGAAAAAGAAGATTTTTTGCCCATTAAGAAGGTTTAAAATGCAAAAGGTAAAAGAAAAAGAAATAAAAAAGAGTAAGTGCACCTAAACATATGCCATTTCTTTGAAAACAACATAACCTCACCCATCAGAATGTATTTTGACAGTAAGACTTAGCTCTCTAGATTGTCCCCCTCCGCACTGTCACATGAAAATAAGACATTTAACTTATTGAAAGGGAATAACTATGGAAAAAGACTATGGACTGGACTGGACTTAGTAACCACATGATACTACCTCAGCATGCAGATCCAGACCCAATGACAATAGTGGTCACTCCAACAAGAGATGTTCAGATAATAAAGAACAGATACAAGCTACTACACACCTTCGGACATAACATTCTGCTATTTTGCCCTGGAATATATGACTTTGGAAATATCTTCAGCTGTTTCAGATTGGCACAAATAGGAGCTTGATCCTCATGGCTGCAAGGTGCCCCATTCAGCTGGTCTAAAAGGCACAAAAACACCAAGTTGCTTGTCATTGCTTGAAGAGATGAATGATAACAGTTTGCTATCCAATATAAAACAGTATGCAAGCAAACCCTGCATTAATGCACCTTTGCACGCTAAAGAAAGATATATTACAAAAGCTTGTAACAGTAAACAGGCATAGTGGAAATCAGAAAGTAAAGAGATAAGAGGGTAAGAAAGAAAGTCAAAACAGGAACACCCTAACACTTGTTGAGAGTGTGCATATCCAGCTCCATACTTAGGTAGATGCAGGTGTTGGCATAAAATTACACAGCAAAGCAAACAGGATCTCAACAAAGAATAATTGAGTACACAGTGAATTAGAGAAGAATGGAGATGTCTTTATTTGCAAAGTGATACAGTGATGGATCTATCCATATGTGTGCTTCCAAAGTGAAGCTTGTTAGATATGATCAATGCCCCACCCTCATTAGGTGCTACCAATGATCCATGGTGCTCAAAGTTGTAAGGCCCCCATTATGAGGAGAAGCCAAATGTGAGCCCGGACATTGATTGAGTCCTGACTTGTATATCAGATGAGGTCTATGTGACCGGATGGCAAAAAGGTGGCTGCTGTGGGTCTAATCTTTGGGTTAAATGGAGATGGTTAAGCTGGTAGCAACTCGAGGCGCATTTGCATCGAGTTGCGGTTTAAGGGAGTTAAAAGGGGCCCCTATTGTGGGGTCCGGGGGACGCGGAAGCGGCCCCTGGGCCCCCCTGGCGGGGGTCCGGGGGCGCTGCCCCCGGCCCGATGGTAAAGGGAATATTCCCTGGAATATTCCCTGGCCGACTAGTGGAGGCTCATATGGTAGGTCGGTCAGCAGGCCGACCTAACGACCTTCGCAGGCTATAAAAGCTAAACCCCTTCGCAGCCATCTCTCACTCATCTTTCACCCAGTCAGAGTTGTTGTTCCAGCTACCCTTAAGCTCTTCACCTATCTTCTGTCTAGATCGCCATCTAAGCTTCACACAGTGGAAGCGCACGGGTGGACAGAGCCATCTTTGTATCAGTTGTGTGAAGTTAAAGAATTTACTGATTCTCCTCTTATATGTTGTGTACTCTCTATCTCTTTCTCAGATTCTGTTCGCTGCGCCGTGTAATATTTTACAAAGCTTAGATGGCAACCTAGACAGATTTTGCATGAAGAGCTCAAAGGTTGTTGGATGAACTCCAATTGGTAAATGAATAATCACGGTTCTGAGGTCTCCTTTTTATTGCCCACAAAGGTGGTCGATCAGCATGACCAACAACTCATATTACTAACCTTCACTAGCTGAGCAGTGAATATTCCATTCATTGTGGAGTCAAGGATGTTGCCCTTGAACCCATGCCTAGGGGTTGACCTTGTTGAGCTAAAACACACTTTACAACTGACTAGCATTTTCAAACAGCCCCAAAATACGCTTAATTAATAAAAAACGCAAATTTAGTGTGCGATTTGAGAGAGTTTCAATGGTCCCCAAAAACCCTAATTTTTTGGGGCATCCTTCAACATCTATAAATAGACACGCTGCCCACCATTCAGTCTCATTCTTTTGTGCAGGTTTCTCACTCTATTGTGCAGATTTCAGCCATCAACCACCTACCATCTGCTGTCCAACCATCACCGGCTGCAACCCATCACTATCCAACCCTAGGCAGCCTATTTTCAGCCATCGCCTTGCTATTTGGAGGTCTCCATCTGCTGCATCATAGCACCTGATCAACCTGCCCTTCAGCATTTGGTGCCAGGTAACAGGCTACTGCTTTCCCTTCCACCAGACACCTGCTGCAATAATTGTGTTTTTGTTGTCCAACGAGCCATTTACATCACCAAACACCGCTCTTGTTGTCACCTCAGTTCCCTAACACTCTGGTGATCAGTGTTTAGTGTTTCCCACACTCCGAGACAAGTAGTCACAACACAGCATTCATTCACTTAAGACTTTCTTCTCTCTATGTGTGTCTCTGTATTTAAGTTTGGAGTTTTTGCATTTTGTGTTTTGCATTTAGGGTTTCAGTTTTGCTTGTCTCTATCTAAGTCTTTCTATTTCAGTCTTGGCCGTACATCCTGTTTCCTTAGTACGAATCCTAGCATATCTTCACATGGTATCAAAGCAGATGCTCTTCTAAGGAGAGTCTTGAAGTGATTGTGGAGCCTAGTCTTGAGACTCACACGCGACTTAATTCTAACTCATAATGTCTTAGGCACCTTCTTCTTCGGATCCTATGATGCCTTATCAGGCTTCTCCATCATTGGAGGCTCTGAGAAGGCATTATAGTCTCGAGAAGAAGGTAGACACACCCTCACCTTTACCATCTTCTTATTCTCCTTTTGGCCATCTTATAGATGAAGAGTTTGAGAAGTACTTGCACATCACATATAGTTCGGTTTACACTCCAACAAGTGCTACAACTTCGTCTAGACCGATTGGTGAGACTGACCATCTCTCTAATCTTGGAGGGACCATGACATTCGGTGCGTCTGCCAATCCATCTCCTTTATCTCTCCCAAGCCTTGTGTCAATTTCATATAACCCTTTTGAGTTGTATGAGCCAAAATCCTCTCTTGTTTATCCTTTTGGTATACAGAAGCCGGATGGTTTTTAGTATGCTAACTTTAATAGAGGAGGCTCTCAAAGCAGATACCCTTCATCGAGTATGTCTCTACCATTTGTTTCATTTGAGCAAGTAAACCACACTTCTCAACTGCCTTCCATCCCACCACTACCTTCTCCACATTCTAATCTACCATATCTTTATTCCAAAATCTTGGATTACATTCCACTTCTGCTCAAAGCACACTAGGGGTTGGATCTTCTATCTCTGCTCCTAACATTGCCTCTCTATCCCACCATCTATCTACCCTCCATTCACTCCACCTCTTGAAACATTGTTAGGGGGGAATGCCACCCTTTAACATTGTACCTTCCATCTACCCCCACTTTACCACATCCTTCCACTCTGGGACAGCTATGATGGGCATACCCCTCACTATCCTCCAACACTCACAGACCCCCCACACCACCTTTCAGACAAGGATATCTATCCTTGGCTTATGGACTGCTGTCACACATCCCTTGGGTTGCTCCTACGCGGGGATTTCCATCCACTGCTCCCTATCCCTCCACCTTGGGCTCCATAAGTGGTTACCATGCCCATACCTAATCTGCCCTCACCCACATTTGGATCCACTATACACACATCTCGTATGCATGGTGGACACTCTAGTATTACTTCCCAAGTGTACTCCACTCCATCTTCCTTTCCACCCTACCCCCATTACACACCTTCTCCATCTCATAGCACTACCACTCATGTTGCAACGGCCAAGAATGCCTTTACGAATAAGACTCAATTTAACAGGTCGAATTTCACCACTTGGTCGAACTTCATGCAACAAGTGCTCAAATCTTAGGAACTTTGGAACCTCATCATTGGTACCGAGCCTATGTTGGACCCTCGATTAGCTCATCCTGATCACATCCATCAATGGAGAGCTTGCAATGCCAGAGCCAATGTTGATTAATGCAGGGGTTGCTTCCCGAGTTTCACTCTCAATTACAGCATTTTTCCCCCGAATCTAAGCATTGGAGTCATCTCATTGACCGTTATGCAGCTTGAGATCGCACTCGACATATCAATCTTGATTTTGAGCTTCAAGAGTTTTCCGTTAAGAAAGGGGATGATTTGAAAGTCAAGTTGGCCAAATATTGGCAGTTACTCGCCAAGTTTGCTACTACTGGCTCCCCAGAGTCAAACGACAATGAGGTCATGTTCTTCTTGAATAAGTTGCCTAACAAATACTTCCATTTTATCCAGCACATTATCTCACTACTTAGATTACTGACCTTGTATGAGTTTGAGTGTCAATTCTTGCGTTACCCGAGGCTGCATGATCAAGTCCACAAGAAGTCCTCCACACATATCCATTCAAAGGGGCGAGGGCTGGTTGCCTCTTCTTCAGGAGGGAAAACCAACAGTGGCAAGAACTCACAAGATGCGAAGGCAAGCCAAAACAAGGGTGACACCACTTCCTCTGACAGAAACAAAGAAATACGACCCCTTTGACAATAATTTCCTAAGAAAAATAGGTTTTACAAACATTGCCAGAGGTTGGGCCATATGGACTTGGAGTATCGTCCCAAGGCCCAAGGTCTTCCACACCTAGAAAACCACAACAAATTGCTACGACTACCTCCACTCCGACTAGCTACTCCAATGGGGCTAAGCCTTCCGCTATTGCACCATCTACTCCATTTGTCCCAACGGCTACTGGACATGTGGCATGTGGATAGCCTCAGCAGCCTATCTCCTTTATTACTCCTGACGGATTGGCTGATTGGTCTGCTAGTGACTCACCTATTAAACTTTACACATCTATTCCTAGGACATCCACTGCACCTTCTAGGACCTCTTCCCTACCTCGCCGTACACAATGGTGACCACACACTTAGCCTTTCTCTTTTTAAACTTTTGTTGCATACTTACATACTCATTGCATTGCACTTAGCTTTGCTTTCTTTTATTTTATTTTTTGTTTTGTTTTTGGAAGCATCTCACTACTCACATATATGCTTGCAAAATTTGATCTCTTTTGCAAGGTTTTGTATTTTAGTGTAGGGCTAACATGCATGCTTGCACTAGTCTTGACTCTTGTTTGAGCTAGATACAGGAGATGCGCATCCTTCCTTTCATGGTTCCATCTACTTGGTGTTTTGCTCTTCTACCAACATGGAGGATTCATATCATATGAATCCACACCCCATGCGAATGCACCCTTAATAGAGCATCCTCAAGCCAACCATGCGAACCTCACAAGAAAAGCAAAGACGAAGAGAGAATCATCTATACCTATATTGTGGAAACCTTGGACACATCACCCTAAATTGCCCAAATAAGAGGGGAAGAACCCCAAGAGTTGTTGTAACCATCTTCAAGCAGGAAAACGAGGATGTCCGATTGTAAATGAAACCGTACAACCGGACCTTGATATAAGAAGGGGTCTCTTGAACCAAACCACACCCATGGACACTTTCCTTGTCACGGTCCAAATGATCCTACTGAGAAAGACCTTTTCCCTCAAAGCCCTAGTCAACTCCGGAGCCTCTACATGTTTCATTGATGAAGACTTTGTAAATAGATACTAGATTCAAGAACTCCAAAACACCAATCTACAATAGCTAAAGTCGTGGATGGAAGACCTCTAGTATCTAGAGATATTACCAAGGAAATGTCAGAAGTGGAGCAGCGGTGGAAGCATAAACATGTGCTGAAATAAACTGCTGAAACACAAGACAAAAAGAGAAAAGAAAAGAACACGATACAGATGAGAACTCAGATGTATGCACGGGAAATGGAATCCATATATCTAAACACGAGACAGTCGCATACAACAGTGAGTCACTGGCTGCGTGGGCACTGGCACTGGCTCCTCTCTCCACAGAGTCTGCAGATGGTGAAGATGAAGTGACTGACTGAGGAGGAGCCACTGAGTATAAATAGGCTGAAAAAGTGGGGAGCAATAATGCTGGTCGGACAGCATTTAATGCTGGCCGACTGGTACATAAAATGCCCCAATGGCATAAAATGCCACACCAGAAAAATACCTAAAATACCTAATAAAAATGCCCAGCCCAGATCAAGATCAGACTCACACATGAGCTGACAAATACTCTGCTAACACCCTCTCTCAGATCATGGGTGATCTGATACAATACAATAGTACAATGAAAAGGGATCAGAAACTATACAACATAGAACCACCAAGTAGAACCATGGATACCCAAGCAGTGGGTGATCAAGCCACCACCAAGGTGCCTCGGAGAGAACCTGATGTCGATGTCGATCGTACCAAACACCTGAAAATAGAGAAGATCATAGAATATCTTTGTGTCCATCACCAATGTCTCGCAGTAGCATACAAGACCAGCCTGTCAAAAATGCCTCTGAACATAGGTGACCATGGATTCCCCGCCTTTGGCCAGACCACCAAAGTGTCCCCTCATGTGAGCTCTAGACGAAAGCCTCCCGCTCTCTGTCAGAGAACCAGCTCAGCATGAACCTGGATGTCAATCCCAACTCCAGGATTTGATTCCGCCAGACGAAAGTCGATGCGTCAGGGACATTCCTCTCTGGAACCTGTGCACCTGTATAAAAATATATAGATGAGGCGCGGCTGCCCCATCTGAACACCCGCTCACACTCCCTCTCTGGCACAAGAGAGTCGTGAGGGATGACCTCATCACCACCACTAGAAAGCAGCCGAGGAAGGGGCCACCAAGCCCTTCCCGCGATCCGAAGAAGAGGATCCCTTCCACGCCTTGGACTTCACCTTGGTCGGAGGATCGGAGTCAGAGTCGGATGAAGGAGAGGACTCATCGGTAGAGTCAGCATCCCGCTTCGTCTTCTGCTCCTTCTTCCTGGAAGCCGCTAACTTCTTGCAGTCCTTCCGCAAATGTCCCTTCTTGCCACAGTGGTAACACTGGGCCTTCGACTTCTTCTTCCCGTCACCCCTCTCTGAAGCTACATAAGCCTCACCTCCATAATGTGCCGGAAGCCGCTCCTGTAATCTCAAGGATGTCTCATGCTTATCATCAGTGGAAGTGCACGGAGGAGCCATATGGAGAGGATAAGAAGAAAAGTAGAGAAGAGATGGAATTTAGAGAGGAAACACAGCCAAAACACAAGCACAGACTACAGAAAAGGAGAGTTCACATGCAATAGAACCCAAAATCTGATCAATAGAAGACAAAATCTGCTGCAGAAAGTCAAAAAATCAGTCAAAAACTGCCAAAAACAGAGAAAACGGCCTGAAGTAACAGTCACCCAGCCGCGAGAGATGCTGAATCAGCAAAACGCAGGCTGTAAACTGGAGAAAAACAGGTAGAAAACTGTCGCCAGCAGCTGCAGATGAAAAACGCAGGCAGCAGAGGGTGTGTAGGCAGCAAAGGGTGCGGAGGCAGCAGGCGATGGCAAAACTGCAAAAAACGCAGGCTGAAAACAGCCCCAAAACAGGTCGCCTGGTTGCGACACCAGTCGTCTAATCAGCAGGGGTACAAAACAGTCTTGAAATCAGCAAGAAAACACAGCAGAAACACAAATCCTGAAAACTGATACCATGTCAGAAGTGGAGCAGCGGTGGAAGCATAAACATGTGCTGAAATAAACTGCTGAAACACAAGATAAAAAGAGAAAAGAAAAGAACACGATACAGATGAGAACTCAGATGTATGCACGGGAAATGGAATCCATATATCTGAACACGAGACAGTTGCATACAACAGTGAGTCACTGGCTGCGTGGGCACTGGCACTGGCTCCTCTCTCCACAGAGTCTGCAGATGGTGAAGATGAAGTGACTGACTGAGGAGGAGCCACTGAGTATAAATAGGCTGAAAAAGTGGGGAGCAATAATGCTGGTCGGACAGCATTTAATGCTGGCCGACTGGTACATAAAATGCCCCAATGGCATAAAATGCCACACCAGAAAAATACCTAAAATACCTAATAAAAATGCCCAGCCCAGATCAAGATCAGACTCACACATGAGCTGACAAATACTCTGCTAACAGGAAAATCGACCACTCATGGTAACTCTGGGCGATCACAAATCTCGTGTATGCTTTAATCTCATATCCAATCCCACAAATCCAATCATCCTTGGGATGCCTTGGCTAAAGAAACACAGCCCAAAAATCAAAAGATTACACGTCGTGAAAATCAAGAAAAGCCGATATATCTAGGAGTCAAAGCCTTTATGCACACACCAAGGCAAGAACCAACCTACATGATATATCATATTCCAGCTCAAGAATCTAGTAAGGATGAGTCAATCAAGCTACCAAGCCAATATCAAGAATTCCAAGATGTCTTTGAAAAAAAGAATGCAAATCTCTTGCCCGAACACAAATCATATGATTGTGCTATAGAGTTCCATGAGGGGGCTCAACCACCTTTTGGACCCATCTACAAACTATCCCATGATGAACTAGTTGAACTATGCAAGAACATTGATGAGAACAGCCAAGGGGTTCATCAGGCACTCGAAGTCTCTTGTTGGAGCCGTTGATACCAGAGCTCATGGAATACCTTGGAAAAGCCAAGATCTTCACAAAAATTGATCTACGAGGAACTTACAATCTTGTACGGATCAAAGGAGACGAATGGAAGGCAACCTTCCGCACAAGGTATGGTCACTTTGAGTATGTTGTTATGCCATTTGGTCTCACCAATGCTCTTGCAGTGTTTCAACATATGATGAATGATATCTTCCAAGAGCATCTAGATGATTTTGTAGTTATATACTTGGATAATATCTTGATATTCTCAAAAGATCCAAAGAAGCATGAGCACCATGTAAAATTAGTTTTGGAAAAGCTCATAGAAAAGGACTATATGCAAAACTTGAGAAGTGTTTTTTTCATCAAATAAAAGTGGAATTCTTCGGATACAATGTGTGAAGGAAACTGCTAGGGTTTGCACTAAGGACACACAGAGTGTATGACCGCGACAAAAACACAAAGAGATAGACACAAACACAGAGGACAAAACTCAAACCCTAAACGCAAAACTCAAAAACTCAAACCCTAAATGCAAAACTCAAAACTCAAATACAAACAGAAGAAGGGAGAGAGAGAACACAACTCTGAAGTGAATGAATGCTGTAAATAAATACAAGAGTATACAGTGTGCTCAAGGGCAAAGCAGCGTCAGAGTGTGACATCCACCGAAGACGAATCCCAAGCCTGTGACCACCAGTCGGAGTGTAGGAGCGCTGAATAGTGAATGGCACCAGGCTGGTCACCAAAACGCAGCAGTCTAGAGGCTGGAAACTGATAAACGCAGCAATGTACCACCAATCGGAGGCTGGAAACTGTGCACAATCTACTGTAAACAGTAGACTGAAATAGTGTTTGAGAGTGTCAGGGCCTGCAATGCTGAAAACACAAACTAGCTGACCCTGGAGATGATGGACAGTAGGCTGAACGGCACTCTGGGACAGTCTGGAGCAGCCGCCAACAACTGAGAGCTGTCGTCTACAGCAATGGACAGACTGAAGATAATGTGGCTGCAGTCGATGATGGCTGGATAGCAGATGGAGGTAGGCTGCACGCTGGAAGCTGGGTGCCAACAGCAGCAGAGGGTGTGTGGGCTAGTGTAACCTGCAAACAAGGATAATGGCTGAATGGGGGCAGCCTGTCTATTTATAGATGTGGAAGGGCGCCCCAAAAATTAGGATTTCCACTAAACTCTCTCGAACCGCTCCCCGTTTTAGGGTTTTACTCTAAAAGAGCATTTTTAGTGTGTTTTGAGGCTGTTTAAGAGGGTAATCAGCAAGTAATGCATATTTTAGCTCAACACAATGTCTCCCAGAGAGGAATCTTCATAGACCCCAAGAAGATCAAGACTATTCTTGACTAGCAGAAATCCACGTGTCTGCAATGTCCAATGTTTCCTTGGCTTTGCCAACTTCTACATGATATTTATCAAGGATTATTCAAAGATAATCACACCACTCACCAGTAGCACAAAAAACTCAAAGTTTACATGGATCGTAGAAGCTGAGAAGGCCTTCTAGACCCTGAAGACTGCTTTCACCACTGCCCCAATCCTAGTCCACCTATGTCCTACCAAGCCATTTTTCTTAGAGACCGATACATCAGACTAGGCCTTAGGAGCCATCTTGTCCCAGCAAGGAGATGATGGTCATATGCATCCAGTGGCATTCCACTCAAGGAAGTTCTCCTCTCCAGAGATAAACTATGAGATCCATGACAAAGAACTCCTTCCCATTGTAAATGCCTCTGATACTTGGCATCATCATCTAGAGGGTCCAGTCCATAAAGTTATCGTCTATACAGATCACAACAATCTAAAATACTTTATAACCACCCACATCCTCAATCAAAGACAATCCCGCTAGAGTAACTTCTTATCTAGGTTTGACTTTGCCATCACCTATCGCCCAGGACACCAACAATACCAATCATATGTTTTATCAAGAAGATCCTACATGGCACCTAAGAAGGGAGAAGAAGCTTTCGATCAACAAGCAATATTAGTCAAGCTAGAGCACTTCCAACTAGCAACCCTCTCCAATTGTCACCAAAATTACCCTACCTTGATCCTGTAAACGCCCCGAACAACGTACTATGCTTAACAATTATGATATTCGCTTGTTTTCGAGATTTAATATAAAAGAGAATGAACACTTAAAGCTGAGGTTTGACTTTGCCATCACCTATCGCCCAGGACACCAACAATACCAATCATATGTTTTATCAAGAAGATCCTACATGGCACCTAAGAAGGGAGAAGCAGCTTTCGATCAACAAGCAATATTGGTCAAGCTAGAGCACCTCCAACTAGCAACCCTCTCCAATTGTCACCAAAATTACCCTACCTTGATCCTGTAAACGCCCCGAACAACGTAGTATGCTTAACAATTATGATATTCGCTTGTTTTCAAGATTTAATATAAAAGAGAATGAACACTTAAAGCTGAAAATGAAAATTACTCACAAAATTACAGCCATGAAAATGTGAAAGTAATGGAGACAAGATTGAGGGTTGAAGATGGGCAAACCCCTCCCCCCCCCCGGGAAGGAATGTATTTCTGCTCAACCCAAGTCCCTTAGGGAAGAGCTCAGTTACAATCAACCTGAGAGTGAGGAGAAGTAATTCTCACTCTCACAAGATCATGCAAAGATGTACAAACACATATGCATTATCTATTATGCAATGATAAGAACTGATTTCTTTACAGTATAAGAGAAGAAAGAGGGGAAATCAGTCTTTCTCCAACGTTGATCAGCAGTACATGGATAGGGCTTGCTTCTTGTTGCTAAAATGGAAGAAAGAGCTCGAGAAGGAGGTGCTGTAATGAATTTACAGGCTAAAGAAAAGTGCATTGGAGCTGGCCATTGATGAGTGGTCACAGGTTATGGTGAACCCACGCGGTGGGTTAGAGAAAAGATAGTTCACACTTCCACCTATATGGCCCGATTGGGCGCCTGTGACCAGAACTCATGCATATCAGGGTTAGACTTGCACACAGAAAGGATTGATGCCTTGAAGTGTGGGCTAGATCCGCCAGAACAGACAGTTACAATCAACAAGATGGCATGATCATGAAATGCTTGTACAATGTGCATGTGTGGGTTGAAAGCTTGAAATGCACATTTCTTTGCATAGGAAAGTCACATGAAGATTCTGATACCGTTTTTGCGATGTGCACAGAAAAAGCTTTCATATGATACCCATATTGGGGGGTCCCTAAATTTTAGGAGCCTCGAATTAGCCTAAAAATGCTAGTTTTAAAAAATAGGGATGTCATTCTAAAAATAGTAAATTTTGTACTCTGACTGTGCGTACTTAATTTGGTTGTTTTTATTCTTGACATTATTCAGCCCAAAAAGGAAGGCCATAGAGAAGAGACAAGTGTTAAGACACTTCACAAGTTTCCAAGTGTCCTACCACTTGTCACATCTCATGACATGTGGTTGGACACTTGTCTTGTGCTACTCCACTTTCCCCTTTTGTACTAGCCCTTCCCTCTCCTATAAATAAGAGCTCGTTTTTCTTCATTCAGCATCATTTTTCTTTGCTGTAAACTCATGTACAACACCCACAGATAGCCAGAAACTGGCCCCATCCAAAGGAAACAAATTTAATTTTAATAAATCATTATATAGACAAATTAATGAAAAAGGATACAAATTCTGTTTCTATAGAGTTGTGACAGCCTTCTGGCTTTTATTCAACTGTCCTCAGCTGAAAAGCTTCTTGATATGGCTGAAGAATGTCTAGGTAATCCTTCATGAATTTTTCATCTACCCACGATGCATTTGTTGTGGGTAGATTCTTGAATTTTAGTAAGAATTTTCGTGTCACAAGGCCACTTCTCGTGGTTCGATCCTTGTGAAACAAAATCTGTTCAGGTTTCAAGAGTTGCTTTGTTTCTTCAACTTCTAGAGGATCTTCGGTAATGGGTTCCTTTGGTTTTGGTCCTATGTAAGGTTTTAGCAAACTTACATGAAAAGCATTGTGTATTTTCCAATGAGCAGGAAGCTCAAGTCGATAAGAAACTTCATTTATTTTCTCAATCACTTTGAAGGGTCCAAAGTATCTACTGGAGAGCTTTGGAAAAGATGAATTTTGACCGGAACCTTGTTTGAGCCTGCTTTTATCAAACTTTAGCAAGACATATTGACCTTTTTCAAAAGCCAAAGGTCTTCTTCGTTTATTTGCTTGCTTCTTTTATCGCTCTTGGGCAACTTTGATAGTGGCTCGAACTTGATCCATTGCTGTTTTTAAATCTGAAGCAAACTCATCAGCAGAGCAAAAATCTTATCTTTAGTGCGAATATTTGGAGGAGGAATCACTTTACCCTGTACTATTTCATTTGGAGCTTTCCCTGTGGATGAGTGCACTGTATTCCCAAATTCTTAAATAAAGCATGCCAAAAGTTACTTGTGAATTTGGAGTCTCTATTTGAAATGATCTTAGAAGGCATACCATGTAATTAGAAGATATGTTGAATGAAAAGTCTTGCAACTTGTGCGGATTTCAATGTTTTATGACATGGAATAAAATGTGATTGCTTGCTGAATCGATCAATTATGACCCAAATCATATCATGACCTTGAGGTGTTCTTGGAATACTTGAGATGAAATCCATTGTGATAGATTCGCATGGATCTTTGGGCACTGGAAGAGATTGCAACAATCCTGGAGTCTTCTGCTTATCACACTTCGATTTTTGGCATACTAGACAAGCCTCAATGAAGTTATGTGTATCTCTTCGTAATGGTGGCCAATAAAAGTAGCGCTCAATTGCACTTAGAGTGGCTGCCCTCCCTCTATGCCCTGCATAAGGGGGTTCATGACTTTCTTTGAGCACCTTTTGTCGAACAGGAAGAGTGACACAAAGGCGATTGTTCATGAGAAGGTAACCGTCTTTGATGGAATAATCTGGATGAGAACCTCCTTGCTGTAAATTTGACCAAATTGCTGCAAAATCAGTATCTTCATCATAAATATTCTTCATCGTTTGAAAATCTTCATGATGAGCCACTGTAATAGTTGGAATGCGAGGCACTCTAGAAAGTGCATCAACAAGTACATTTTGTTTCCCTGGAGTGTACATAATTTGAAAATGAAACATAGACAAGAAATTTTCCCATCTTGCATGTTTCTCCTGCAAATGCTTTTGAGTCTTGAAATACTTTAAGCTCTGATGATCAGTTTTAATAAGGAATTCATTGCCTAAAAGATAATGTTTTCATATCTTCAAAGCATGAACCACTGCTAAGAGCTCCTTTTCATAAATGTCATACCTTTTCTCCACATCATTTAGACGGCGGCTTTCAAAGGCTACGGCATGGCCTTCTTGGTTTAGCACTGCACCAATACAATCATCGCAAGCATCTGCTTCCACCACAAATGGTTTTACCAAATCTGGAATGATAAGAACGGGTCCAAAAATAAGAGTTGTTTTCAGCCTTGTGAAGGTTGCCTTCTCTTTTTCCTTCCATTGGAAAGAGTTCTTCTTCTTTGTAAGGTCATGAAGTGGAGAAGCCATATGTACAAAATGCTTGATGAAGCGGCGGTAATAAGAGCATAAGCCAAGAAACGATCACACCTCATGTACATCATGAAGATGAGTCTATTCTTGGATTATCTTCATCTTTTCAGGATCCATCTGAATCCCTTCAGATGATGACATGCCCAAGGTAATTTATTTTATGCATGAAAAAATCACTCTTTTTACCATTTACCAAGAGTTGATTTTCTTGAAGTAATTATAGAACAATCTCCAAGTGCTGATGATGCTCCTCTTCATTCTTGCTAAAGACAAGAATATCATCAAAGAAAGTACTGACATATTGTCGATGCTCTCTAAAGATGCACTCCATCATTCGATTAAAGGCGGCTGGTACATTGGTTAATCCGAAAGGAACCACCAAGAAATCATAAAGACCGTATGAAGTGCGGAAAGCAGTTTTGTGTACATCTTGTGGTATTACCCTAATTTGATGATAACCACTCTTTAGATCAATGCGGCTGAAAACCTTTGAGCCTCCTAGACGATCCAAAATGTTGTCAATTCTGGGAATAGAAAACCGATTCTTCACAGTGATTTTATTGAGGGCTCGATAATCAATGCACATCCTGAATGTGCCATCTTTCTTTTGAACAAGAAGAACCGGTGAACAAAATGGTGAGCTACTTGGCCTAATTAGCCCACGGTTGAGTAGGTCTTCGACTTGCTTTCTAATTTCTTCTTGTTGAGGACGGCTCACACGGTATGGTGCTATATTAGGAGGAGAACTGCCCGGAATAATATCAATATGATGGTCTTCTGGTCTTTCTGGGGGAAGCTGATAAGGAAGATCTTCCGAAAAACAATCTTTATACTTTTCCAAGAGCTGAAGTCGCTCTTGGTTTTCAGCATTCATATTATCTTTTACATCAGTGACATAAAGCAAACAACATTGAACACAATCCTTAATAGCTCTAGAGACTTGCATATGGCTTACCATAGGTATGGTGTCTCCAGAAACTCCAGCTTGGATCTCATACTTCTTGCCTAGAAGGCTAAGGGAGAAACGGATCCTGGGGTGGCAAGAGGAATGCCAAGGTCGATGAAGTCCATCGATGTAGACTGCTGCTGAATGAACTCCTCACGATCCTGGGAATCCCCCTCTAAAACACTAGGGGCCAGGGAATCCACAACCGCATCACCGAGATCGTCCCCCTCGGAAAGGGATGGGGGGTACGAGGGAACCATCGGAGGAGAGGGTGGGGGATGGGAAGGAACCTGTGGAATAGAAGGTGCACAAGCGGGAACGAGTGTAGCAATAGACTGCCTCGGAGGACCCTGCATCAAAGAAGGGGAATGGAGCGTGTAAAGCCCGCTCCCCTGCCAACCTGTAGATAAGACAGCTCCTGTAAGAGAATCCTCAATAACAAGGGCATGCTCGGTGAAGATCACGCGTGTGCCAAGCCTTGTAAGGCCATAAACTGAGAGGAGGGGAAGACCCAAATCCGGAACATGTAGGGCCTGTGAAAAGGAGCTCGAAGGTCGGTCGGTAAACAAAGGCAATGTGCCAACACCACTAATAGGCACCAATAAAATGTCACCAACAGTGACTGAACCCTCTGATGGACGGAGATCCTGTAACAAATCACCTCGGGGAGTCATATGACTCGGAAGCACCACTATCCACTAACCAAGGCTGCGCAGAAGACACTGCAACCACGGAAGAAGGATCCTCCTCCAAAGCATGGATATGAAGGAACACTGACTCATGGGTAACAGCTGGTGTAGAGGTAGAAGAAGGCTCCGATGTAGATCCATCCTTCGCTCCCGGACAAAGGTGAGGGTACTTCTTCCAACATTTCTCCTCTGGATGTGTCCCTTTCCCACAGTGTGGGCACTTCGGTCTCTCTAAATCTGAGTCAGAGCCTGAAGAACTGTCCTTCTTCGTAGCCTTTGACTTCGTCTTCTTCTTCTTCTGTCCTCCCGAACCTGCAACAAAGGCTCTAGTGGAGTCGGATCCACTAGCACTGACCTCTCTGAGTCGCTCATCATGCTCCAAGACAAGCGGGGATAGCTCCTCCCATAGAAGCTTCTCACGGGTCCTCGATGTAAGAAGGCTGGTGTAGAAGACATCAAACCGAGGCAATGGCAGCTGAGTCAAAAGAATCATAGCCATGTCTTCAGAAGATATCGTCCGACCGAGGGATGCAAGCTCATCCCTCATATCCTGTAATTTGTTGATGTGGTCCTTCATGGAAGGACTATCATCAATAGCGAGCATCCGCAACTTCTTTTCGAGAGATATCCGGTGGGCAAACGTCTTCTGTTGATAGAGAGACGCGAGCCTTCTCCACACGTCTGCTGCAGTCTTCAACCTGTGAACATGAACAAGGACAGAATCCTGCAAACTCAGAAAGAGGAAAGACCTGGCTCTAGAATTAAGCCGATCCCATAAGGCTGCACGATCCATAGATGTCCCATCTGCGGGATCCACCTTAGGTCGGGGAATAGGAACAGAAACAAGCTCCCAAAGATCGAAGGAGTCCAAGATACACTCCACCTTGCAGGACCATAGAGAAAAGTTGGAGCAATCCAACCGGTCCTCTTGGGGCAGCTGAGGAAGTACGGGTACTTGTACAGGGGGTACCAAAGGCTGCATCTTCGGCCCACTGGAAGGGGATCGCCGAGATACATGAATAGAAGGGGGACGGGAAAGAGGAATAGACTCCGGACGACACTCCTCGTGATAGAAATCACGCCTCCGTTCAGATGAGTGTCGAGACAAAAGCTCGTCACCTGAGTCATCAAAGCCCGTAAACTGATGAGAAGACATCTTCCAATCTGCAAAACACCAAACACCAAAGAAAACTGTGCCGAAGCCGAAGTAGGACCAGCAGTCTAGTCACCAACCACCAGGACGCAGGCTTTGATAGCCTACAAACACCTGGATCTGCAAAACGCAAAGCTAACTGATGACGATCACCAGAAAACAGACTGCCAGCACCAGGACACAACCAGGAAATGAGTCGCCAGCAGGAGATGTGCCACCAGGAGTGGAAACGACCACCAGATCTGCAAAACACAGCCAGATGATGTGTCGCCTGATGGTAAACGCAAGCAGGAGGGGTCGTTTGATGACGTGGCAGCCTTTGGAGAAGTCATTTGCAGCAAACACAAGAAGAATGGCCACCTAGAGGGGCCGCTTGGGCAGTTGGAGATGAGGCGACAGCAGCAGAAGAGGGGTGAGGTATCTCTCCACAAGGTTAGGTCCTCCGTGCTCTCAGTCAGGCGATGATACCATGTGAGAGTGCGCAACGGAAGAAGAACACAAACACAGACGAGGAGAGAGAGAGAGCAAAAAATGAAGGAAGAAAATCTGCACTGACTGTAATGAATGTTGAATACAAAACTATGGACTGATCAGCCCCTGCACGCAGCCCGAAGCGTCAGTGAGGGCACCAGATCAGGCTGATGATGACGGCAGCACTGAAGACGGAGGAAGATGACGGAGTCAGAGTGTGCACCTGCCAAAGAAGGAGGGAAGATGATAATACAACTGGCTGCCAAGTGGGAAATGGCTATAAATAGCCAAAAAACCCAAAAACTGGCCGACCTGAAATTTGAGGCCATAAATATGTCCGACCAACATTTAATGCTGATCCGGCCAGCATTTAATGCTGGTAAAAATGCCAGCAATGCTCAGAAAAATCCCGGAAAGGGTAGCAGGTGAGGCATGCTGAAGAATGCAGAAACTGCCCCCGGAAATGCACATAAAATCCCGACTGGAGGAGAAAATGCACTGAAATGCAATAAACTGAGTGCTCTAGAATGAGCTACCTCCTCCGTCAAAACAAGTGATAGACAAGTCAGAGCTCCTAAAGTCCTCATCTGACTCAGACTGAGGCTCACAGGCAGGAGATGACAAGGCATGACAAACATGACTGCTAACAAGTTCATCAAATATCAAAGGCATGGCTCCGCTCATGGCTGAGACCAATCGTAAAGTTATTTCCAAGTTTCTTATTGCTGATCAAGCAGCCTTGGCTGCCCTTATTTCCCTCGTCGCCAAGAAGAACTTTGTTCTATCAAGTAAATAACTAAGACTCTTTTGACTTGTTTATCTGAAAAATGTGCTAGAACAATCTTTGCAATTTCAAATTAGCGAAGAAGCTTGTCAATTTTAAGCTTGAAGTTGCTAACCATTTTGAGTGAGTTCCTTATCGCCTATATGGGTCAACTTGAGAAGGTTGGTAAGACTTTCAAAGAAGATTATGTCCATTACGCAAGCTCTCTGATTTGTTTCGCGCTTTCAAGACCAACATTACTATTCTAATAAAAGTGGCCCCGACGTTATTTGCTTTCTACATCGTGCTACAAAAGGATATTTCCATGGATAGCTGCGATCAAACTGTAGAGGGCCTTATGCAACTGAAGCACTTTGCCCTTTGAGCCTTTCTAAACAAAGCTAGGAGGTTTCATGACATAAACCTCCTCATGAAGATCACCATTTAGAAAAGCAATCTTCACATCCAATTGATGCATATGCCAATCAAAATGGGCAGCCAAAGTAATGACACTACAAATGGTGGTCATACGTGAAGTGGGTGCAACATCTCATCATAGTTAATCCCATGATATTGGACATACCCTTTGACAACAAGACGTGCCTTGTAGCAATCAATGTTACCATCAAATCTGTGTTTTAATTTATAAGCCCACTTTGTGCCTATAGCACGCTTGCCAATAGGCAAGTCACATAACTGCCATATGCTATCTTTATAAATAGAGTCCATTTATGACTACATAGTTGCCATCCAGTGCTCATCCTCTGAAGTAGTTATCTTAGAAAGTGGAGTGGACTGCTTGTTGTCCTGTAATGTATTTAACAGCCATCTAGTGTAATATTTCCCCCTTGCCACATTGCATATGAACCACCTTCCCCCCCCCCCCCCCCCATTTTAATCAAACGAAATCGAAAAAAATTTCAATTATCTCCTCCCAACCGCCGCCAAAACGAGTAACAAGGGGAGGAAGGAGATGACGACAATGACGTCGAAGAAGCTGACGATGTTGAGTGGGCGACGGCGTCGAGGATGCAAACACAGCAATGATGATGATGATGGAGGAGGAAGGCCACGAGCCTATTACCTCCACCCCCCCCCCCCCCCCCCTTGACCAATGCATATGATAGGTGGTGGGTGGGGGAAAGACCACCACCACCATCCCTCTTCCACATGCCCCCCCCCCCCCCCCAAAGCAAGATAGGCCGTTAATTTTCTGGCCCTTGCTGCTGAGAACCCCTCCTGAGATGAAGGCATATAGACCACCTCCTTGCCCCTTCTCCGCTAAGAGAGGGTGGGAGAGAGAGAGAGGGAGAGAGGAGATAGAGGGAAAAAGCATAGAAACAGGGAACGGCCGTTCCGGCCTATAGGAACGGTTTAACGCGTTCCAGATCCTTGGAGGAGGTGAAACGGCCAGGGAACGTTCCCTGCCGTTCCCTGGGCCGTTCCCTACCGTTCCCTGTTTGGAACGGCCATTCCAGGCTTGTTGACCAAAAATTTACATTTTTCCACGTTTTTTCTTTTTGCTTATATCACACTTCTTCTACTACATGTTCACCTATCTCCATTGCCTAATGTGTACACACTAATCTCTCTCTCTCTCTCTCTCTCTCTCTCTCTCTCTCTCTCTCTCTCATATTCAAAGTGTCAAGACAACCCACAAGCCAATTAGGAGTCCATGCAAAGCTTAAATTTGATGCATTATGAACTCTTGCAAATCACAATCACATTTCAGCCTATTTTCAATTCCAAGGTAATCATCCATTTATATTGCCTAATTTCAAGGGAAACTAGAATAATTGGGGCAATTCATGAGCAATTTGGAGCTGTGGGGGTAATCGAGTCAATTTTGGGACATTTGGGTCAATTTGGAGCATTGGGGGGTATTGGGGCAATTAGAGGGACATTCTTTGGGGCAACTTGATCATGCAGGGCATATTTGGGACACTTAAGATATGTGTCGTTCCCCCTCATTCCCGTTCCCCCACCTTGGACATTCCCCCCGTTCCAGGGGGTCCCGCTCCCGTTCCCATTCCCCGTTCCAGGTAACTATGGGAAAAAGAGAACGAGGGAGAGAGAGAGAGAGAGAGAGAGAGAGAGAGAGAGAGAGAGAAGAGAATAAGAGGGAGAGAGAGGGAGAAGAGAGGAGAGAGAGAGAGAGAAGAAGAGAAAGGGAGAGAGAGGAGAAGAGGAAGAAGAAGAGGGAGAGGGAGAGAGAGAGAGAGAGAGAGAGAGAGAGAGAGAGAGAGAGACTCTTTGACGGTTCCCTTCCCTTCCCCCTCCTTAGAGGGTGGACACACATGTTTACCCCCCTCCTATCCGCAAGCCTAACCCCTCCCATCGCGGTAGAAGGAAGTTGCCCCGCATACCATCTCTCCAACGAGAGAAGGGAAGAAAGAGATTTACAAGCCGAAGTATGGCCCCAAAACGGAGGATGACACGCACCAATGGGAATCCCACATCCGATAGTGGGGCCATCGGTCGAGGCGATATCGTCAATTCGAACACAACGTTAGGTATGGTTAAGCCATCTCCAAATACCCAAGTACGAATTGCCATCTTCCCTATTCATAGGCCATATCACTTTGGTATGCGTATGAATTCATACAAAGGAGTAGCTTGAACTTATTCCTATTATTATAAATTGGCATTCTGATTGTTCCTTTTAACCCAACTTAGTTGCATACGGCATATTTGTTGATTGCGCAATGACAAGGAGGAACTAGACAAAGGTTATAAATGGTATAGTTGCTAAAAGAACGACATTAGAAAATTGTGCATACAAGTGCTAGGTTAAAGCATAGTCAAGGGTTACAACTAGCATAATTGCCAAATGAATATAATATTAAGAATCGGTAATAGAAGGTTCTAGTTTAAAGTTGGATACTTCAGAAGTGCTTAGCCCAAGAGCCCAAATAATAAGAAAAACTAGGTTTTTGCTCAATGCAAAGCTTGTCGGAGTCTAGTTACTTGAAATCATCTCGCACTTATCTTATCACGTATTTACATGTTAGGTCTATAACATGTTGATATATGGGAATAGTTTCCCGTTGTGGCTTGACTAGGGCCTAGTACAAGATATTAATCATAAGGATTGAAACTGAGATATCTTAAGACCCGTCTGTTAACTACAACTACCGTCAATCCAATTCGGGGTTGGATTATCGATCAATGTAAGTGACCTATAGAACTTATGTCGCGTACAATGTTTCAACCCTTAACCTATGCCATAACCGAGGGAAGGAAATGTTAAGAAACATTTTGCATAGTATCGCCCTTTGATCCCAAGGGGGGAGAGCAAATGTGTTAAGGAAATGTTATTGCGTCTATTCTTGCAATGTTTGGAAAGAAACACCATTGCTCTATTGGTTAATCGAATTGTTAGCAGTCATGTTTGTCATGCCTTGTCATCTCCTGCCTGTGAGCCTCAGTCTGAGTCAGACGAGGACTTTAGGAGCTCTGACTTGTCTATCACTTGTTTTGACGGAGGAGGTAGCTCATTCTAGAGCACTCAATTTATTGCATTTCAGTGCATTTTCTCCTCCAGTCGGGATTTTGTGTGCATTTCCCGGGGCAGTTTCTGCATTCTTCAGCCTGCCTCACCTGCCGGACATTGTCCACCCTTTCCGGGATTTTTCTGAGCATTGCTGGCATTTTTACCAGCATTAAATGCTGGTCGGATCAACATTAAATGCTGGTCGGACATATTTATGGCCTCAAATTTCAGGTCAGCCAGTTTTTGGGATTTTTGGCTATTTATAGCCATTTCCCACTTGGCAGTCAGTTGTATTATCATCCTCCCTCCTTCTTTGGCAGGTGCACACTCCGACTCCATCATCTTCCTCCGTCTTCGGTGCTGCCATCATCATCAGCCTGATCTGGTGCCCTCACTGACGCTTCGGGCTGCGTGCAGGGACTGATCAGTCCATTTCAATGTATTCAGCATTCATTTCAGTCAGTGCAGATTTTCTTCCTTCATTCCTTGCTTTCTCTCTCTCCTCCTCTGTGTTCGTGTTCTTCTTCCGTTGCGCACTCTCACATGGTATCATCGCCTGACTGAGAGCACGGAGGACCTCACCTTGTGGAGAGATACCTCACCCCTCTTCTGCTGCTGTCGCCCCATCTCCAACTGCCCAGGCGGCCCCTCTAGGTGGCCATTCTTCTTGTGTTTGCTGCAGACGACTACTCCCGAGGCTGCCACGTCATCAAACGATCCCTCCTGCTTGCATTTACCATTAGGCGGCCCCTTCTTCAGCTGGGCGACACATCATCAGGCTGCATTTTGCAGATCCGGTGGTCGTTTCCACTCTTGGCGGCTCATCTCCTGTTGGCGACCCACTCCCAGGCTGCGTTTTGGTATTAGCGGTTTCTTTTCTGGTGATCTTCATCAGTTATCTTTGCGTTTTGCAGCTCCAGGTGTTTGTAGGCTATCACAGCCTGTGTTTTGGTGGTTGGTGACCAGACTGTTGGTCCTACTTCGGCTTCGGCACAGTTTTCTTTGGTGTTTGGTGTTTTGCAGATTGGAAGATGTCTTCTCATCAATTTACGGGCTTTGATGACTCAGATGATGAGCTTTTGTCTCGACACTCATCTGAACGGAGGCGTGATTTCTATCACGAGGACCGTTGTCCGGAGTCTATTCCTCTTTCCCGTCCCCCTTCTATTCATGTATCTCGGCGAGCCTCTTCCAGTGGGCCGAAGATGCAGCCTTTGGTACCCCCTATACAGGTACCCATACTTCCTCAGCTGCCCAAAGAGGACCGGTTGGATGGCTCCAACTTTTCTCTATGGTCCTGCAAGGTGGAGTGTATCTTGGACTCCTTCGATCTTTGGAAGCTTGTTTCTGTTCCTATTCCCCGGCCTAAGGTGGATCCCGCAGATGGGACATCTATGGATCGTGCAGCCTTATGGGATCGGCTTAATTCTAGAGCCAGATCTTTCCTCTTTTTGAGTTTGCAGGATTCTGTCCTTGTTCATGTTCACAGGTTGAAAACTGCAGCGGACGTGTGGAGAAAGCTCGCGTCTCTCTATCAACAGAAGATGTTTGCCCACCGAATATCTCTTGAAAAGAAGTTGCGGATGCTCGCTATTGATGATAGTCCTTCCATGAAGGACCACATCAACAGATTACAGGATATGAGGGATGAGCTTGCATCCCTCGGTCGGACGATATCTTCTGAAGACATGGCTATGATTCTTTTGACTCAGCTGCCATCGCCTCGGTTTGATGTCTTCTACACCAGCCTTCTTACATCGAGGACCCGTGAGAAGCTTCTATGGGAGAAGCTATCCCCGCTTGTCTTGGAGCATGACGAGCGACTCAGAGAGGTCAGTGCTAGTGGATCCGACTCCACTAGAGCCTTTGTTGCAGTTTCGGGAGGACAGAAGAAGAAGAAGACGAAGTCAAAGGCTACGAAGAAGGACAGTTCTTCAGGTTCTGACTTAGATTCAGAGAGACCGAAGTGCCCACACTGTGGGAAAGGGACACATCCCGAGGAGAAATGTTGGAAGAAGTACCCTCACCTTCGACCGGGAGCGAAGGGTGGATCTACATCGGAGCCTTCTTCTACCTCTACACCAACTGTTACCCATGAGTCGGTGTTCCTTCATATCCATGCTTTGGAGGAGGATCCTTCTTCCGTGGCTGCAGTGTCTTCTGCGCAGCCTTGGTTAGTGGACAGTGGTGCTTCGAGTCATATGACTCCTCCAGGTGATTTGTTACAAGATCTCCGTCCATCAGAGGGTTCAGTCACTGTTGGTGACATTTTATCAGTGCCTATTAGTGGTGTTGGCACATTGCCTTTGTTTACCAACCGACCTTCGAGCTCCTTTTCCCAGGCCCTACATGTTCCGGATTTGGGCCTTCCCCTCCTCTCAGTTTATGGCCTTACGAGGCTTGGCACACGAGTGATCTTCACCGAGCATGCCGTTGTTATTGAGGATTCTCTTACAAGAGCTGTCTTATCTACAGGTTGGCAGGAGAGCGGGCTTTACAGGCTCCATTCCCCTTCTTTGATGCAGGGTCCTCCAAGGCAGTCTATTGCTACACCCGTTCCCGCTTGTGCACCTTCTATTCCACAGGTTCCTTCCCATCCCCCACCCTCTCCTCCGGTGGTTCCCTCGTACCTCCCATACCTTTCAGAGGGGGATGATCTTGGTGATGCGGCTGTGGATTCCCTGGCCCCTAGTGTTTTAGAGGGGGATTCCCAGGATCGTGAGGAGCTCCTTCAGCAGCAGTCTACATCGACGGACTTCATTGACCTTGGCATTCCTCTTGCCACCCCAGGATCCGTTTCTCCCTTGGCCTTCAGTCACATCCAGGATCTGAGAGGGGGTGTTAGCAGTCATGTTTGTCATGCCTTGTCATCTCCTGCCTGTGAGCCTCAGTCTAAGTCAGATGAGGACTTTAAGAGCTCTGACTTGTCTATCACTTGTTTTGACGGAGGAGGTAGCTCATTCTAGAGCACTCAGTTTATTGCATTTCAGTGCATTTTCTCCTCCAGTCGGGATTTTATGTGCATTTCCCGGGGCAGTTTCTGCATTCTTCAGCCTGCCTCACCTGCCGGACATTGTCCACCCTTTCCGGGATTTTTCTGAGCATTCTTGGCATTTTTACCAGCATTAAATGCTGGTCGGACATATTTATGGCCTCAAATTTCAAGTCGGCCAGTTTTTCGGTTTTTTGGTTATTTATAGCCATTTCCCACTTGGCAGTCAATTGTATTATCATCCTCCCTCCTTCTTTGGCAGGTGCACACTCCGACTCCGTCATCTTCCTCCGTCTTCAGTGCTGCCATCATCATCAGCCTGATCTGGTGCCCTCACTGACGCTTCGGGCTGCGTGCAGGGACTGATCAGTCCATTTCAGTGTATTCAGCATTCATTTCAGTCGGTGCAAATTTTCTTCCTTCATTCCCTGCTTTCTCTCTCTCCTCCTCTGTGTTCGTGTTCTTCTTCCGTTGCGCACTCTCACACGAATAACACACTAAATGCTTTTACTATCAACTGATTGTTGGATTGTGGTTTGGATAATTATTCCAATTACTTATGTTTGATGGTAAATGCATGGCAAGGGTCAATAATGACAAGTTGCCATGGGGAATAAATGAATATTTTCCTCGAAGATGATATTAAGCCGATTGCCTTGTTCGTGCTTAATTTCTAAATGGATTAATTAAGGAAGGATATGTTGAACAGGTGGATCATCTCCAAAATCGCACCGCGGATTACCCCGAGAGGACACTGCTCGATTCACGAGCCGAAGGTCGAGTGGTGAAAAGGCCAACCACGGAAAGTTGTGTCTCACTCCTAGACCGCTTGGGATCAGTGGAGCTCTAAACACCCCTTGCCGAGTCCGGAACGGAGTTGTAGACTACCATGAGCCCAATATCTAAGGCGTTGGAAGATCCTATTCTAGATAATGGATGGAAATTAAGGTGCCATGTGATTTGGACCGAGTACTTCTGTTAGACAGAAGGGATACATAATTTCTCGTGTATGGGCAGGAGACAAAGATTAACTGGAAAATAAGTTAAGGAACTTGTTTGTCAAAAGAACTCCTTGCACTCTTTTAATGTCTGTACGCGAACGAACCATGTTCCCTAAAAGGCTTAATTAAGGAAGCTCATTTTAAATGTCACACATAAATGTGGTAGGATCTAATTAGAAAACAAAAACTATCAAGGGAAGCGGGTGGGCAAAACCCTCGATAAGTTTGTCCTACGACAGGGTGGTCCCAGAGGACTAGCAGGCTTCTCACAAGGTTTTACCGTCGTTTGACCTTTAGGGATGGTTAGAACCCGATTCATGCCGTTTTAGGGGACCGGAATGGGACTATGCCCTATAGGCAGAGAGGTTGAGCGGCCCACCCCCCTCATTTCCCATTCTGTTTAAACCAAGTGCGGCATGGGTCTGCTTCGGATTGGATATCTCTACATAAAATAGATGTCCAAAATCCGACGCTAGAATACTATCAGGAGATCTTGACCCCTAGGAGCCCAGATTTCAAGCCGATCCTAGTGGGTTTGGCCGCAAACGTTCCGTTGCGAGACGGACTCAAGAAACCCTAGACGGCAAACCCTGAAACATTCTGTGGGAGTGCCGGGCAGCGACGCTTAGACTCGTTTCTCCATGGACCGCTAAAACGTGCTCGGACAGCCGTTAGACGAGCACGTTACATCTAGGCACTATTTTAGCTTCACGAATAACAGCCCTCCCATCGACCACTTCATTATCAGCAATGCCTTCATCAATGGGCTGAATTTGCTTCACCTAAGAAGTAAAAATAAGGTGCTTGATCTTCGTCCATTTAAAGCACATGCTCATAATGTATGTGAGAGTTATATTCTTGAAAAAATGCATCGTGCTTCATTTCCCAAAGGTGGATCTATGATCAAAAATTATCGCTTGAGCATAGTAATGTTTATGGACCCATCCATGTCAAATTTATCGAAGGATACATGTACTTTGTTACCTTCATTGTTGACATGACTCGTCATTATTGGAATATGCTTTAAAGGCACAAATCAAAAATATTTGCATGCTTTAAAACCTTCTTGGCCTTAATTGAAAATGGCAATGGATACAAGCTAATTGCACTCCGTACAAATTGAGGGAAAAAATATATTTAGCAAAACAATGTGGCTGAAAGAGAGAATCGCACTTTGATGGAAATGGCATGTTATATACTTTCATACAATAAATTGCCCCCAAAGTTTTGGCTTGATGCTATTATATACACAGTGTTGTCAGAAGTGGTGCAGCAATGGAAGCATAAACAACATGCTGAAATAAACTGCTAAAACACAAGACAAGAAAAATAAACACAAATACAGATGAGAACTCATATGTATGTCCGTGACACAGAATCCATATCGAACGCGAGATAGCAGCATACAACAATGAGTCACTAGCTGTGTGGGCACCTTGGCACCAGCTCCTCTCTCCTCAGAAGAATCCACAAATGATGGCTGAAGTACTAAAAGAGGAGGAGGAGCCCTAGCAATATATAGGCATAAAATGGGGAGAGCATTAAATGCAATCAGCCAGCATTTAATGCTGGTCGGCCAGCATTTAATGCTCCCTAGCCCTAGAAAGGACACCAGAAAATGCCAAAAAATACTATAAAAAAAAGGTCATAGCCTCTGCCGCACAGACTCACCCTGAGCTGACTAATCTGCTAACACCCTCTCTCAGATCAAGGGTGAGCTGATACAATACAATAGTACAATGATGGGGAATCAGAAACTATACAACATAGAACCACCAGAAGAACCATGGATATCCAAGCAATGAGTGGCCAGCCCACCACCAAGATGCCTCGGAGAGTATCTGACATTGATGTCGATCATAACAGCACCACCTGAAAATAAGGAAGAATCATAGCATCTCTCTGTGTTATGTCACCTATGTTACTCAGGACATACAAGACCAATCTGCCAAACATGTCTCTGAACATGTGACCATGGAATCCCCGCCTTCGGCCAAAACCACCAAAGTGTCCCCTCATGTGAGCTCCAGACGAAAGCCTCCCAATCTCTGTCAAGTAACCAGCCCATCATGAACCTGGATATCAATCCTAGCTCCAGGATTTGTACCTGCCAAACTTCGCGCGATGCATCAGGGATGTCCCTCTCTAGATCCTGTGCATCTGTATAAACATATAGATGAGGCACGGCTGCCCCATCTCACCACCCTCTCACACTCCCTCTCTGGCACTGGAGAGTCGTGAGGGATATCCGCATCACCACCACTAGAAAGCAGCTAAGGAAGGGGCCACTAAGCCCTTCCCGCGATTCGAGGAAGAGGATCCCTTCTGCGCCTTGGACTTCACCTTGGCTGGAGGATCAAAATCGAAATCTGAGACAGATGATGACTCGTCGGAGAAGTCCGCATCCCACTTCGTCTTTTGCTCCTTTTTCTTCCTGGAAGCCGCTAACTCTTTGCAATCCTTTCTTAAATGACCTTTCTTGCCACAGTGGTAACACTAGGCCTTCGACTTCTTCATCTTTGAACCCCTCTCTAAAGCTGCAAGAGCCTCACCTGAACCTCCATAATGTGACAGAAGCCTCCCCTGTAGTTGCAAAGTAGCCTCATGCTCAAGTAGCATGGAGGACATGTGAAGAAAGCTGACAGGAATCATAGATGTCTACGCCCGTAAAGCATTCGCCACTCCATCAAATTCCCGAGAAAGCTTGTAAGAGTACCGTACCAAAAAGATATGCCTCTGATAGGGCAGACTGCATAGTGCGAAGCTCGTCCTGGAGTTGGGTAACACCAAGTAGGAAGGATTGAATCGTATCTTTGGATTCAAACTTCAGTTGCTGGAACTGGCCATAGAGAGTAACGGCCCGCATAGTGAAAGAAGCCTCGTACATTGACTGTAACTTCGACCATACGTCTGAAGCAGTCGTATAAGAGGTGACCGCCGATAGGACTTCTTTGGAAATACATCGAAGTAATGCTGAAGAAGCACGCGCATCATCCGAATCCCATGTAAGCACTGCCTTCTCATGGTTGTCTTCATCAAAATCAGATGGAACTAGAGAAGGTTGTCGAGGATGTGCCACAGCTCCGTTAACCACATACCATAACCGCTTTTGAATAAACCAAGCCTTCATCACTGCACTCCTCGTGTAATAATCAGGTCCATGGAGCTTGTCATCAGTGGATGTGCATGGAGAAGCCATCCGGAGAGGATTTAGAAAAGAAGTAGAGACAAGAAGAGATTGGAAGAGGAAATACAGCCAAACCACGAGCAAAAACAAGAGTTCACATACAGTATAACCCAAAAACTGATCAAAAGAAGCCAAAATCTGCTGCACAAAGTCAAAAAATTAGTTTAAATCTACCAGAAATAGCGAAAACGGCCTGTTCTGCCAATCGCCCAGCCCAAAATAGTCCTGAAAACAACAAAACGCAGGCTGCACGTTGCATAAACAGGTGTAAGGAATTGTCGGCAGCAGCCTGATGATGAAAACACAGGCAATAGGAGGTGTTGGACAGCAGGAGATGACAAATCTGCAGAAAACGCAGGTCAAGCAGGTCGCCTGTATGGAGAAGCAATCGCCTGAACAGCAAGGGTGAAATCAGTCCAAAAATCAGCAATAAAACACAGCAGAAACACAAAACTTGAAAACTGATACCATTTCAGAAGTGGTGCAACAATGGAAGCATAAACAACATGCTGAAATAAACTGCTGAAACACAAGACAAGAAATATAAACACAAATACAAATGAGAACTCAGATGTATGCCCGGGAAACGGAATCCATATCGAACACGAGACAGCAGTATACAACAGTGAGTCACTGGCTCTGTGGGCACCCTGGCACCGGCTCCTCTCTCTTCAGAAGAATCCACAAATGATGGCTGAAATACTGAAAGAGGAGGAGCCCTAGCAATATATAGGAATAAAATGGGGG
Organism: Lygodium microphyllum; assembly: GCF_053477565.2. Classification (NCBI taxonomy): domain Eukaryota; kingdom Viridiplantae; phylum Streptophyta; class Polypodiopsida; order Schizaeales; family Lygodiaceae; genus Lygodium; species Lygodium microphyllum. The sequence goes on along the minus strand of NC_141148.1, from coordinate 124,540,517 downwards.
GAGCATTCAATGCAGTCGGCCAGCATTTAATGCTGGTCGGCCAGCATTAAATGCTCCCTAGCCCTAAAAAGGGCGCCAAAAATGCCAAAAAAAATACTATAAAAAAAGGCCACAACCTCTACAGCACAAACTCACCCTGAGCTGACTAATCTACTAACAAGTGTATATGCTAAATCATAGCCCCACTAAAACAATGAGTCACTGGCTCTGTGGGCACCCTGGCACCGGCTCCTCTCTCTTCAGAAGAATCCACAAATGATGGCTGAAGTACTGAAAGAGGAGGAGCCCTAGCAATATATAGGAATAAAATGGGGGGAGCATTCAATGCAATCGGCCAGCATTTAATGCTGGTCGGCCAGCATTAAATGCTCCCTAGCCCTAAAAAGGGCACCAAAAAATGCCAAAAAAAATACTATAAAAAAAGGCCACAACCTCTGCAGCACAAACTCACCCTGAGCTGACTAATCTACTAACAAGTGTATATGCTAAATCATAGCCCCACTAAAGCATTGGCTGAATGTATGCCTTGTGAGGCTTGGAATGGCCGAACACACATTCCTATCTTTGATTATCTGGCATATGCTTTGGTGCCATAACCATGAAGACATAAATTGCAAGACAAAGTTGTCAAATGCATTTTTATTGGTTATAGTGTAGAAAGTAAAGGGTATTGCTTATACGAACCCTCCATGAATAAGATTTTTGTTAGGTGGAGGTGTGATATTCGCTGAACATGCTAGTCAATCCTTCATGGACTGTAAAAATAGACATGTTTGATAGTTTGTTGCCATTGTTTCACCAAAGTGCACATGATTTTGGTCAATTTCAACAACCTATTGAGGGTTTACAACAGCAAACACATGTCCAACAGCAACCTAACTACCATATTTAAGATGCCCAAACCAAGCATGCCATAATGCATCAATTTGTAATGCATCCTCTAATGCTCTCCTCTCATATAAATCAAGCCGATAGAGGCCATTGTACAACGTACCAATGACAATGAGGACATCCCCATCACTACAATCATAGACATTGTATCGATCCATTTGGAATTTAACCACAAAATCAGTACATGCAATGAAAGCAAATTTTCCTTTATGCCACGTGCATACAAGACCTTTTCAAACATTATAGTTTTCCATCTATTGCAATAATGGATATTTGTCCAATGCCTTGAACTACATACGAAACATTATTTGCACGTACAACTAGTCCCCCCTTTTGTACATTTTCATATGATACAAACAAGTCACAAAAGGATGTGATATGCTTGGAAGCACCGCTATCGAAATACCATGTGCTGTTGTTTTTGTGAGAGTGCGCAATGGAAGAGAAACACGAACACAAAGAGAGAGAGAGAGAGAGAGAGAGAGAGGAAGCAGAAGATGAGGGAAGAATACTGCACTGACTAAAGAAGAATGTTGATACAATGATAATGGATTGATTAGTCCTTGCATACAACCCAAAGCTTTAGTCAAGGCACCAGATCAAGTTGATGACGATGGCAACACCAAGCATGAAAAGTCGGACTGTAGGAGTGTACACCTGCAAAGGGAAGACTGAAGACTAAAGAGTGTTGTATCTGCCAAGTAGGGAAGCTCGCTAAAAATAGCCAAGACATCAAAAAACTAACCAAGCTAATCCAAAGGAGGCCATAAATACTAGCCAACCAGCAATAAATACTGGTCAATGAAGAAAAATGCCAAAATATAGGGAGCACCCTGGAAAAAATCCCTGATGGCAATGACAATGTCTAGTAAGTTTAGGCAAACTATGGAAAGCAATAACTGGCCCAGAAATACACACAAGAAGCCGACAAAGAAAGAAAATGCGCCTAAATTGCCAGAGCTCCTATATCTCCGTCAAACTCTGACAAGAGCTCAAAATTAGGAGATGACAAACTGACATGACTAACACAAGCAAGCTAACAATTTTTATAGGCCATTTCGTGGGCTACGCGTTGATGCCCTTTGATCCATGATCCGGGCTCCCTAGGCATTTAAAGTGTCATTAAATGCAATTGTTGCCCCTAGTATCCTAGCACTAAGTGACACTAGGGTTAGGTCAGCTTGATCTCATTTTTGCAACTTGAGCTTTGCTGGCTATATCCTGTTCATGGAGGACATTTTAACCTAAGCTACTCCAACCTGTCTACCCATCGACCGGTGTCTATTTCTCAGCCTTCCTATGCAGATTTGGATTGTCTAAGCCATCGACTATTACTATCTAACTTGGGCAACTATTGTTGTTGCCTGCTACCACATGGCAATATCTGCTGCTTTTGGACCTACTAGCTACCGCCCAATATTCTACAACTGTACAGCAACTACTATGTTTTGATATGCTAGCTACCGACCTAACTAGCATGTCATCATTGTAATATGTTTTGCTGTTTAGATTGTTGTACAACTTGCCACATAGTCACCAATTGCCACATTTGTAGATTTTCTCTCTCCTCTACCTGTTTGACACTAGTCCCAACATCTACACTATTGTGTTTGCTGCTATTACCAAACGTCTTCAGAGGCTGCCTTGCTATGTTTCCAAATCCATCAGAGTACAACACACTCTCCAGCTCATTACCTTTGCCTCAATCCTCCAGACACGAGAGTTTGAGGCACAATATTCGTTCACTACATAGTATGCTTGCTACGTAAGCATTGTATTATTCATATTCATTCATTCCAAATTATTCACAATGTTCATTATCTCTAAGTTACTCTAACATTTGTCGTATGATTGTATTTGTGTTTTTTGCATTAGGGCATTTTTTTGCACCTTGTCCCTATTGTACCCCACCTGCCCCTATTCATCTGTGTAGTCCCCTCCCCCCCACACCGACCTATCCAACCAGCCCTCAAATCCATGTCCACCAGTTCAACCAAACTCGGGTACTACCACCTAAGGATAAGGGTTTGCCCCTCAAATGGCCAAGATAGCATAGCACTAGCTGCCCCCCAATTTTATTTATACCCCCATCCAAAGGCAAAGATGGCAACCAAACCAAGCTTCTCCAAGGTAGTAGCCTCACCCCCATCGAAATCAATCACTAGGCCTTCCCTGTGGGAGAGATACTTGTTGAATATGGTCCACCAACTATGACAAGAAAACCAAACGTTAAAGGAGGAGATGACAAAAACAAAAAAGAAAGTTCAAGACTAGAAAAACACATCAGCCAACAAAAGATAAAATGAAGATGAGATCATCCACCATCAAGTATAGTAATCTAAACCACAAAAAGAGATTCTGGTAAAAGAAAGTCATAACACAAATTGAAGAAAAACAACTACAAGAATGGGTTGCAAAGGAAATCAAAGTAGGGGTCTAGAGGAAGGTTGGGATAAGGTCAAGGTCCTAGAGGATGAAGAGATAGAGAGAGACATCTTTGTTCTAGAACACAAAAATAATAGAAAGAAATGCACGTAGGGCTATTCACTTCATCCATATTGGAGATCCCTCAATCATGGTCAATGGAAAGCATCCGATATTCCAATACACAACAATGCCAAAAAAGATAAGAGGTAATGAAGCAAACCGGATCTTTACAAGGAACCAAGATATGGATTGTAGATGAGCTCACACCCATCCAGCTCAAGAACAAGAAATAAGAATTGTATAGCCGTTATTGCAGAGTTCAGTATATCCAAAGCAGAAAGAAGTGACCATCTGAAATGCCTAGATGGAACTTTTGATATATTGTACTTCTGTCCGGCAAGCAAAAGTTGATCTTAGAGTTTAGTTTTACTGTCTCTTTCTATTGACTATGCCTTTTACTATTTAGCACCCGAAGTGGAATGTACAAATGATGATTGATGTACTTGATTTGTCCGTTAGGTCAGTTTTGGCCTTACATGACGTTAAAATAACTCCTCTCTCTCTCTCTCTCTCTCTCTCTCTCTCTCTCTCTCTCTCTCTCTCTCTCTCGCGCGTACACGTCACCTCTGTGTGTGTGTGTGTGGTGGGCGTGTGAGTGCCCGCGTGTGTGTGTGTGTGTAAGGTTAAGACCAAAGAAAGACGTTGAGAGAGACTCAATGGAGGCGAAAGAATTCCGAAAGCATTAAAAAACAAATTTAAAACTTCAGATTAGAAGTATCATTTACTGGGAAAGTCTGTCATGGCAATCTGCTCGGGTCGCCTGGCAGAAGAGATGGAAAAATGGCACACTTGCGGCCTGCAAAGCCTGAGAATGCGGCCGTGAGAGGAAGAAGGGGAGGAGGCGCAGCGACAAGCGCCACACAAATGCCGCAGTTGATGGGGTGGCGCATGTGGGGACAAAGCAGCAGCCATGGTAGCAGCTGCGCTCCTCCTCCTGCTCCACCGGCCGATACTGCAGCTTGTGAGGCCGGTAGCAACGAGGCGCCTCTCCAGTGACCACCCAACCATAATTTGCTTGCTTGCCCTGTTCTTCGTCTTCTTTCTTGTGTCTTCTTCTTCTTCTTCTACAAGGCCACTTCCATTTGTTCAGTTTTTTTGATTTAGCAGTACACTTTCAATTCCAAGCCGGGAGGGGGCAAACACAAAAACACAAAAAAGCACACTTTCAATTCCAACCTAGCACAAAAAAACACACAAAAAGCATACTTCAATTCCCAACCTTGAGGGGTCAAACACAAAAAACTCACAAACGCTAGCCGCTCCTTTGATATGACATGGGATCCACCTTCATGGGCAATCTGTTTACACGCGAAATATGGATGAACCAGTGCCCGTGTTAGAATTTGAAGGATAGCCCAAATTTTTAATCAGTCCTATTCCTTTGGAGAAGGACCAAAGTTTTCAGTTGTCATGTGTAGGGTTTCTCAACAATAGTCCAAAAAAAAAATTTGGCCTTCGTGCGTAGGGTTTCTCAACAATAGTCAAAAAAAAAAATTGACCTTCTAGATGCAATGCTTTGGTGGATATATAGGCTTGTTATTTGAAGTTGATTTCTCAAAATAAATAAATGGAAAAAAGAAATGTTGATCAATCGTGAAGGAAAAAAAAAGCAAGTTCTATGTTGACTAAGAGAGAGAGACTTCTACATTTAACGCAAGTGGGGGGGAGGGAGATAGAGATAGAGACATAGGGAGAGAGGGGTCTCTGATGTTTGAGAGAGAGAGAGAGATAGCTCTCCACAAACTGAATAAGTTTCATATTCTATTTATCATGTTTGATAAATATTAATTTTATATATTGATTTTTTATAGATTTTCTTGAGAAAATATATATTATTTTGTACGTATTTAGATTTGAATTATTTAATTGTAATTTGCAATTTAATGTATTTAAATGTAGGTAATTGTTTTGATACTAATGTTACTTTAATCTTTTTATTCATATATTTTTTAAAAATATATTTTTTGTAATGTAAATCTCTTATTATATGTGTATTTTATGTTATATATTTAATTATAGTGTATGTTACTTAAAATTTGTGATTTTAGTATAAATTTTATTTTATGTGATCTTATATAAATTTTAAACTTAAAATATTAAATGTTTTTATTATTTGATTGTTAAGTTATAGTTAAGTAAATCTTAATGAATATTAGGATTTTGATGTTTAAATTTTTATATTTTATTTTTATTTTGATATTATTCACGTTATATAAATTTGATATATATTTTTCGATGTTGAGTGAAAGTTATACTTGAGTATAACTATTCATGTTAGATATCGTTGATATATATCACTTTTTCGATATTAAATGCAGTGATTATTAAAATTTATGCACGATTAATTGAATTTATTTTATAAAATTTTTATGTCAACATGTGTATTTCTTTTTTGGTCTATAGGTATTTTAATTTAAAACTTAATAATATTACAAAATTTGTATTCACGGAGACAAGTCCACCAATGTCTTGGGATGTCCTACCCTTGAGGACCTTGAATGAATGTGAGGGAAAGTTGGGGGAAGTGAAGGTTCTCTTTTCTTTTCTTTTCTTTTCTTTTTGGGTAATAATACATAGCTATTCCTTGCCCCTCCTTTTATCTTAGGCTGACGGAGTAGGGGTCTCATGGATTTTTCCAGGAAAGCTTTACTCATCATGTATCCCTTATTAGATCAACAGGTATTCACTGTTGTCAAAGGCAAGAAGGGATGGTTACAACTAGTGAACCAACTCTCACTCATATCCTCCAGAAGATTCAAGCAAAAGGCAGGTAGCATAGTTGTTCTAAGTATGAGCCTAGCCATGGCATACCCACCTATGCCTGCATTTACATCAATAACAAGGGATGTAGGCCCTCTTCCTCTACTACTCTCTTTTGACTCAGCAACAATAGCATCACGAGCTTCAAATATTATAGGTTGCCACAAAAGCTGGGTCTGGGTGATTTTGGAATGTGTCTACAAACTTTTTGAATGAGGAAGCCAAATCCCACTCTCTTGAAGCTTGAGACTGTTTTCAAGGTTTTTGGCTTTCACATTGAATATCAAGGGAAAAGTGATATTTCCCATGTAGTTTAGGGTTGTAGTCAAGTCCACACCTTAGGCTCTATCCTCTACCATATTTCTATCATGCTTTGCCTTCATCAATTTGCGAGCAAGGTCCTACATGGGTCCTAAGCTTTCAGCCTCCCAATGATCAATCTTTCTCGTAGCTTGCTCTAGCCCTCACTCTTGCCACTTTGTTAGAGCTTCTATAATGGAAACATGCTCTTCCTTGCTTCGTTGAAGTTGTTCCTTCTCATGGGTGAGTGTGGTAATGGTCTTCTTAAGGTCCTCCTACCCTTTGGTAGCTTCCTCTCACTATTCTATCAGCCTGAATGTCCTCTCTTTCAGCTGCTTTACTTCTTCCTCGTCCTGTTGCAATTGCACAATTTGCCGATCTTGCTCTTTCAACCTCTGTTCAAGTTTAGCTTTTTTAAAACTAGTTTCCTCTTATCATGCTTTAACCTCGTCATGTTGCAATTGCACAATTTGCCGATCTTGCTCCTTCAACCTTCGTTCAAGTTTAGCTAGGCTTTTAGTGGTTTTCTCTTATTGTGCTTTAGCCTTCTCCCTACTTTTCTTCTCATGTTTATGCCATGATATCAAATCATCATACTTGTCATCAGTCGTAGCTCTCCTAACCAAGTTGGCTAGCTTTGTTCTAAGGTTGTAGATAGCCTAGTGTACTACTACTACAATGTTGCATATGGCTCCATCTCTTTCTCTAGCATGAGCATTACTTGCTTCCTTTCTTCCACTTTCTTATCCCTTGTTCTTCCAATGTCTTGAGGAGGTCATCAAAGTCTTGTCCCATTCCTTGAGTGATGAGGGGAATTTGGGATGATGTTTCCTCTAGACATGGTACCTTCTCTATTCTTCTTTCCTGTTCTACTTCTTCTATTTGCAGGCCTTTTTGATCCTATGAAGGCAGATCCTACTGATGGACCGCTTGACAAGATTGAGTAGAATGCTTTTACCCATTGCTGGTCTTCATTTGAGATCGAGCTACCCCCCTCCGATCTAGGAAGTGGTGGAAATGGTAACGGCATAATTGGTAGCTGGGTTCTTTGAGAGCAAAAATTAAATGCCCAGGACATGTTGGAAAGAAGCGGAATGATGCAAATTTCACACAAAATTCAAAGCCCGATGAAAGTGGAAGACATGGATTCGACAATTGTAAGTGAACGTGGAAGATGTGAATGCAAACTTTGACCTTTGTGGTGGTGGTTGTGGATTTTTCATAATTTTTCTAAGTGTCGGATTGAAGTGAGATGGCATCTCGACCGTTCAAGATCTCAAGCCGAATGCGCGAGATTTTCCAAATCTCAAATTGGTCACCGGACACAAAAGCTATAGGAAGTCAGGCACTTTAGAGGTCAAAAAGTGCAAGATTTTGATGGTTATGGCCTTTGGGGGAGCCTTGGGCCCCCAAAAATTAAATTTGGAGGGGGGGGGGGGGGGGGGGGGCATGTTTTTTGTGACAATGCTTTGATAAGAAATGACATCCTCTTTCATGGCATCGATTTTTTGGAGGTGTGGGACTAAAAACAAGCAAGCAAACTGATCATTGAAATGGATTACTCAAAATTTTTGCTCTGATTTTCTGCCTTTCTTGCATGAAATGGGTGCCCGGATGGAGATCTCCAAATTCAGTCTTTCTCTCTCCTCCCTCTCTCTTCTCTTCTGATTTAATGATGCATGTTTCAATGGTTCAATTTATGAGAGAAGGGGGTAGTCTGATTTGAGAGATTTCAATTGGAAGATGATATTGAGACACAATGGAGCCTAGATCAATGTTTGGAGGAGTGTTACGGCTGTTAGTGAGCATTAGTGGCCTTCCAAATACGAGATATGTATGAGATAAAGTGCGGTTTTATGAGTAAGTGATAAATTTCATTGTTTTATGATAGATCTTGATTGCAAATCATTGAAAATGGTTTCTCTTAATTGTCAATTATATGTTTTATGAGAAAAATTAAGATAATCAGCAAGAACCAATCATCTATTGATTTTTCTATAAACACGCAAAACTTGTAAAATTGCAGTTTTAAGGCAAATCATGGATTTTGGGAGTTTTGATATGTTAATAGCATTCTCATGGGAGGAAATGAGGAATGAAAGTAATTCATAGCAATTCTAATCAAGTCGCATTAGAAAATTGGAAAATATCAATATTTACTTATAAATAAATAGAAAAAAGTGAAAAATAAGAATAAATAAAATTATTACACTTTAAAAATAGAGAAAAATAATATATGTTTCCATGGATGTATGGTAGGACTGAAGCATAAGGTTTAGCCTCAATTTATCCCTATCTTTATGTTAAAGTGAGTATTTATCGCTCTTTATGAAGAAAAATACATCAAAACTCTCTCTAAACCTACCCCACCGAATGCATAACCTTAAACGGTAGGGAGAGGACGGAGCAATAAGTGTTGATTACATGCTAAAGCTGATTTTTTAAAATGAATTTTGCATATAAGATACGTGTGTTTTGAGAATTAAAGCATTTAGTGGCACGAGCATGCTCGGTGACCCTATGTAACACAACAATTACGACTTTCCTCATGGTGCTTATGGGATTCTGAGCCTTTCTCCTAGAACAAATATGATTTGTTCTATCTTCTACTAGGTTTACAACTTCTCATTATGACTTCTTCAAAGCCTGCATGCTCATTGAGTAGCGTAGTTGTTGCATGGATGGTGCTTCTTGTATAAGTGTTTAGGTCTACATCCTTCAAGTCTCCTGACAACAAATCCTCGAACATGGTGAGGTGGACTCTATTCATGACAGCATTGTGCCAAGCACGTGAGAATAGCATGTGGATGAATTTGGATTGTAGTTGCAAGTGAGGGTCTAGTATAGCCTCGAAGTTGATTCCATCATTGCCAATTTGCTACTTTGTGAAATTGAACCAAGCCACCACATCTTTCTTTGTCTTTGGTTTGAAAGGGCATTGTGGCAACCCTAGGCCCTATGCACCAAACCTAATGAAATGGAATCTTTACCTTTTGCAACCCTTTAGTAGTCTACATCGTGATTGTCTCTATTTTCTTTTGTCCATCGTAATTTGTCAGGAACTTGGTGCACTTCGTGTGGTTGATCTTGCCTCTGGTTTTTTCCACATACTTTGTTAGGGAGTACAGTTCCACCAATTTCTTTGCCTTTTGTTCATCGTCCACCACATGTCTGAGATTTTGTATCCGCCTATACCTCAGGTCTCCCTTTCGTTGGATGTATTGTACTTTGCCTGTTCTACATCAGTGAAAGGGATTTAGGGCTTTCCATATCGCTCATGGACCACCTTTTTGTCAACTTTGGCCATTTTTGGTATGCCTATTAGAAATGGAAAAAATAGTGGTTAAGGGAGATTTAAACTATTATACATAACCTTACATCTTTTGCTTGTCAAAATTTAGGAATTTTCAATAGAGCTATGGAATTATTGAAATTGAAATGACTGCATTTGCATTTGAACACTCCCTCTCCTCCTGGGAAAATTAGCAATGCTTCCTAGCTTGTAGGGGCAAGGATGGTAGGGCAACGGAACATTGAATACAACAAGTTATTATAGATTGACAAAAAGAAACAAACAAAAAAGGAAAACTAGAAGGAAATGAAGTTTATACAAGTAAACACGTTAGAGGCATATGGTATGTACACTAATAAGATTTTGTCGAACCTATCTGTAGAAGTCAATCATAGAAATTTGGATTGTATTCCATGGTAGCATAGTGGTGCCATGTCACTTGGTCTAATCCCCACATGTGTGATATAAGTGAGCATGTTTGTGTATTTTTCCTCACATAGGACTCTATCTAAGTATGGATATAGTAGCATATGATCTTCCAAAGGAGTGTTGCAGAGGGTGATGACTAGCACATGATAAGAGTGGTGTAGTGTAAGTGGGATCGTACTCAGTGGTCTTGATGACTCGTTATTGTTCCACATTTGTCATTATCTGACACCCGCGTCATTCCCACTCTGGACATAAGGTGAACCACATTTGAAGGAATTCATGTTTTGATGTGCCTAGCTTCTCTAGGTCTATTATTTTTGTCTTTGAGGCTTCCATGTGGCTACGTTTGAAAGATGTAATCAATTGGCCATGTATGGCCCGTTTCTTACTGACTTGAGTGGCAATGAGCTCTTCGATAATAGAGATGTGCTTGGTGAAGATGAATTCATATTCTTTCCACCAAGAGTAGGGCAAGCCTCTTACTGCCATTGCAGTGCCTTCATCTAATAAGCCTAGGTCCAAGTGGTCATAATTGCAAGTGAATAGGGTGAAGGTATTGTCAAGACAGCATATGTTGTCAACATTACTCTCACTAGTATTAGCAACCATGTTTGCAGCAAGCTCTACAATGGAAGGTCTGAGGTAAGAGGGCAATAACTCAACATGAGGTTTGGGTTTCACATTACTTACCAATGATGTACCTTTACCTGACCTTGCTAGAGGATTTACTTGTTTGTTGTCTAGTGTTGGTATGTTTAGAGCTATTGTGGTTGTTGTAGGTGAATTGGGAATGGTGGTACTTGGTGTGATTTTTGGGGGGTGAAGGCATAGTTGTCTCTAGAGTCTGTCAGTTGGAATTTGTTGGTGTAGCTTGCATGGATGTGTGTGGGAGGGTTACAGCCTCCACTTGTGAGGAGATGGCAATGGTGGTGGCATGGGAAATTTTTTGCTCTTGCTTGCGGTGTCATGGAGTCATTTTGTTCTGGCTTCAATTTGTGGGGTCTTGGTGCCTAGCTGCTGCTACATGGAACCATAGAGTTCAGTGGTAGATGTAGGGGCAGAGGTTTCATAATGAGGCACTTTGGCAACCATAATAGCCACTAGTTACCCTCATAGTATCCTTGGGCATGCAATAAGGTCTTGGGAACCCAATGTGGCCTTATAGGTGTCCTTCAACCATAGTGCCACCCTCTATGTTATTTTTTCCAAGAGTGTCTGCGAGGCTTAGGTGGTCTAGAGATCAAAGTTTCATAGCCTATGTTAGTGTTTAATTATATGTGGATGTGTTGACCAATGGTTAGCTCACTTACAAGCCTTTGTTTCGCTATCTAAGCTTGTTATGAAAACCTTAGCGGGGCAATAGAGGTCTGGTTGAGGCATGGGTGCCCTTGCTAGAAGCCGTTATTATCCAAATGTTGACGAGAGCGAGATGAATAAGTTGTATTGTCTCATGATCAACATGTGTTGGAAGTCGTGAGGTGACTGATAGCCTCTGTTAGTTTCAATCTTGATTAGAAGGTCACAACTCATATGTGACTGAAGTAGATGGGGTAAGTGAATGCTGAAGGCACTTAAATATTTCTTGCAAGATGCTCGACATATTTCATGCAGTTAGTCAATCCTCAAGGAGGTCTCCCAATCACCCATAGTAGTCCACAATGTGTTGTCATTAGAGGTTGCAATCTGCCTACAATTCCACAAGGTGGTAAGCTACCCCCTTCGACTTTAGAGTGGAATCCTTGCCAATGACTTAGTGATCTTTAACACAAGGAGGTAGACCACCAAACCATGAGCAAGTCATCCCCCTAATCTTGAAAAGGCAAGCTCACTACTAGGTGAACAGTTCTTATCAATCAACCTATCCACAATGAATGACTAAGTTCATAAGGCTCTTGCTGGTGCAAAACTTGCAATTCAGCCCATAAACTTGCAATTCCATGATGGTGAATGGTACAAGAGTCCATGATTAGAATTTGGTTCAAACTATGTCCTTGAGAGTCCCCAAACTAGCTTTTTAGGCTTCCTGAATAGCCTATAAGCTCTAGCAACAACCTTTTTTGCTACAAATGACTCAATGCACCTCTTAGGCCAATAATAATAGTACTTTTTCTAAACTAAACATGGGTGTGATGTCCTTTTTTTGCCTCGGTTCATACTTCTCCAAACTATACACCCTCAAGCCCTGTTATGAGGACACTATGGAGGACTAACTCATTGCAATAGATGGTGTCTATGATACCTACGGTCAATTCTCAAATATTGTCAAAGAAATTGCAGGTTTGTGGCCTTCTTTGGCTAAATATCATGAGGGTTTTGAGGGCTTGCATAGTTTGGCTTAGACTTTCAAGTCTGCCAATTAGCCAATGGTAGCACGAATGCAGCTAGGTTGGGTCAAGTGGTTTGCCCAACCTATGCCTCAAGTTCCAATCAAAATTTAGTGCTTTTTTTGCTACTCTCACAAAGTAAATTACATCAATTCCCTATTTAATCATTCAATCAGTAACATGACCAATAATAGGTTCTATGCAGGTCTCATAAACTAGCTAGTCAAATCCTATCTAGCTCTTGTGCTTATACTTCATATAACCAACGAAATTTCAAAAAAAAATAGTGCTTTCGAGGAGTTCAAACGGTAAGTTTTAGTAACCAAATCATCCAGTTGTTTGGGCAAAACATTTTCAATCACAAGCTTGATAATCACACTATTTCCACAATAAATAGTGACATGCAGGCGGCCTCTAAAGCTAAGCTGGGGCAAAAAAGCGCAATTTTATATGAAAGGCGCCTCAAAAAGCTCTAAAAACTCTTGTAATAGAGCGCCGGGCTCCCTCCTATGCCAATTGTAAAATATTAGACGGGTGCAGGCTAGAGACATAACGCTAGAAGAGGGAAATAGAGAAAGGACCTTGCCACAATGGCCAATCATGTAAAAAGAAATGGGTGCCCAGGGGAATTTAGGGTTTTGTATATAAAGTTCAAAAAGTGAATGAGAGCTCATTTTTTTGGTGCGTGGCTAACAAGAGTTCTCTTCTTCTTCTCTTCTTCTCTTCTCCTTGCTTGTGTATGCTCTTGAGAGAGGGAGTGTGAGAGTGTGGGGGAGTGAGTGTGTGGGAGTGAGGGATCAAGAGGGTGAAGCTCTTCACCATCTCCTCTTCTCTTCTTCTCTTCTCTTCTCTTCTCTTTTCGCATGTGTGCGGCTATGGTGGATGGAGCTTGGAGATAGAGGAGGCTTGAGGATGTTTGAGCTGGCATCTAGGATCATGGAGCTACTGGCATGTGCGAGAGAGGTGGCAACTCATTTCGGCATCAAGGTAAGCTCACTACACTCGTAGGATCGATGGCGCGTCGGCTAGGTGAGAGATAGCCATTAGAGCTCGCTTGAAACGCTTGAAACAATAAGCGGTCCGTGGGTCTTAGTGATTGAGTATGAGCTCCCTCTACATTTTGGTTCGTTGCCGGGACCACAGATTCAAGCTTGAGCACTTGTGCTCCTCATATCGAGCATCGAAGTAAGGGATTCATCCTCGAACCGGAGCTTGAGATAGGTAGGAAGTTGGGTTTTTTGATCTTCGAAGCAAGTAAGTATTGTGGGTTATTTTATTTGTTTGATGAATGGAAAACATGGAGAAATCATTTTAGTTTTTTGCTTTCGATTCTTGTTGCTTTTAGCACAGGTTAGGGTTAGGAAATCGAATCGAAAAAGAGTAGGGTTTACCATTGCAAAACAAGGCACAAATCATGCAAAAAATGGCAAAAAGATTGCTTGGGATGCTTAATGTCGGCAAGTGAGCGATTGGGAGTATCCAAACCTTACCCGGGAAGGGGTTTAAGAGCCAAGAGGCCAAGGGAGAGCTAATTTGCAACCCTTGCACACACACACACACACACACACACACACACACACACACACACACACACACACACACACACACATAGAGTTCATGGAGAATCAAATCAATATTGTCGCCGAAGAGCCTACCGATCGCTTCAGGTATATCAATCACTTCCCCTTGTACCCTAGTTGTGATCTAGAAGGTTGTGTGTGAAATGACTAGCTAAATTGTCAATTTCGATCAAAATCGCCTCGACGCTGCCCCGTCGCACGTAACTCGACCTGTCCGAGCGATCGATTTTTGGACCGAGTCCCAGAATTGGCCCTCAACCCTTTGTCTTTCGGCCGACTCGGCCCGTCTGAGTGACATCACTCGGCCCCACTTACAAACTCGGCCCTCGGCCAACCATCGGCTCGGGCCCTTGGCCTGTTCGAGCGACCCAATTCGGCCCTTGGCCCGCGCAAAACTCAACCCTCGGACAAACCTGATTCGGCCCTCAGCCCGTGTGCCTCGGCCGATCCGAGTAGACTTCCTTGGCCCATCTGAGTGACCTCGTTCGAGTGGACCTTTTCGGCCCATCCGAGTCACCCACTCAGCCCCTGCAATTCGGACAAGTTGGGCCGAGTGTGGACTTTTCCAAAATTTCTAGAAATTTGACTAGACCCAGCTAGAGCACAGCCGCACAACCTATCGCGAGTCCTCCTGATGCTCAGAACTCAATTTTGGCGCAAGGAATATGCAAAATCATAAGGTGCAATCACTTAGCAGCTTGCGTAGGCTGTCGCGAGACCTAGAGTCCTAGAGACAACCCGCTGAGCCATAAACCCTGACCGGACCAATTTCGAGCAAGGCAACGTAGCAGGAAAACCTGAAACCTTGTCAAGACGGCCAGAGAATTGATCGACAAGCCTATCAGGCCCAAAACCAAGTGAGAGTGCGTAAGATGCTTAGATATTGTTTGCCGCACTCACCTTGAATTTCCACACTTGAAGTACACTTAAGGAAAACTGAAAGCCTGATTGAGCACAAGTGCACGGGAAGGAACACACACACTGAGAGGAGATAAATTGAGGATTATATTTAATAAGTCAAGGAACTCACTCGGATAAACAACTCAAGGAACCCACCAATAAGAGAAGACCCAAAGACATAGACAAACTATCGACACATGGAGTGGGACCAAGCAAGCGGCGCCAAAGAGGCAGATTTGACAAACTTACTCAACTTGATCGATAGCTTGGTGGACACGAGAACACGACGATGGCAGAAGAAAACCTAGACCGCATGCCGAACGAGGAACTTGACCTACGGGTGTTCCCAGAGGCAATTCAACAGCTGGTTAGTAGCTACGATGCACATGCCCGGTATGAGCACCGCGGCAGGACATCAGATGCCATCATCACAGACTTAGAAGAGGAGAGGAAGCTAGCCCACAAGGCACTGCAAAGCATAGTAGAGTACAATAGAGACAGGAGGCTAGAAGTCAAAGACAAAGCACAGAATTGTGTGAAGTACAACGGGTGCTGAACCTAGCCAATAGAAACCAAACTGATCACGAGAGAGCCCTGGAAGGAGACTTAACGCTGAGCGAGCTTCTCATGAAGCGACTGCTAGACAACACATCACGTCCTATGATAAATGAACCATTTCTGCCAATACTGACCAAGAAATCGCTGAATTATCAAAACTTGCTGATACTGAATCCCCATTCTTAAGGCACCGGTATACTCTTTGATTGCAATGGGAAGTTGAAGGATGCCAAATAATGATCAATGCTAAGCAGTGCCACGTAATCAAAACAGCGGAGTATGACCCCACTTACGTCGTGCCAACCTCATATAGAGTATTAATCACTCTTCGTGACTAACCCATGGACGAGCACATCAAAGGATACCCCTACCTCGATCGCCTACTGACTAAGGAAGAGCTACATATTGCTAGCCATGTCGACTCCGATGACTTCCTAACAAATGTTCTCACATACATCACACACGTAGGCAATCGACCCTTTGATCTAGACCGCGAAGCTCAATTAGAGTACAATCCCAATTTCTATACTTGGCTCCTACACAGGTAAATCTTAGACCACATTGCAGAATGCCCATGACCTCCTAACTTTCAATCCTACGAAGGATTCTTCTCAAGCTAGAAGGGGAAGGTGAATCAAACCAAGACCAAGGAAATCAAGCAAACACATAAACACGTAAAAAAAAGAGTGAGGTAGGAAAAATGACACGAAAAAAAAAGTCAGATACGAAGGGAAGAATCTACATTGGATTTCAATGCTTTCATTCAATAAACACATAGAGTCTTTCTTTCCTAGCAAATTATTATTTTGAAAGCACTAATGAAAACTTGGGTTCATGACAAGAACGAAAGATGTCGCAGCAAGACCGTGCCCACCGACTCCCGTTCACGGAGGATGAAAGGATGCAATATCGCATCACCCTAGAAAACCGCGCCTACAACTAGCTCAAATTTCGAACCATCCATAACATAGAGGGTGTGATGGCCAAGGAGGAAACAACCAAGAGAGTTGTTGAGCAGTGCAACCTCACAAAGTACCTTGAGAAGTTTGCACAAGAGCTTGACCACAGGAAGTGTGCGAAGTTCCTCAGGATGTACAACCCAGACCAGGAGTGCGGCACCGTGATGGTGGGAAGGGGAGAAAAGGCCAAGCAGGTGCAGGTACACTTAAACCCAGCCTTGGTGGAGAAGGCATTAGGATTGGAGCCGAAGGTAGAGAAAAATCATAAGAGAGATATTTATGCCATGCTTAGGATGAAGAGGGAAGAAGTGCTGACCAATGACGACATCAGCATCCAGGACATTCCTGATGCGGAAGGCCATCTACAAGCAAAGCTAGTACATGCGCTCTTCTCCAGCCAGCGCTACAACTCCTTGATGCATCAAATCAGCATGCCTGTGTTGGAGAATGTGGCAGTTCACACCTTGGACGAAATCGACTGGAATGGCTATGTACGTAAGACCATTGACCAGGTGGCAAAAGCACTATCTTTGGGCAGTAAACCAGTAGGTGGGGATGCCCCATCATCTAAGACCACAGAAAGAAAGAAGGCCTTACCCAAAGCCTCAGTCATTGGCTACGAAAGCATTTTGATTGCCCTCATTCAGGAGGTGGTAATACAGGCTCAGGATGCAGAGGAAGGAGAAGGAAAAACACCCGAGAGATCGCCCTCTCACCAGGACAAAGAGGCCGGTGACAGAACTGAGAGTGAAGAAGAAGGGGAAGAATAGAAGAAATAGATGAGCAAGAAGGTAGCGAAGAAACCTGTTAAAAAGACGATACAAAAGAAGAAGCAGGACGAAGGCGGGAAAAAAGAGAAAGAGGATTTAGCGAGGGTAAAGAGGGAGTCCCTCAAGGAGGCCGAAGAGAGGGAGAAGAAGAAAAAACAGGAAGTAGATAGATTGGAAGAAGAGTCTAGGAAAACAGAGAAAGAGAGGGAGAGAAGAGCTGTTGAAAAAGAGGAGGAGCTAAGAAGAAAGGAGGAGGAAGACTTGGCTGAAGCTACACGCCGGTCAATCGAACAGCAAAGCAGGGCAGATGACCTAGGGGCTATGAGCCCACCCAGAGAGCAGGAGCCCGATTCCAGCACACAAGTGTAAGAAATTGTACTATCAGCCATCACTGAGGGCAAAGGCAAGGCTCCCATCCACTCTATTCCAACCCTCCTGGTACCTCCCACTGAAGCAACAACCCTCACCCTGAGCATCGCCACTAGCAAAGATGTCTCAAACTTCATGGCGTGGATGTAGTACTTTATTAACAAAGAACTGGCCCAAGGGAAGAGCATTAAGACCACAGCCACAGGGCAGAAAAGGCCAGCTATGGACGTCAAGTCAAGGCAGGATCCGAAGCGCCAAAAAGTGGAGGCCTGGACCACTCCCACCCACACAACAATGACACTGCCAACTAATTACGACAAGTATATTGCCGAGCTGCTCTCTTAATTGGAGAAGGCTAAGGAGGAAAGGACGATGCTGTGGCTGAGTTGGCAGCAAAAAAAGAGTCGGTAACTGCATTTTAGCTCGAAAAGACCCGAGTAATAGCCATGCAACAAAGGGAGATCTCTGATCTCAAATAAGAGCTGAAGGCTAAGGATGATAGGGAAGAGGATCGGAGGCAGTAGCTGGAGGATGAAACACAGGAACTCGTGAAGATGCAAAGAGAATACAAGCTCCTAATCATGCAACTTGAAGAGTTGACTGCAAAAATTGATCAGATCGAAAAGCTTATGGTTGAGTTTACCACCAGGGACGAGGAAAGAAAGCAAGAGTTAGAGCAGTAGTAGAAAGAGATCAAAACCATGACCGACAAGCTGGACCAAGGAAAGAAAGAACATGAAACCATGAGCAAAGAGCTAAAGGACCAAGAGCAGAAACTCATGTCCCTGGTCCAAAGGCAGGGAGAGAGCATGGAAGAGATGAAGAAGAGAACCGAGGAATGGGTAGGGCAAAATGAAAGAAGGGTGAAGACACTGGCATGGCGCCTGGCTCTGGTAGAGAAAGAGAAGATCCTTGCAAAGAGCAAAGCAGAAGCCGTCCAGATAGCCTTTAATACCCAGCAAAAGGCCTTCCTAGATACACTGATGGACACTACCTGCCCAGAAGAAGGAGAGTCATTGGAGGTGGTTAAGAAGAAACTCAGTATCGCACGTAGAGCTCTACACGTAGGACTGTAGATGCCACCCCAACCTGCGGAGGTTAAACTGAGCCTGGACGATCAACAAAAGTACCTATTACTGGCCGGCCTAACCCCCCAGGAAATTGACGTGATAGGATTTGAAGAGGGAACACAACAAGGAGATCGACAGCGGGATGAAGCTGAACTTGAATTCGATATGGAAAGGTTTAGAGAAGAGGTGATGTCACAGCCCCCCTCGTCGCATTCCCAAGAGCAACAACCAGTCGACACATCGGCGGAAAGACAAGCCACGCTCAGGGAAAGAAGGAAAAATTTAGTGGAAGAAACCAGAAAGCAGCTAAGGGCCAAGCCAGTTGTGCAATCGTTCGCGCCCCTCCCACCATGCCCTGATGACATTCTCGTAGGGTTCCACGCAGAACTGTTAGTTTGGGAGCGACATGAAAGAGAAAAAGAGCCATTCACTTTCAGCTTTCTCATGCCCAACAGCCTATGGAGGGTCTTACCACTCAAGGTAATGGAGGAGGTGATTGGAATTGGTAGCCCACTAGGAGAGAAGTGGCTGGAAGAAAGAGAGAAGAACCCCGCTCTTTGGGGAATTGAAGAAGCCGAGTTCTGACAAACTAAAGTGTTTGAAGTGCCACATTCAGTGTAAGGTTATAACTGCCAGCCCCTATGGAGGAGGCGGGTGTGCGACATCAGCATGCCCGCCTGAATGACTTTTTGCAACACCTTGCCCTACGAGAGGAATAACCCCACATTTATGGCGTACCCTCGTAGGGTAGGAGTGGATTTTGATGCTACCCTCCACGGGCGATATGATTTTCCCATTATCTACAACTCTAGTGTTGTCTCTTTTGAGCACGTCCTCATCTTCAACTCGAAAAGCTTGGATGACTCCATGACTCGCTTCCTCGCCGACTTCTCCTCTTGCCCTGATCCAGCTTTCATAACTACATGTAATTACCTTAGACTTCTTAAATTATTACTTAAGCAGGACTCGACTCCGCAAGAACGTGGCCTGTCTCCCCTCTTCTTTGATCCTAACACCATCAATAGCTGTGCCATGGCACGCCTGATGATGAGGGGTAGCCTCCTCCCTTATTTTTGCCTAGCTCTCTTGGAAGACATGAACGATAGCCAGTTCACTAGATGTAATCATCCCTTCCTCTCCACCACTTCACTCCATGTTCGCATGAATCTTAAAGGATACATGCAGAGCTGGCAATTTTTGCGCAAATCCATCCAACCCCCTTCTCCACCTAATTCAGACGATGAGAATTAGGCACTGGTTGTCATCCTACTAGCGTAATACTTATTATAAATATTTTTTTTTTAAAAAAAGGAGAAGCAAAAGAAGAAAAAGAAAAGCATGAAAGGAAAAGCAAGAGGAACATCACACAAGGACATGGAAAAAACGATTCACTTAAAGAAGCACAGCACCACATAAAACACGATCACTGCACCTAGGGGTCCTCAAGTTAGGCGTGCTCAGTGGCTTCGGTCGACCGGCTCCGCTCCTAACCCCCTAGCCCTTTTTGATCCCCCACTTCATGCTTAGGGCCCATCAAGGGTAGGACATACCTAGGGAGGTAACACTCGCCTATGGTTAGACCTATCACCCTAAGCTACTTGCACTGTACCTCCCTTTGCACGAATGGGGTCCTCAAGTGTGGGACATCACCCAGGCTTGCCTGTGGTTGGATCCACCTCCCCATTCCACTAGCACGAGCACAATGTACCCCACAATAAGGTAGACACTCCCCT
This sequence comes from Lygodium microphyllum, assembly GCF_053477565.2. Lineage (NCBI taxonomy): Eukaryota > Viridiplantae > Streptophyta > Polypodiopsida > Schizaeales > Lygodiaceae > Lygodium > Lygodium microphyllum. The sequence goes on along the minus strand of NC_141148.1, from coordinate 124,520,095 downwards.
TCAGTAGCGCACCGCACCTTCTCCTTTTAAGCATTACAAAAGGCGACAAACCACCAACTTCGGAGGCCCCCATCATCCACTTGGCATCCAATTGGCTTCTCCGAAAAACATCCACAAGCACTCGAGTCTACATGTGGCCCTACCCTCACCTGAACAATTTGCCAACTGCCTACCATTCCCCAACAACAGCCAAAAGTGATATGGGACTGGCACCCATCTCGAAGGGGGGTAATGTTAAGCCCAAGTCGAGATGGCGGAGAAATGAAGAAAAAAGCGAAAAAAAGATGGAAAAATAGCAAAGACATGCAGGTGGCCTCTAAAGCTATGTTGGGGCAAAAAAGCGCAATTTTAAATGAAAGGCAGGTGGCCTCTAAAGCAAAGACATGCAGGTGGCCTCTAAAGCTAAGTTGGGGCAAAAAAGCGCAATTTTAAATGAAAGGTGCCTCAAAAAGCTCTAAAAACTCTTGTAAAAGAACGTCGGGCTTCCTCCTATGCCAATTGTAAATATTAGACGAGTGCAGGCTGGAGACATAAGGCTAGAAGAGGGAAATAGAGAAAGGACCTTGCCACAATGGTCGGTCATGTAAAAAGGGATGGGTGCTCGGGGAATTTAGGGTTTTGTATATAAAGTTCCAAAAGTGAATGAGAGCTCATTCTTTTGGTGCGTGGCTAACAAGAGTTATCTTCTTCTTCTCTTCTTCTCTTCTCCTTGCTTGTGTGTGCTCTTGAGAGAGGAAGTGTGAGAGTATGAGGGAGTGAGGGATCAAGAGGGTGAAGCTCTTCATCATCTCCTCTTCTCTTCTTCTCTTCTCTTCTCTTTTCGCATGCGCGCATCTATGGTGGACGGAGCTTGGAGATGGAGGAGGCTTGAGGATGCTTGAGCTAGCATCTAGGATCGTGGAGCTACCGGCGTGTGTGAGAGAGGAGGCAACTCATTTTGGCATCAAGGTAAGCTCACTACACTCCTAGGATCAACGGCATGTCGGCTAGGTGAGAGATAGCCATTAGAGCTCGCTTGAAACGCTTGAAATAATAAGCGGTCTGTGGGTCTTGGCGGTTGAGCATGAGCTCCCTCTATAGTTCTCTTGTTATATGTACGCATGTCCTAGTCTCCTCAAATCACCTGCAACACCCATAACTAGATTTTTTGTGATGTTGTACTAGCCTGTCATGAATTCTTTTTCACCTTAACGCATATGAATTTCAATGATGAATAACAAAGAATTTCAACAAATTTTCAGCATTAATCATGTGCTTCAATCTTTTCCATTCATGTCAAAATTTCATTCACAACAAGTGATGCATCTAACTATAACAAGCATGATTGCTTCTATGAGTTCCCCTTGCCAAGCTCTCAATTCAACAAATTCAACTTAGCTATAGCAAACCATCCATATTTTCATGCTCTTTGGGATGTGTCTTTTCGTCCCATTCATTGTTGCTAGCATTGATACTTATAGTCGAGGGTTTTTTTGGGTAGTTAGGTGTTGACCACAACTAGCTAGTTGCCATCGAACTCCTAGCCCATGACATGCTAATGCATCTCATAATGAAAATCCATAAAAATCAATTAAATGTCAGCAAATTTTTGTAGTTTTTTATGATTTATTAGCCCATCAAGCACACTCAAATGATAGAGTGCTCACAGTTGCCTATGATGCAAACTGTGTAGATTATCAGTAAGCCATAAATTTGTTTTTTTGTTTTTTTTGAAACAAATACGGTTTTATTCATAATATAGAAATTTCCAAAAATCCATGCCTATTCTATATTTTAAAGAAAATACAAGTGTACACTATGGATTGTTTCTCTTCCAACCACCATCCTTCCTAACTACAACATGCGAGGTTTCCGCATTGAATCGGTCATGGCGACAAGCCCATCTAGCTCGAATCTAGTGTATTCCACTCGCCATCTATGGTTGGAAGCTCATAAAGAGGGATTCCATTATGTTCTGACAATGGAACCAAAATGTAGAACCACTTCGCTTACGTGCCAGATCTAGATGAAATGATATATATTAACCATGCGCTCCCTCAAGTCAAATTCGATTATGATCTCTCTCAAACCCCCCCCCCCCCCGGCCCGAGGTTGCCTACCATCTCATCTCACTCTCTTGACTTGCCATGAATACTGATTCATAGCCTGTTAAGTAAGAAGACAGCTTGAGAATATTAGTCGATGAAAGAGAACTCACTTTGTGTACTCTAGAAATCTGTGCGAGCTCCAAAGCTCTGACGACTCCACTGATACACATTGTGACAAGCTTCGTACTTATCACTCTTCGTCCTGCCTGCACAAGGATATGGCCTTCGTTGCTTGTTTCTTCAAGCTTTCGTGAGTTTGCCTCTCTCTCTCTCTCTCTTCCCAGCCCGCTCTAGTTCTTTGTCTCTGTAACATAGTCTCTACCTTTCCACCCTGTAAAGTGGGAAGATCCTAAGAAGGTGAGGGGAAGTGATGAAGTAATGCAACAAAGACCAAGAGCAAGATCATAAGCTCTCCTATCTCTTAGAACTTCTACAAGCATGAGACGGCTACACAGAGATGAAAGCAAAGATAGTGGAGAAGAAGGAGATAAGCCCGCTTTGCATTAGTTGTAGGAATGATTTACAATAAGGTTTCCCACCATATATATGTGCCCTTTGAATTTAAACTTGGGCTGGACCTCTTATCTCAAGGTGCCCACTGCCTATAATCTCTTGATGCTTGCTTTTAAGCCTAGTGTCCCATCTAATTGTCCAAACTCACTCACTCACGTGCCATTAAATGTGCATTAATTACAATTTGCACAAGAGCGAGCCTAGTGCTCGAAAATGATTTTACAAAATTTATTTGATCCTCTTTCTTAATTCCTATTTTTTCTGGAGCGCCCTACACTTTTATGTTATTATTGTCTCTTTTTTTTCTAGCTTGATGAGCGCTCTTCTTCCATGCTTTGAATTTTTGCAACTAGATGCAATCATTATTCCTTTAGGCCATCATGCTTGAATGCTCCTCGACTTTTGTGCCTCTTGCTTTTTTAATCTTTGGTTTCCCTCAGTGTACTCTAGTAGCTTGGCGTTTCCCACTTCTTATGGCTTCTTTGCAAAAAGGTTAACACTAGCTATTAGTAGAAGTCAATCTGGTTTGAAACTTGATTTGGCAAGAATAAGAGAAAGCCAGGAAAAGGGAAACTAACCAAGTTAAGAGGTTGTCAAAAGTGGTACTTGAGGAGCTGGATGATCAAGAATGGCAAGGTATCCTAAATCTTGATTAGGAGGATTGGCATCTTGAAGCTAGGGCTTCAAGAAAGTTTTAGAAATGAGGTTTGAAAGAGTTATTTTAGGCACTAGTAAGATGTTCTTTGTGGTTAACTCTAGGTTAGACTTCAGACTTGATACCTGGATTCAAAGAAAAGCTACTCATGAAACTTTGACAAAAGCGAGAAGAGGTTCTTGAAAGGCAAATCATTTTAGGATCAGGTAGTTCGTACATGTCAAGTAGTAATAGTCACACAAAAGGAAGTTGTGGACTATCAAGTTTCCACTATCCAACTTGAATATGGCAGGAAAGAAGCATGATGATGTCCTTCTTGATGGTGGTTGTGGGAGCTTTCACTCAACCGCACAAGACCCTCGGACCGCTTATTGTTTCAAGCGTTCCAAGCCGAGCACTAATGGCTACCTCTCACATAGCCGACGCGCCTTCCATATCTACGGGTGTAGTGAGCTTACCTCCGTGCCGTTCGAGTTACCTCCTCTCCCGCACACTCCGGTAGCTCCACGATCCAAGTGCAAGCTTCAAGCAAGCTCCATCCTCAAGCTCCACGCTCCAAGCTCCATTGCCGCGAGCAAGACAAGAGAAGAGAAGAGAAGAGAAGAAGAGAGGAGACGATGGAGAGCTTCTCCTCCTCGGTCCCTCACCCTCACACACTCACTCCCTCACACTCTCACACTCCCTCTCTCAAGCACAAGCTCAAGCAAGCAAGAAGAAGAAGAAGAAGAAGAAGAACAGGAGAGCTACTTTTGGTCACACACAAGAATGAGCTTTTCATTCACTTTTCAACTTTATATACAAAACCCTAAATCCCTTTGGGCGGTCATCCCCTTTTCCCCTTTTTACATGGCCGGCCATAGCCTAGGCCCTTTTTCCCATTGTCCTTCTATCTTCCTAGTTTCCTTTCCACCGCCTGTCTACATTTACAAATCGCATGGGTGAGAGCCCGGCGCTCTTTTACAAGATTTCAGGGTGCGCCTTTTTATTTTAAAATGCGCCTTTCCCCTTTTGCCTTTGCCTTGGACTTTTAAGGTTGCCCTTGCGCTTTTGGCCTTTTCTCCTTTCCTTTCTTCAGTCGGGCTACCTTTTTTCCGCCTTTGCCCTGCGTCTTTTCCACTTCCTTTTGCTTTCTTCGTGTTTGGGTTAACATTACCCCCCTCCTAGACGAGTGCCAGTCCCATGGCACTCACCATCGTAGGTAGCAGGCTGTAGCATGCACCGAAGACGTGGGTGAGAAGGACGCCTGTGATTTCCATGGAGGAGTGTTGGTGGTGGTGTGGCAGACGGTCCTGGGGGCCTGTTGGTGGCCAAGGTGGCTGGTGGAAGGTTGTTGGAGTTGGTGGTAGGGCATGCTGTGTTGGGGATTGCATGGATGGCCAGCACAAGTGTTGGTTTGTTGGGGATTCTGCGCATGATGATTCCTTGCGAGCTTGTCGGATGGTAAGGGACAAGCATTCAAAGTTGAGTGTTGATAAGGAGCGATTGGAATTTCGTTGGAGGCTTCAACACTTGCAATTTGAAAACCTCTCGTGTGATCTCTCCCTAAGGGGTAGTGCTAGTCTTCTTATCGTGCACAAGACATATTTGATTAATTTGGGAGACAGGTCGAACTCTAAGCAAGCTGAGAGTATTGTCCTGCACTTGAGGACCCAAACTGTGCATATACTTTGGTGCAGACATTATGTAAGTGCTCGTGCATACTTAGATATTACATAGTTAGAAGACCGTGGGCTAGTTTCTCATAACAATTCGTGGATGAAGCAAAGTTGTCCGTGTTGAGAAGAAGTACACGTGAAGGTATATGAGACATCCTTTGCATTGTGACTGCACGACGGAGCATAACTGAATACAGGGACACCGCACTTTCAGGAGCTGGAAACCATTGGACTTGCTTGATGAGTGCGGTGTACTTTTCATGGCCAATCGTGCGGTGCTTATCACCACTGATTGCAATGGTACTAAGGCAGAGTGCAAAAGAAAATTGTGCAGGTGGGTCAGGGTGATAGGTCTAACCCTAGGCGAGACAAGCTCCCCAGGTATGTCCTGCCCTTGATGTGCCCTGAACAATTGTGGGTGATTGTAGGGGGCTAGGGGACTAGGGACGAAGCCGGTCGACCAAAGTCACCAGACGTACCTAATTTGAGGACCCCTAAGTGCTGTGCTGTGATCATGGGTGCTCTTTATTTTTCCATTCAATTCTTTTTCTTTTCTTTTCTTTTTTTTGTTTTTTTTTCTCTTTTTTCTTTTTTTTTTTCTTTTTTTTTTTTGATTTTGCCTGAGTACAATCATTACAATATGTTGAGGCTATCAGCCTTTCAATGGGTTGGAAAATGTCAAGCTTCGAAGGCTCAGAAAATGAGTAGTACAATGATGATGGTACCCTAGCCTCGCTGTTAGAGAAGCATTTGGTGAAAGGGGGAGATACACTTGAGATATTGCAACCCTCCTTGCGGCACATGCGATGCTGGTACAATTGAGGTAACGACTAATGTGAGCCAACTATAGAGCCTGACCCAAAAAGGGGGCGTGGCAATGTGGGCGATTGGCAAGGGTGCTTTCGGCAGCGTGGCTTTGTCGCGGCTCGCTATGGGGTTGTGGGTGTTGCGGTGATTGGCATTGAGCATTTTCGCACATGGACCTGTATTATCCTGCATCCACTTGTCGCTTCATGAGAGCATATGCATTGTGTATGCCGCAACTATAATAAACCAGTGCAATGCAAGGAGACATCACTTATCTGAATTCTATGGTGTTGACTAGACATTTCTCACCTGCGCTTGATTAGCTTTTTCTTTTGCAAAAGGCGTAGCATATATTAAACGCAGATATGATAAGTTCATACAAGTCAGGAACATGTCAACACTTAACAAGTCGGGAACACTCAACCGTTTAAAACAAGAAGTCCTGGCCAGTTATCATTTGATAAGCCCCTCATGCATTATGGGCTACTCGATTTGTACGAGGCGGGGCGAGTTTGGATGGCCAGTGATTGGGGTTCTGCTGGTGTGGGACTCCCGTGGGGGTGAGCAGGGAACATGTCGGCCGGGATATGAATGGTGTAATCCCGGCTCGTTACCGTCTCCAGAATTTCTTTAAATAATTCATTAAATTCTTCTTTTTCTCGAGCTGCCCTTTCCGCCTTTGAGCGTCTGGGGCCCGAGCAAGAGTTGGGAGTGCGCACCGCTAGTGCCGCCACCTGTTGCGCGTTTCGAGTCTCGACTTTCTTGACTCGAGGATTCTTCGGCCTTCGCCTTGGGCAATGTCGCTTAGGGCCTCGCTTCTTGGCATACCTCTTGATGGTGGGCACATAGCGCTCCGGCAGAGGGGCGCGTGCCACATGCTCTCGCCTTCTGCGAAGAGCGTCTTTGCAAGCCAACTCTCCATGATTCTCCATGCGTTCCGCCAAAAAAGGAAACCTGCAAGGTGCGAACCAAGGGTTAGACCTTGATACAGGACACAATTGTTCGCATGGAAGGGATTTTAGTGTGGTTTATGAAGCGCATATGACAAGAAGGGGAGGGGTGAGGCATGCGGTGTTTGTTGTAGGGGAATGGTCCCCATGCTGATGTTCGCGTTGCCTCCAGTCATTAGCGGATATTAGTTTATGCTAAGTCACGTGGATTGGTTGTCGTGGAGTGGGACAGGGTACATCCTCGGGAGGATAGACCAAAAGGGAAGAAGGTGTATAGGAAGGGACTACACCCTATCTACACCATCAGAGTTGTTGGTCAAGGCCTCCTATGGCGGCAATATGGGTTGCATGTCCTTCACCTGGAGGTGGGGCTGATCACCCGACTTTTAAAAGTGTGATGTGAGGAGGACCTGAGGAGCTTAGCCTGTCAAACCCGACTCTTCTCCCTGCGCTTGACTATCATTGCTTATGTGTGTTGATATTGTTTTTACATGGTGACACAAAAATCAGTGTTTATTTATATACATATCTATGAATCCATGTCACATCACGAGGATAAGAACCAAGTGTAGAACTCGGGGTTGTACCGGAGCATGGCACACGCATCTAGTATTCGTGGCAGCTGACTTAATACTGATAGATATTTTGCCATGTCGAGTAGTATGGAACCTTAACCGAGTCTACTGGCAATATGTAACTCCTCTTCGGTGAGAACCTTATCAATCAAAGGGCCCTGTAGCCTAGTCCCAGCCAAGTCCGCGCCCCGAATGTCAGTGAGCACTCGAAGGGAAGTTGGTGCCACGTAGGTTGGGTCTCTTTGATATCGCCATTTGGCCAATCACTCTTCTGAGACCGTCATGATCTGAGCCCCTAGTTCGGCCATTACGACGCGGCTTTCGCACCAACGCCGCTCATATTGACTCTGGCCTGCTGACAGTTGCTTTAGTAGCTCTATGTCTACGAGATTCGGTCGACAGAGTACTTCATTGAACGTGACGGTTAAGCATAGTTCGTCAGCCTCCTCATCAGGGATGAGTCGCATCTGTTCATGCAGGAGCCTGTCGTAGTGCCCATTAAGATGTTCTTGTTCTTCCCATGATAGAGGGAAGGTCAAGTAATCTCCAAGCTGCTCCTTGGGGATTGTGCCCATGTCCGCAAGGACGTAGATATGCGTGACCACTTTGAGCTTAGCCTCCAACTCAGTTAAGCATTCTGCGACACTTCTATGTTCAACGAGGGCTTGCTCGGTTGCTATCTCATGCAAAGTTCTAAGAGTTTCCTTAGGCTTTAGCATGGCTGGGGGCTCAGGCCTAGATGAGCAAGATTGGTCAACTCTAGGATTCCTTGTGCTCTTGGGGTTCTCACGTTTCTCGTGAGGTTTTGTTGTTATTTCGTCATGGTTCTTCTCGGATGTGACTGGTATAGATTTGTCACCCTATTGTGACAGCGTTGTATCCACTCTTGATTGATCAATGTGAGTTCTATTGTCAGTGGATAGAGTGTTGCAAGCAACTGTTGATGGCAACGGTTGCTTTGGTTTCTCAGAACACACGGATGTGTCTGGGGTTTCACCGCTATTAGGAGAGGTATTAATGGGTTCATTGGTGGATGGACTCGATGCTTTATTCATCGGCTCTCCAGTGCCCTTCGTCTCAATGTTCTTGGGGTCCACAACCACCTGCAACTGATGCTGTTTTCGCTGTTTTCTCCTCTTTTTCTTGGTCAGTGCAGGTGCATCTAATGGCTGAGGACCTTGGGCTATATCGACCGTTGATGTGATCGATCGGGCCTCAGCATTTCCCTTCTCTAGTGTGTCCTTATGGGACATAGCCGTGGTTTGCTTAATAGCCTTGCCCGGTTGTGAGGGCACAACTGCCGCTCTTTTCGGAGAGTCTAGCTTTTCAACCAACTCCCTTGCGTTTAACTCCTCCGTCCTAGGCTTTAGGCACTTTGAAAGTGCTGGAGTTGTCAAGGAAGTTGGTTGCGACACCTCCTCCACAGGTAAACTACTAAGGACGTTCCACAAGGGGCGTTGTCACAGCCAAGGGCTGTGACTGCTGTGATCCCTGATTAGAAGTAGTGGTAGCTAGTTTAGTGGGTTGGCCTCCCTTGGTGGATTGCGGTGTCAAGTCCCTAGGGCGATCGGAAGTGGTTGTGTTTTTTGTTGCCCTCAGAGCATTCACTTGCGTAGATCGAGTATCCATTGATCTAGCCACGGTGGATTGCACAGACACATCCTTAGGTTGAGAGCTAAGGGTGGTGTCATGTCCTGCCTCTTGGACATTTGGAAGCTTTGATGTAGGTTGAGATTGGGATTGAGTAGCTGCACTTAACGAGTGCTGTGCTTCCTGTGTCCGTTTAGGGGAAGAGGGTGTAGGAGACTTGGGACTCCCAAGTGGCTTTGACACTGGCTTGGAGATTTGCTCGAGGCTATTAGACAATTGTGCCATTTGCTTTGTTGAGCGATCAGCCTTGCCATGAGCAATGTTGTGCCTATGATGTTTGTTCTCCCCTTGGGAAGTCAAGGGCTCTTTGGGCACTAATGGCTTTTGTGCACGCTCAATGGCTACATATGACATCTGCTTATTAAGCATGCTAGGCTGTGGCTCTTTCTTTTGAACACTCATGTCTGGTTTCTTGCCTCGAGACCTAGAGTTTCTCTTAGATTTCCTTTTGTGCTTCGTTGCTTTTGATGCATCTGGCCTTCATTCGACCAAGGAGGTTTGGCAAGGGGTTTTGGCACCCAAATCCATCGGTTGCCTGCATAATACCCTTGAGCCCGAAGCAACGCCTTGGGTATCCATCGTGGCATTGTGCTAGCTCTCCATCGACTCCTCCGTCTATAAGGCTTGGGCTTCTTTTGGGGTCTTCTACGATATTTGTAAGTCCAAAGCCCATCCTTGGCATTGTCTCTTGACCTTTTTGTTTCCGGCATGGCCTCACTCACTGGTTCTCGTTGTTCGACCTGTGCTTGTATCAACTCTTCCAACAAGTCCTTGCTCTCATTTGTAGGTGTGACTGTTATGCCATCACCTTCCTTGCCTTTCCCTCAAGGTTTGATGGGGTCACCCTTGCTAAAGGTTGTGACTATCCTCACACCCGGTAGTGTCAGGTGTATCCTCTGTGCTACATAGTCAGGTTCACACTTCGTTGCCTTTTCGAAGGGCCTTCCCAGGAGGATTTCCTTTCCACAATTCTGGCTATTTGGAGGAACATAGAACAGGACTGGCAAGCTTTCTGTTTCAATAGTTACAAGGATTCTGCACTTCCCTAGAAGTGCTTGTGGGTGTTCCCCATAAGGGTTAAGAGTTGCATCAGTCGGTTTGAGCTCTGGTTGACCTAGTAGAGTCCATGCTTCATAAGTCAAGATATTGAAATCTGCTCCTTCATCAATGAGAGCATCAACACTATGCTCTCTTTCTGCAGTGAGTTTGACCCTAAGATAAGGAGGTGGTACCATGTCTTCATCTTCCGGGTCCTGGCTTGTAAATTTAAGCCTTCTGACAGATGCCCCTGAGTTCTCGACTGCACGACCAGATGTGGATTCTCCACTGCTGTCTTGGATCGTCAGTGCAGTGCTATTCAAGGTACATCTCTCGTCAAGAGTGTCATGTCTAGTCATCTTCGCATTTGTAGCTTGCTGAAGTTGCATTTTGCTCTGACTAGACACGGTTTGAACACAATGTACATGTGTACTTGTGATGTGGCCTTTTTGCCCTTGATGGCTAGATTGGCCCATTAAGGTTCTAGGGTCTCTGTTTCTCTGTGTTCGGGTATGGGCTTTTGGGTGCTCTATTGCAAGTGAGACTCCATCCTCGTGTAGAGCCATTACTTCACTAGGGTCCAATTTGGAGGGCCTGTCACGGTGCGTGTTTTCTCTCCAACCTACTTGGGGGAGGTGGGGAGGGGGCAGAGAGCCCCCTCTGCGGGGGTCCGCGGGGGGGGGGGGGGCAGTCCCCCCCGGCCCGCAAGGCCGTTACGGTAGATGCCATATGTAATTTGAAGGACCGTTTATAGCCAAATTTTGAACTACGTGCTCTAAATTTTAGCCCGATTATGGATCGGTGATGTGCCTTTAGCTCTACGTAGCCTTTGGGGTCAATTTTGGGGTTTAGACGCGTCAGAATTTGTGTTCTGGATACCTATCCGATTTTGACAGTTTTTGGTCCGATTCTAAGATGCCCAATTTTCAGGAGTCCGATTATCAGAATCGGACGTCCGATTTGGGTGGGTCCGATCGGACCAGTGGTCCGATTTTGGTCCGATCGGACCAGTGGTCCGATTTTGGTCACGTCCGATTCTAGGAGTCGGATCAAAAAGTGGTCCGATTTTCAAGTGGTCCGATTCTGGGAATCGGATCGGACAAAATGGTCCGATTCTGAGCAAGTCCGATTCTGGGAATCAGACGGTCTGGTCCGATTATGAGTGGTCCGATTATGGACTCGTCCGAGTGTCCGAGTCGGATGGATTGGTCCGAGCGGTCCGAGCGTCCGATTCTCAAAATCGGACAGGTTGGTTCGAGTGCCACGTGGCACGCCCGATCGAACTGGTCCGATTCTGGGAATCGGACGGTCCGACTCCCGAACTCGGGTGGTCTGATTCTGGGAATCGGACCACAGCGAGTTGGTCCGAGTGCGTCGGCGGCGGGCACGATTCGAGTGCGTTTGACCCCTCCTCACTGTCTGGTGCACACAATCACCACAAACTTTTAAATCTGATCAGGGCACTTGTTGGAAAACATCAGACTCACCTGGAGCAGCACGAATCACTGATGCCTAGGAATCGGGGGAGCGCTTCCTCGTCCTGTGAACCAGAAGTTCTCTCTCTCTCTCTCTCTCACAAGGCAAACCAAGGAAATGAGGTCTGTCCTGGCCTCCCAGGCATCTTAAGGTCCTTTCCGAGCACTGCAGAACCTCACAGCTAGTTCCCTGTGCCTGCCTCACCCAGAACTTGAATCTGGTCCCATGTTTCCCTGTTTTAGCCTGTTATACAGCAACAGAAAACCCTGCTGTTTGCCTGTTTTTTTCTTCTTTTTCTTTGTTTTTTTCCTACCCTAAATGCATCCAAATCACAAAATAAATACCTATACTACTCCATTCCACAACATAAATCACAGAAAGCAAAAAACCTACTTGCCAAGGAGATCGAATACCATCTTCAACCCCCTCGCTTCCTACCTATCTCAAGCACCAGTTCAAGGAAACCCTTACTTTGATGCTCGATTCGAAGCGTGCAAGCGCTCAAGGCTTGAATCCGTTGGTCCCGGCAACGGAACCAAAATGTGGGAGCTTTCACTCAACCGCCAAGACCCTCGGACCGCTTATTGTTTCAAGCGTTCCAAGCCGAGCACTAATGGCTACCTCTCACATAGCCGACGCGCCTTCCATATCTACGGGTGTAGTGAGCTTACCTCCGTGCCGTTCGAGTTACCTCCTCTCCCGCACACTCCGATAGCTCCACAATCCAAGTGCAAGCTTCAAGCAAGCTCCATCCTCAAGCTCCACGCTCCAAGCTCCATTGCCGCGAGCAAGACAAGAGAAGAGAAGAGAAGAGAAGAAGAGAGGAGACGATGGAGAGCTTCTCCTCCTCGGTCCCTCACCCTCACACACTCACTCCCTCACACTCTCACACTCCCTCTCTCAAGCACAAGCTCAAGCAAGCAAGAAGAAGAAGAAGAAGAAGAAGAAGAAGAAGAAGAAGAAGAGGAGAGCTACTTTTGGTCACACACAAGAATGAGCTTTTCATTCACTTTTCAACTTTATATACAAAACCCTAAATCCCTTTGGGCGGTCATCCCCTTTTCCCCTTTTTACATGGCCGGCCATAGCCTAGGCCCTTTTTCCCATTGTCCTTCTATCTTCCTAGTTTCCTTTCCACCGCCCGTCTACATTTACAAATCGCACAGGTGAGAGCCCGGCGCTCTTTACAAGATTTCAGGGTGCGCCTTTTTATTTTAAAATGCGCCTTTCCCCTTTTGCCTTTGCCTTGGACTTTTAAGGTTGCCCTTGCGCTTTTGGCCTTTTCTCCTTTCCTTTCTTCAATCGGGCTACCTTTTTTCCGCCTTTGCCCTGCGTCTTTTCCACTTCCTTTTGCTTTCTTCGTGTTGGGGTTAACAATGGTTCTAAAGTAACTATACTTCCTAAAGAGACATACTTAGCCAACAAGTAGGGAGAATTGCTACCAACCCCATTCTAGATAAAGATGATAGACCAAAAGAGGCTACAACCATTAGGTATCCTCAAGAATCAACAAATAAAGGTGGCTAGCCTAAAGTTCATGGTAAGTTTTGTTGCATTGAGAATGTCAAAAGTTAGATATTCTTTTCACATGCTCCTAGGAAAACCATGGTTTAAATTGGCCAAGTTGAGGTAGGATTGGGGGATTGATTATGCATGCATCCCCAGAGGACCCAAAGAGATTAGTTTATTCACTATTAATAAAGTAATCTTGAGGAATATTCTAGACCTATGGTACCTTAGACAATCAATCTTGTTGAAGAAGTGGGAGATGATGAGGAGGAACTATTTCTTCAAGCAAAACCTTTAGTAGTTCTACTATTTGAGATAGATGTTGATAGAATCATTTTTTGGTATCAGGAGCACCTAGAATTGCTGGAAACACACTTCTTGAACAACAAATTGTTCAACCTCTTGATCAAACCCAGTCAGGAGTACAATATCATGAAGGTTCTTTTGCAGGAGAAGAGCAATTTGAATTTCACGAGAGGTCAGGAAGTGAGGAGTCTAAGGTGGTTCAGGACCCTAGAACCAGCCATCCCGAATCTAGGTAACAAGGGAAACTTGAAAATTAGCAAACTAAGGAGGACCAATGTATGGATAGTTTTGATCTGTAGGATGAAGAAGGACAGAATGCTATTACTCAGAAGAGCAAAGATATGAACACACCATGAGCAAGTGTGCAAGAGTGCAAGTGAGCAAGTGTGCAAGAGTGGTGGAGGATGAATTGTAGGAAGTTAACTTGAATTTGGAAGGAGAGCCTAAACCAAGTTAGCATACATATGGAGGAGAACTTCAAGAAAGATCTCATTAAGCTATGCAAGGAGTTTCAAGATATCTTTGCGTGGGACTATATTGATATGAAGGAGTTTGATCCAATAGTATGCCGGCATAGAATGAACCTAAAGAAGGATGCTAAGCCAATCATCCAAAAGAGCTACAAGATGAACCCAAACTATGTTAAGTAGGTTAAGGAAGAGATTGACAAGGTGTTGAAGAGGGTTGATTCATCAAGTCAGTTAATGAAGTGACACGGTTATCTCCTATTGTTGTGGTATCTAAGAAAAATGGGAAGATAAGAGTATGTGTGGACTACATGAAGCTGAATGAAACCACAATTTTAGATCCTTTCCCAATATTGTTTATTGACTCTTTGCTTGATGATGTCATTGAACATGAGATGTAGAACTTTCTGGATGGATTTTTAGGTTATAATTAGATCAGAATGCATTCAATGATATGGATAAGACTACTTTCATCACTAAATGGGGAGCCTATGTTAGTATTGTAATGAATTTTGGCCTTTAGAATGGACCTTCAAAGTTTCGAGGAGCTGTACACATGACATTTGATCCATACTTGACAACCTTCATGAAAGCGTTTATAGAAGACTTTTGTGTCTTTAGCGAGAGGAACGAGCACCTGAAGCATCGTAGGCTTTTGCTTTGAGAGGAGTAGGACGTTTGGGATGTCCTTGAATCCTTTCAAGTCAATTTTGTGCAATAGCAAAGAGGGGAGTGCTCGTGGGCCATAAACTGTTTGAAGAAGGTATGGCAATAGATCCCCTCTTTAAATGTGAGACTATTGCCATATGGCAATAGTAAGATGTGAGACTAATAAAGATATATATTTTTAAAATCTTAAATATATTTATGCTCTTTTGCAAAAGCTTTTATAAGTCCTGAGATAGGAATCCAATTAACATAAAGCAAATGAACACAAAGATTATAGATTATACTTATGTTATCCAATTGAATTGTATAATATATAAAAATTTTAACGAAATCGCACAATATCTATTATTTATGATTATAATCATGAGAGAAACAAACTCATGAAAATTCAAATTATATGAAATTAAATATATAATTTTATATATGTAGATGTTAATTTAAAAAATAAATATTTTAACCAAAAATTCATAATCTCACTTCAAATTTCACTCTCTTATATAAATATAAAATATAAACTATTAAAAATATTGGACAAACATCAAGACTTGTAACTTCTCTTATGGAACATATAAGTGAGTGAGTGAGTGAGTGAGTGTGTGTGTGCACATGCAGACGCACACACCCACACACACACACACGCACGCACGCGCGCGCGCGTGCGCACGCACACACACACACACACACACACACACACACACACACACACACACACACACACACACACACACACACACACACACACACACACACACACACACACACACACACACACACACGTACTAGTTGCTTAGGTAATATATGGCTTCAATAGATATTCATGTATGATGACATGTCATTGGTCTCATGGTGTAGAAAAAAATTAAAAGTTGACTTGTAGTGGGTTAGGATTCAATTTATGCAAGTGTTTATTTAGTCTCTAGACATATCCAATACCTAGACTTATCCTTGCTTTTATGTGAAATAGAGTTTGCTTCAACTTTAGTAGTTGTATGTATCAACTTTATATAGTAGGTTAGGGTTCAGTTTATGTAAGCATTTGTTTCGCTGCTATATATATATATATATATATATATATATATGGTATCTAGACTTATCCCAGCTTTTGTGTCAAGTAGAGTTTGCTTCAACATTAGTAAGTCGTACATACCAACTTTAAATAGTTAATCTTGTAGATGGTTTTACATAAATTTAAGAAACTCGAATTTCAAAAAAAAAGTAGAAATCAAAATTGAATCAACACAATAAAAAAGGACTTAATATGTGAATTAAGGCCCATTAAACAAGCCTAAGTTTTAGAGATAGCTTGATTATCAATATGTGGAAAATCAATAAATCAAAAACTCTAGTCTAATGATTATAACAATGAATCTTAACACAATGAACTAATTATTAAAGTATATATATATATATATATATATATATATATATATAGGCTTCTATTTGTATATCTTGCTATGTATATTCTCTATTTTCTAATCTCGTTGCATAAACTTCAATAAGTCCATTGATAGGAATCCAATCAACATTACATAAATGAATATGGAAATATTATGGTTATCTTGTATGCTTACATTATACGATATAGAAAATTTTTAACAAAATCACACATTATATATTGTTTATGATTAAAATCACAAAAGAGACAAACTTAATTGAATTCACATTATGTGAACTCAAATATATGATTCCATTAGTATATACTATATGAAAAAGAAAGAAAAATAAACATTATAGCTAGCTAAATTATAATTTTGCTTGGAAATTGACTTTTGTATATGAAGAAAATATATAAATTATTAAAAAATATTACATAAACATACATTTAAAAAGATGTTAGATGAACATTAAGAATACAGATGAGATGAATCCTATCAAATTAAAAAGCATAAGAAAACGGATTAATGAAACTTTTAGTCATCATTGGCTTCATCCAAGAAGAGGACACACAAACATACATCCTAAGTAATCCTTTTTTTTATTTTTAACTTTTCTTGGTGTATGGACAACATACTTCCTAACATCCATACTTGTATTTTCTAAAGACACGTTATGGATAGGTTAGGATTTCATGTCTTGTTTCAATTTCTTGGATAATATATGGTTCTAATATATATTTATATATGTTGATATTTGATTGGTTTTTATGTGTACTATAAAGTTAAGAGTTGGCTTGTAGTGAGTTAGGGTTCAATTTACACAAGTGTTTACTATGTGCGTGTGTAACCTAGACTTATCCTAGCTTTTGTGTTAAGTAGAGTTTATTTCAATATTAGTCATTCATATATATCAACTTTAAATAGTTAATCTTGTAGATGGTTCTATATAGATTTGGAGAATTCCAAAAATAACTAGAAAATAAACATTAAATCAATGCAAGAAAAAATATGTATTGTGGGAATTAAGGCCCATTCTTTTAGAGATAGATTGATTGTTAATATGTATCAAATCAATAAATCAATAATTTTAACATCATGATAGAAATTTAGTTCTAAACTTTAATCATTTGATTGAAACAATAAACCTAAACACAATTATGTGATTAATTTATACCAATTTTACTACTACTTTGTTTAAAAATGGAATAATCATCCCTAATTTCAAACTTGAATAATATTTAATAGGAAGAATATTGAGTCGAGTAAATTAGAGAGAGATGAGCGAATAAAGCCTTATTGTTTGCTTCACCTAGTGTATCTACTAAAACTTTTGCTGAATAAGATTTAGTTTAAAATAAAGAAAACTTATGTCATAATGAATATTGATATCACATAATATTCACTAAAAATTTTGCATGTTAATTTTTTTCAAAAAGTTTCCAACACTATGTCAACATGAGAATTGATATCGAACTTTAATATTCCAAACTTTAACCACTTTATCATAATAATGAACCTTAACACAAATAAGTAATTATTATATTGATCATACCAATTCTTTTTTGAAAATTGAATAATCATTGTTGGCTTTAAACTCAAATTATACTTGGTAAGAGATATCATAACATGGGAATTAGAACCCATTGGGCAAGCCTAACTTTTAAATGTAACTTGACTATCAATATCTCATAAAGCAATAAATCGATAATTTCAATCTAACAAATTGTTCCTTCAAAATTGGAAGTACTTGATTATAATTATTAGACTTTTTTTTTTTCAAAACTAAAGAATCATGCTCGATTTTTAACTCAAATGATACTTAGTAAGGATAGACTGTTGGATTGAGAAAATTTATTTTGATATAAAACCTTACTATAGTAAATAATACCAATCTAATGAGAGGACTTTTCTTCAAAATTTCTAACCATTTGATTGTAACAATGAACCTCAATATGATTGGGTATGTTAGCATATTGGATGTGTATGGGAACTAGGTCTAAGTGATGTGGATGATTTTATTCAAATAAAGTTATACACATTGTTATCTTGCCCATTTACACATTGTAGCATCGATGGCACCCTACACAACTTAAGTAACCATATTTTTTGCAATTAGTATTTTCAAGCAAAATTAAGTTCCATGACATGTCAATTACACACTATAAAAATGTTAGAAACAACCTTCTTAACAAGCATTGCACATGATGCAATTAAATTCAGAGAAAGTGTTTTTTTCATTTTGTATAAAAAATACAATAATGTTAGCCACTTTGTTTATTATTTATTATAGCCAAATTTAACATATAAATATTTTTATATTTTGTGTGTACAAATTATTTTAAAAATAAAAAAAAATTGATTTATTACTTTGTTTACTATATTGTGTACTAAAATTTAAATTTTTTAAAATTATTTTCTAATAATATAAACTTATATGTTAGAAAAATATCAATAAATATATAAAAGTCATCAAAGCATATATTTATATATAACATATGCATAATATAATATATATTTTTAAAGGAACTATCTTGTAGATAATTTTATTATGGTATTATTTATTGAGTGTTATATCATAATTATAATTTTAAAAATAAAAAATTATTCTTAAAAATATACATTTATAATATAAATATAAAATATTATATTATTTAAAATTATTACTTATATACTTGAAAATACTTATAAATAAATATAAATATATATATATATAACATAAATATTATTGTAATTACATACATTTAAGCATTATATAGATAAATTGGAAGATGAATTGAAATACATATGGAATTTCTTAGAGCAAATATGAAAAATCTATCGTTAAAAGGTGTTAAAGTGTCAGTATAAGAACATGAAGGTATTATTCATGAATTGAAATTATAGTGCTCACTTTATATGATATAAAAAATGCAAATATTGATGTATAATGTGCTTTAAAATCTTTTAAAAAATGTATTTTTTGCTTGAATAGATAGAAATATGATTGTAGATCTCACCAGAGAATGTTTGCAAAACAAAAAAGTACATGTTCTAGATTGTATCGATGAAGACGAACAACAAGTTAATCACATGCCTAAACATTTCATCAAAGATAATGTAAATAATATAATTGAAATATCTCCAATGAAAATACAATCAACAAAAATGACTAGTAGTGGTAACAAATATATCAAGGTTGATGATGATGATATTACAATAACTAGAACCTCATATAATAATATCCTAAGCATTTCTGATATAAGACTCGTAATTCAAGATTACTTCTTTTCAAAGAGTTCTACCAAAATATGGTACCTATGGCATTCCAATCCTAATTGATTATCCAAAACAACTTAAATTTGATTTATAGATGTGGATGAGAAGGGATCTATCACATTTTCTATAATGGAATCTCACTTTAAAAATTTAATAGACATCATCAACTTGGATAATTGCATAAAAATCTATGATTTTAGAGTCTATAGAAAGAAAAATCAAAGAAATGGTGGAACGAAGGAAGATAATTTGTCTAACCATAAAAAAGAACAAGTTACCAAATTTGATAATTTCCATGTGTTCTATCCTTCAAACAACATAAAAAATTACAGAAACATTGCATCACAGTGCTTTCTTGGCAATCAAAATAAAAACTGTCCAATAACGACACTTGATGTCATTTTATCTTCACAAAAAAGAATAAGTACTTATAGTTTGATTAGTGTTGTTAATGGGGAAGTAAGCTAGAAGATACCATTATAAGAAAATGGAAGCATATCGACAGCCATTTTTGATACAATTAGGCGGTCTTAGTAAAAGCCTCGGGGGCTCACTCATGAATATATGTATGTATCACGTGAGTTCAAAATAAGGGGTTTTAAAAACACCATTTTTTCTTACCTATAGAAGGGTAGTGTAATATAAAGGGATTACTTATAGATTGAATAAAAAGGGGTTGTGTTTTATTCAATAAAAATTCACAGATAAAGATATTTATAAATAGGTCTTGAACACATGTGATATATATATATATATATATATATATATATATATATATATATATATATATATATATATATATATATATATATATATATATATAGTGAAGCCCTTGAGGTAAAAGCTTTACTATTTGCATCGCTATGTGTGTTGCTATATAGCGATACGAATAGCAACACAAATAGCTATATACATAACAATGGTGTATTGAGAAAAAAAGTGTCGAGACCCAAGTGTGGTATTTTACAAGGTTGTAATGAGAGAGAGAGAGAGAGAGAGAGAGAGAGAGAGAGAGAGAGAGAGAGAGAGAGAGAGAGAGAGAGAGAGAGAGAGAGAGGCCGTTACTACCATTGCCACCATTCGCGACGACGAAGAGGGAGGAGAGGGTGCAAAGGAGAAGAAAAGCCACGAAGGAGAGAAGTGTGAAGAGATTCTTCTTCGAGCTTTTGAGATAAGTGTGTTGTCTCTTCTTTCTTTGTTTTTTCTTTTTTTTGTTTATGGAGAGATGCACACAGAGAGAGAGAGAGAGAGAGAGAGAGAGAGAGAGAGAGAGAGAGAGAGAGAGAGAGAGAGAGAGAGAGAGAGCTTTATAGCCTGGTATTCTCTTGGGGTGTGTTGAGAGGGAGAGGGGAGAGGGGGGAAGATATTAAATAAAGATAGATAAAGAGGGAGGAAGGGAGAGAGAAAAATAAAGACAAGAAGGGAAAATAGAGAGAGAGGGGGGAGAGAGTATATATATATATATATATATATATATATATATATATATATATATATATATATATATATATATATATATATATATATATATATATATATATATATATAGGGAGGGGGAGGGAGAAAAAATAAAAATAAAAAAGGAGGGAAAAATAGAGAGAGAGAGAGAGAGAGAGAGAGAAAGAGAAAAATATATATAGAGAGGAAGAGAGAGAAGTAAAGGAAAAAAGAGGAGGGAGAGAGAGAAGTAAAGCAAATAGAGAGAGGAAGAGAGAAATAGAGAGACACTAGGGAGAGAGATATAAAATTAAATAGAGAGAGAAAGAGACAAAGATAAATAGAGAGGGAAAGAGAGAGAAATAAAAACATAGAGAGAGAAGGAAAAAAGAAAAAGAGAGGAGGGATAGTGATAAAGAGGAGGAAGGAAGAGAGAGAAATAGAGGAAGGGAGGGATTCATGAAGCACCCCTCTCTTTTTTGACCTTTGCTCCATACATACATTTTTGGATTGATTGTATCTAGCTTTTGCAATGAATGGATTCCTTGTTTTTGGAGAATCATGATGTACAATTTTAGGATGCTAGTTCTATGTCACATTGGTAAATGAACTATGCAAGGATATTCGTCTATGTGGTAGAAGAGTGGTAGAGC
This sequence comes from Lygodium microphyllum, assembly GCF_053477565.2. NCBI lineage: Eukaryota > Viridiplantae > Streptophyta > Polypodiopsida > Schizaeales > Lygodiaceae > Lygodium > Lygodium microphyllum. The sequence continues at coordinate 124,499,017 of NC_141148.1, read as the reverse complement.
TGCATGCCCTGCCACCCAAAAATTTTTCCCTCTATAATCTTTGCCATTTGTGTCAGAAATCTACTTTGTCACGATTTGCATTGCTATTAGTGCCACTAACACTAATAATGACGTGAATAGTGATGCACATAGCAATGGATCTATAGTGTTACTAAGAGTGATGACAAGGGTAAAAATTTCCATGAATAATTTCGTTACTTTAAATGTCAATATTGGTTCTATATGTTATAGTGTACAATAATGGTAAATGTATAAATTAATATTCTTATGATATTTTAGACAATAGTATCAATATTTTAGTTTTAAAATATTTTTTATTTACAAACATACTTTTGAAAATCAGAAGAACACGATGCTAAAAAATTATTGAAGTCTTTCTCAAAACAAAATGAAGCATATTGCATATTTCAAAATCTGGGAGCCTATAAGTATACATCTTTAGATGTTATAACCTTGAGTATTTGGGATGGTAGTGTTGTAACACTTGTCATCGGCCTACAAACTCTAGCTCATCCGAAAAAAGTTGATGCATATATAAAAAATAATATCACTCCTAAAAAGGTTTATACCATTATATTTTTCTTTCTTTGAATATTGATTAAAATGTATTTTTCATTACATATGTTTTAAACTTTGCAGGTGATTGGAGTTCTGACGTTTTGAGAAGTTGATGGTACAATATGCGACAAAGTTTGTTTTAACTATGAAAGCAACCAATACTTAGAAGAAGAACAACAATTTGCGGTTTACAATGCAATTAAAAGATGTCATTAAGCTTATGAATGAAATTGAAAGGAATTATCCAATATGAGAAAAACAACAATACAAATGTTATAGTGACTGGAGCACTAGTAGATAAATTATTTGGGTTCAAAGTTGTGAACTTAGTCAAAGCAAATTTTCTTAAAACAAGATAAAAGGTGTACAAGTTCCATATGCTTGGCTCCTTCAAAGCTACAAATAGAAAGCTCATAGGGTTTTCAACAACTAAATAGTCTACAAGAATTCCCAAGAAAAAACAAACTAAAATGCTACACTACTTAAAGTCATCTAACTGAATAAAACATGAGTTTGTACATATAGTAGTTTCTATATTTGGGAAAATATGACATGAAAAAAAAACTTTGTATGTGCACAACAAAATATAGTATAGTTTGTGTTTTGCTTTTATAGAACAAACAATCTACAAAGTTGAATAGAACAAAAAACATTTGATGCTTTAATAGTAAAATTATAGCAATTGTATTTGATTATTCCATTATGATATTTAATTGTGTATTTAATTCTATATTGAATGCATTAGGAAATCAGATCACTTCATTTAGTTTAAGAAAATTAGTTGTTAAAATTTTTATAAATAGTTTACATGAAAATGATCATGTTGCAAATGCTTATGTTGAAAAAATAACGCAATTTGGTCTCAAAAATCATGATACAAAATTGTATTTCAAAGATACATGAATACAATCAAACACATCCTAATGTAAAATACTTATTAAGAAAATTTTATATTACATTAATTATCAAAAATTTAAATATTATATATAACCTTAAAAACACTTCAAAATAAAAAAGATTTGTTAAAAATTATGGAAACTATTAAAAATATATAAAATCATTAAGAAATGATATCAAAACTAATCATAAAAAATAGAAAAATTTTGTAAAAATCAATGTTGAGAGTATTACTTATAGAACATTAGAAGAACATCGCACGTGCACATATAAAGATATATTTACTTATATCAATGTTATGTTAGATATACATGTATATACTTTGAAATCAAATATGACGAATGATAATAAATTGTTAAAAAAAAACTAAAATTGAATGTTAAACAAAACATGTGTATCCTATAAGAAATATTAGCTAATCAAAATTTAAAGATATATTAAGAGATATTTTTATTTACAATTAATATGATAAATTCATATTTTAAAAAGAAAATGATGTTTTTCAATACAAGATATATAAGTTGTGATACTATAAATGAAAAAAAGTAAGTATATTAAATGAATACTTTGAATTTTTAAAAAATCATTATAATAAAGCGATGAACAAAAATGTAGAATAATATATAGCCATTACTTGTACTAGATTCAAGACTCGTAGGTGCAGAAAAGGGGCCATAGAAACATTGGCACCATAGTAGAGAATACATTTGATTTTGGGTCCGAAACCAATGTCTTCTAAAGTAAAAGTGACCAACAGAGTACTGACCATGATGCAATGTGTCCATAGTTGAGTCTCGATTCTTGGTCTAGCACAACCGTGTAATGACCTATTATGATCAAATAATATAATAATCTACTTGAAATAATCCTACTACAACATACAACTTCTTGAATCAATTTATAGCTAAACAATTCCTAGCTTTCATGAATAGTATGTAGTCATGAAATATACATCATAATCACTCACAATATTATGCTCTCTTGAAAAATATGAATTATATTATTCCCGAATAAAGAACTCATAATAGATACCATTAAATTTTCAAAAGATAGAAATAGATTGATAGATCTTGAAGATGTTTTTATTCTAGATGACAATAGATATAAAAAGACACAACTGAAGTGCATCAAGATAGGCACCTTCTTTCACATGAAAATCTCATGAAATACAAGGGTTACTTCACACATATGCTAACACAAGCACTTGAAAGCATGCTAAGTACAAAGGTAGAAACATACTAAAGTGGATGATGAAATCCAAGACCTAACACCTGGCACAACTCGGTGGATGACTTGGACAGTTAGGAATCAAACCCATTAGCATGTAGCTAAGTATTATAATGCAATGGAATTAACCTAGAGAACATAGTTAAACCTTGCTAGAGGCCTTGCACCCTATGACAAGCCACACCAAGTAGCACTGATGAGTAGAGCCACTCTAGGATACTTGAAGCCCTCTTGTGTAGTTGTATAAATAGTCCTAAGTGTCAAAAACATGAAATCGATGGCTAAGTGTAGTTGAAACAAGAACAAAAAGTAGAACGTGAAAAAGACTACATCATTTGTCTAGGCACATAAGGAATAATGGCTAAACATGGAGACCCATGAGACACCACTGAAGCATCATTGTCCATGCTCTTAAGCTACTCATCGACTTTTTGAAGTACTTCTTGGAACATATCATCTCATGTAATTCAAACTTCAACACCACTAATGCATCCACATTAACCTTAAGATTTTGCAATATCTACTTCTCAACCTCCTATAGAGGTAGATACCTCTCAAGCAAGAGCTTATGCTCAACCTGTAAAACTGAGCATGCATGTCCATAAAACTATCTACTTCAACCATACATTTTCTCCTTAATTCCTCCGTCCATTTCTCAAACAAAGTTGTTGACATTTTGTCCTTCTCAATAATCTATTGTAACTTAGCAACCTACTCTGCATGCTATAATTCCAAAGCATCACATTTGTCTTGCTTAAGCTGTAACTTTGGTACTAAATTGTCAGAACTTTGTTGCTGTTGCTAAAGCAATCGATCTTGCAAATTCTTTACAATTTTTATTCTCATGACATTGTCCATGTCACATTGTAGTATAGTATCAAAACTCTCATTTCAAAAAATTGTTAAGGGGATTTGTGATAACCACAGTCAATAATTTTAGGTGGACAAGATCATCTCTCAATTGCATCCATGAGGCTGCATAAGATTTTTTAATTGAGTTTTTTCAATATTCTTACACTTGTGATGTCCATGCACATAGATTAATACTCATGGGACAAGGACACGATCATCCTAAGAATGTTAAGATATAGATTTTCTAATATTCTAGAGCCAATTCTCTTACTAATGAAAATACATACAATATTTTGAATGTGTCACCATATAAGAAGAAAAAGTAGATACAAATCCTAAAATCAAGGATATCATACATAAAAGAAATATGAGACTTCATGTGTGCTAGGAAGAAGGCTATAGAAGAATAGGCAAAGAAATTGAGGGAGCACAAGAGGAAGAAAGCAGAAGAAAAAGAAGTGAAACAACTAGAATCATTAGTTGAGCTCTTTGACTTGCTTGAAAGGGTTAGTCTAGAAGGCTTCAATGTGTATTGCTTTTTATCCAAGAGAGAACAGATATTGTTGCTTTGAACTCAAAGTGTATTCAAATACTCAAGGATAAAAGAAGAGAAGTAAACGATTCTATTCTTATTATTGGGTTGAGATACAATATAGTCAAATTTGTTTATGCTTAAGGATGCCATTTTTCTAGCAACCTTTTTTTAATATATTACTACTAATTTTTTACAAAAATATCTATTGCATGAGCTCCCTTTCAATATACAACAAAAAATCGAGGTGCTTGATCCTTCAATCTCCCATTACATGAGGAAAATAAGCTTGATGCATGTGGATTTGAACATTGGCTCAATCAAATGGACTTCGACACTTTAGAGCTTCCTTTGATTCCATACCATGAAAAGTAAATAGCTTGTTGCTTTGTTTAATTTCAAGAGATTTTATATTACTAAATCATTTACATATGATTATTTTTAGTTCTCATTGGATCTTAATTGAAATAAATCACATTGACAAGCAACGTCCTTTCATCAATTCTTTGAAAGAAAGCTATGAAAATGGTAAGACATAAGTTAAATAATCGAAGGCCTCCTTGATCATTTGAACATGTATTTATTGTAAGTACTCTAAATTCATTATTATTTATATAGAGATATAAAAAGATGATTGAAGTGCTACAAAAAATGCCTCTAATTCCTTTCGATCTACTTGCACAAGTGGAGTACAAATAAGTTTTGGTGATGTTTTGATTAAAATATATCAAGATACTTTATTCCATAAACTACCATAAACAAGTTGCATAATTTTGCTTTGTGTTGATGGTTGTGGAGCTTGTTAGCATTCACGTATGTCTTTGTGGTAATCTCCTACATGTGAGCCTTAGTTTGAGTCAAATGAGGACATTAGGACCTCTGACATTATCTTTGTTTGTCATTTTATGTGTTTTATAAACTTTAGATGGAGGCACATTAGTGCATTTCTTTTTGTGCACTTTTGACTATTTTTAGGGGTTTGACCATATTTAGGGGTTTCTCTCCTTTTCACCTATATACATAGGTGGCCTACCTACCCTCCCACTTTCATTATCCATTATCCATCATTTATCCTTTGTGATTAGCCAACCCTCCTCATTCTCTCATCCCCCTACTATAGTTTGGTATCCAGACTAACATGTAGAGTTGCATGTTGGGGCTGACTATTGTAGCCTTGTACCTTCAACCGGTGTAGACATATTGTTCCTACTCCTCTCATGTGTTTTCTCTTTGTCTCTTTCTTCTCTCCATATTCAGTTTCCTCTTTTTGTTGCATAATTAACAAGTGTCATGAATAGAGATCTTGAAGAGGAGCACTCTGTTCGTAGTTCTAGTCATCTTCATTGCCAGTTTGGGGGCAATAGACCTGCATTTTACCTTTTGCAAGTTGGGCAACCTATTTTTAGATCTACATTTTAAAGGCATCCCTCCTTCCGCACATGTTCTGCAAGTTTAGACTTGCATTTCGGGTAGGTGACACCCTCCTCTTGTGCTGGGCGGCAATTTTTCTGCTAGATGATAGCTCCTATCTATTGGGGGGCCCTTTATGCAGGCTTTGACATGCATTTTATGTAGATTACCCCCTTCCAATCTGTGTTTTGGGTAGTCTACAGCTTGAAAAACTTGTTTTTAGGTAGGTGAATTGTTATCATGTTCGCACTCTGTTTACCTTGCTCTTTGATGATCAGCATATCAACACACCCCATACAAGTGGAGGACCTTCTAATTGTAGGATCTTCTTTTGTTTTCTTAAATGTATTTCTTGAAGGACAGATATGGCCATGTGTATGCTATGGGGGATGGTGTGGTTTTCGAAAAACCACCATCTTATTACTCTTTCACGTTATATTATTACAGGGCTGCTAGTCCCTGATTGGCATTGATGGCATCTCTTGAGCAGGTGCTAGTCCTACACTCTCTCTTCGCATTTGACAAGATGGATGGGATGAACTACCCTCTATGCTTGTGTCACATGGAGTGTCTCCTTGATGACTATGACCTTTGGGATTTTATTACAGCCCTTATACCTCAACCTACCATGGATCCTCATGATCATGTAAGTGTGGATTTAGTGCAGCCTTGACTCATTGACTGTGGTGTATCAAGTCTCATGACTCCCCTAGGGTGATTTTATACAAGTTCTCCATCCATCCAAGGATATCGTCATTGTTAGCGACATTTCTTTGTTGCCTATTAGTGGTGTTGGCACTTCTATTGTGTGATCATCCATTAAGCTCTATTTTTGAGGCCCTATATGTTTTTGCCTTGGGCTTCTCTCGCCTCTCAGTTGATGGCCTTCCTAGACTCGGGACCCATGTTGTCTTCATCGAGCTACTCGTCTTTGTTGATGATTCTTCTACAGGAGCCACTTTTCTGACAAGTTGGCCGGAGAGGGGGACTACCTATGCTCCCTTCCATTGTGCAGTGCCCTCCGAGGTAGTTTTCTATTGCCGTATCCATTTTCGATTGTGCACCCTTTATCCCATAGGCTCCATCCCATCCCATCTCCTTTGGTGGCCCCCTCATACCTCCCATACTTTTTTTAGGGGACGATATTGGTGATGTGGCTGTGGATTTCCTAGCCCCTTGTGTTTCAAAGGGGGACTTCCCAGGATTGTGAGGAGTTTCTTTAGGGTTTCCAATCTACTTTGGACCTTTCTTTTATGTAGCTATCCCTTTTCTTTGTCATCGAGTCCCCATTTCTTGCCACTTGGCCCTTAGTCCTTGATGTTTTTATGCAACTTATAGCACCTTTGATAGTTCATCGTTATCATCTCATAGTTGGGTTTGAGGCTTGGCTCACCTATCCCTGACTAGAGTTTTCAAGAGTGATTTGTTTGAGGCCTCTCCATTCCTTCATCAATAGACTACATCGGCCTTGGCACTCTTCTTGCCACCCTTGGATCCACATCTCCCTTGGCCTTTCATCATATCCAAGATCTAAGAGGGGATGTTAGTAGTCATGTGTGTCTTGTGTGGTCATCTCCTACCTGTGAGTGCCTCAATTTGAGTTAGATGAAGACATTAGGAGCTCTAACATTGCCTTGTCTATCATTTTGTGTGTTTTAGACACTTTAGATGGAGGGCACATTAGTGCATTTCTTTTTGTAAACTTTTGACTATTTTTAAGGGATTTGACCTCATTTAGGGTTTTTTCTCTTTTTCCCCTATATATATAGGCAACCTGCCCTCCCACTTTCATTATTTGTTACCCATGATTGACCCTTCATGTGATCAGCTAGCCCTCCTTATTCTCTCATCCCCCTTGCGAAGCTTTCGCTCAACCGCCAAGACCCATGGATCGCTTATTGTTTCAAGCGTTCCAAGCGAGCTCTAATGGCTATCTCTCACCTAGCCGATGCGCCGTCGATCCTACGAGTGTAGTGAGCTTACCTTGATACTTGATTGAGCACCCTCCTCTCTCTTGCACTCCAGTAGCTCCACAATTCTTGATGCTACCTCAAGTATCCTCAAGCCTCCTTCATCTCCAAGCTCCATCCTCCATAGCCGCGCACGCAAGAGAAGAGAAGAGAAGAGAAGAGAAGAGAAGAGAAGAGGAGATGGTGAAGAGCTTCACCCTCTTGATCCCTCACTCCCACACACACACTCACTCCCTCACACTCTCACACACACTCTCTCAAGAGCTCACAAAAGCAAGAAGGAGAGAAGAAGAGAGGAAGAAGAAGACTGTTTTTGCCACACACCAAAAGAATGAGCTTCTCATTCACTTTTCAACTTTATATACAAAACCCTAAATCCCTTTTGGGCGATCATCCCCTTTTTTCCCTTTTTTTACATGGCCGGCCGTAGCCTAGGCCCTTTTTTCTATTTCCCACCACTCTAATTTCATCCTATTCCCAACTAATGCGTACAATTTACGCAGGAGCGAGCCTGGCACTCTTTTACAAGGATTCGGGAGCGCTTCCATATTTAATGGTGCGCCTTTTACTCTTTTGTTGCCTCGGGGCGACACTGAGACTTTCTGAGGGTCGTTCCCGAACATTTAAATTTTTTAGGGTCTGGTTACCGATCAAGGCGCCTTTTTTGCTATTTTCTTTTTTCCATTTTCCGCTCCTTTGTGCTGCGGAAAACATGGTGACTCTGTGCTGCGGGAAACACGGTAACATTACCCCCCTCCTAGCCAAGTGTCAGTCCCATGGCACTGTGATGGGAAGTAGTTGCTAGTTAGGGTTGCTGCGAGGTGGAACTGGTGGGTGGATGACACCTCTTCCAAGGTGGTTGTGTGAATGAGAGTTGATGGAGTTTAATGACGATGACCAGGAGAGGTTCCGACGTGCTTTAGGCTCCATGAAGATGCTCGGCATCTTTCACACAGTTGTGGTATCCGTTATGTAGCCGGTCCTCCCTTGAGCATTAGAAATGCTTGAAGCAATAAGCAATCCCTTAGGAGGATGGCATTGGAGGGATTTATTCTGGAGAAGGCCCCCCCGAACTCTGTCTTGACAAAGATATGGTTTGGCTTTGCATTGAAAATTTGTGTCTTTGATTTGAAGGTCTTTGTCTTCGAGTTGAAGGTTTTTGTCTTTGAGTTGAAGGTCTTCAGTACTGCGTTGAAGATCTTCAACTCTGCCTTGAAATTCTTTGGGCTTGTGGAATCAATAAGCGATCCGTGGATCTTGAGGCGCTCGGCATGCATCTTTGGAAGACGAGGTTCCAAGATCTATGCTAATGGCAGATCTATCTTGACTTGGTTCAATCATGATAGCCATCAGCTCGTAGATGACTGGACACCGGCATATGGAACAAAGTCTTGGTCATTAAAGGATGCCGTGGGTGATCCCCTTTAGCGGAGTAGCCAGCTCTTGAACCTCGAACATAACCTGCAAGAAAAGTTGTGCACTCCCTAAGGGGTGTGTCTGCCTCTTCGTGTAGTGTGTGGTGGCCGTGGCAGTGGAACTAGGAGATGGGCTTATCCTTGGGCAAGCCCTTGGTAATGTCCCACACTTGAGGACCCAGTTTGTGTGTCGTTGGAGGTGCGGTACAAGTCTTAGGGTGACAGGTCTGGAAGTCCTGCCCTTGATGTGCCCTAAGTGGGAAGTGGGGAGGGGGCTAGGGAAGACCCTAGGTGCAGTGACTGTGGTGCACTTCTTCTTCTTCTTCTCTTTTTTTTAAATTTAAAAAAACAATGATAACCATGCCTAATTTTCTTCATCGAAATGTGGAGGGGAAGGGGGTCGGATAGATTTGCTCAAAAACTGGCGACTCTGCATGTAATCTTTCAGATTCATGCGGACATGAAGAGAAGTGGTGGAGAGGACAAGGTGATTGCACCTAGTGAATTGGCTGTCGTTCATATCTTCTAGGAGGGCTAGGCAAAAAGAGGGAAGGAGACTAGCCCTCATCATAAGATGAGCCATGGCACAGTTGTCTATAGTGTTAGGGTCAAAGAATAGGGGAGGTAGGCCGCGCTCTTGTGGAGTTGGGTCCTGCTTAAGAAGTAGCCTAAGTAACCTAAGATAATTACAGATTCTTACAAAAGCGGGGTCAGGGCAAGAGGAGAAATCTGCAAGAAAGTGCGTCATAGACTCATCTAGGCTTTCGGCGGTAAAGAGAAGGGCATGCTCGAAGGATATTATAGTGGAGTTATAAATAATAGCGAAGTCGCACCGCCCGTGGAGGGTGGCATCAAAATCCACCCCTACCCTTCGAGGGTATGCCATGTCTGTAGGGTTGTTTTGCTCGAAGGGCAGGGTGTTACAAAACGCCATCCAGGCGAGCATGCTGATGTTGCATACTCGCCTCCTCCACAGGGGTTGGCTTTTGTAGCCCTGTACAGTGTGTGGGACTTCAAAAACTTTATTTTGCCAGTAGTCGACCGCTTCTGTGCCCCAAGAGGTCTGGGTCTTTTCTCGCTCTTCTACCCATCTTTGCCCCAACTGGCCACCGACCGCGATTACCTTGTCCATCACCTTGAGCGGTAGGACCCTCTGCAGACTGTTGGGTAGGAGGAAACTAAAGGCGAATGGATCCTTTCCTTGTTCTTGTATCTCCCACAACACCAGTTCTGCGTGGAATCCTGTGGGAAGATCATCAGGGAACGGTGGGAGAGGTGCGGATGGTAGCACGGCTGGTTTGGCTCTCAGCTTTTTCCTGGCTTCCTCCACCAGCTTTTTACGTCTTTCCCTAGAGGCAGCTTTTCTTTCTGTAGATGGGTCTTCTTGTGGTGGCTCTTGAGACTGCAGCGAGGGGGGTTGTGGGACTACATCCTCCCTGATTCGATTCATATCGATTTCCAGTTCTGCTTCCTCCCCCTGCCGTTCTGCGTGTGTTGCTTCTTCCTCAAATCCGAGGGTGTCGATTTTCTGGGGGTTTAGGCCGGCCATCAATAGGTATTTTTGTTGCTTACCCAGCCTAACCTCCGCAGGTAAGGGTGGCATCTGCAATCCAGCGTGTAGGGCTCTCTGCGCCATGCCGAGCTTTCTCTGCATCACCTCCAATGACTCTCCTTGCACTGCGTGGGTGGCGTCCAGGATGGTGTCGAGGAAGGCTTTCTGTTGAGTGCTAAAGGCCATTTGGGCTGCTTCTGTCTTGCTCTCTGCGATGATTTTCTCCTTCTCTGCCAGAGCAAGGCGCCACGCCAGTGTCTTCACCCTCTTTTCATTGTGAGCAGCCCACTCCTCTGCTCTTTTGTTCATCAGTTCCAAGCTCTCTCCTTGCTTTAGGGTTAGCATCATGAGTTTCTGCTCATAGTCTTCCAATTCCCTGACTAGCCTCTCTTGCTCTTCTTTTTCATAGGTTAGCTAGTTTGTCAGGCGCTCGATTTCCTCCTGCTATTCCTCCATGCGTTGTTTTCTCTCCTTGTCCCTGGCATTCAGCTCAGCCACAAGCGCATCCACCTGAGCAAATTTCGTGGCGAGCTCCTGATATTGCATTATCAGGAGCTTGTGTTCTCTTTGCATTTTGACTAGTTTTTGTGTCTCGTTTTCGAGCTGTTGTCTCCAGTGTTCCTCCCTCTCATCCTTGGACTTCATTTCTTGTTTGAGATGTGCGATCTCCCTCTGCTGCATGGCTATCATTCTTGTTTTGTCCAACTGGAAGGCGGCCACTGATTCCTTTTCGGCTGCCAACTCAGCCACGGCTATCTTGCGTTCCTCCTTAGCTTTCTCCAATTGGGAGAGCAGCTCGGCGACATATTCGTCGTAATTAGCCAATGGTGTCATCGTTGTGTAGATGGGCAAGGTTGAGGCTTCTACCTTCTGCCTTTTGGGCTCTTACCTGGATTCCACATCCGTAGCTGGCCTTTTTTGTCCTGTGGCCGTGGTTTCTGTGCTCTGTCCTCGGCCCATCTCCTTGTTGATGAAGTACTGCATCCACGCCATGAAGTTTGACACGTCGGCACTGGTCGAGATGCTAGGAGTGATGGTGGTGGGTTCAGCGGAAGGCACCAGGAGGGTAGGGATTGGATGAATCGGGGCCTTGCCCTTGCCCTCGGGGACTAGAGGTGGCACGAACTCTGGCACCTGCATGCTAGACCCTGGCCCTTCTTCTCTACGTGGGCTCAGGCTCCTCAGTTTATCTGCTCGACTTTGTTGCTCGATGGACCGGCGGGTGGCTTGCGCCAGGTCCTCCTCCTCCCTCCTTTGTAGCTCTTCCTCTTCCTCATCTGCCTTTCTTTTCCTTTCCTCCTCCGCTTTTCTTTGCTCTTTCTTCTTCTTCCCTTTTTCTGCTCTTTTCTTCTCCTCTGCCTCTTGTTTTGACGCCTTCTTTGCTTTTTGCAATTCTTCTTTTTCCTTCTCCTCCTCCTGTCTCTTCGTCCTCTCTCTCTCCTTTGCTTCTTTTAGGGACTCTTTCTTTGCCCTTTCCAAGTCTTCTCTCTCCTTCTTTCTGCCTTCGTCATCCTTCTTCTTCCTCTGTGTTGTCTTCTTCTTGGGTTTCCTGGTTGTCTTTTTGCTAGTCTGTCCCTCCCCTTCTTCTTCTTCTATTTCAGTTCTGTCGGTGGACCTATCCTTGTCTTGGTGAGGAGGCGACCTCTCTGGCGTTTCTCCTTCTCCTTCTTCTGCCTCCTGTGCTTCCTTCACTGCCTCCTAGATAAGTGCAGTCAAGACTCCTCCATACCCGATGAAGAAGGCTTTGGAGGAGGTTTCTTTCTTTCTGTAACTTTAGAAGCTGGCGATTCTCCTCCTGTTGGTACACTTCCTAGGGCCAACGCTTTGGCCGCTTGATCAATCGTTTTTCGCACGTACCCATTCCAATCTACTTCGTCTAGGGTATGGGCTGCTACATTCTCCAGCACTGGCATGCTAATTCGATGCCTCAAGGAATTGTAACGCTGGCTAGAGAAGAGCACATGCATCAGCTTGGCCTGCAACCTGGCTTCTGTGTCAGGGATGTCCTGGATGCTTATGCCGTCATTTGTGAGCACCTCTACCTTCTTCATTTTCAACATGGCATAAACATCCCTTTTTTGTTTCCTCTCCGTCTTTGGTACCAATCCCAAAGCCTTCTCCACCAAGGCCGGGTCTAACCGGACATGTACCTGCTTTGCGCCTTCTCCTCTGCCCACCATTACAATACCGCATTCTTGGTCTGGGTTGTATGTTTTGAGGAATTCCACGCACTTTAGGTGGTCCGGCTCCTGCGAGAATTTTTCAAGATACTTTGTGTGGTTGCATTGTTCCACCATCGTCCTGGCTGCTTCCTCCTTGGCCACCACAACTTCTATGTTGTGGATGGTTCGAAATTTGAGCTAGCTGAAGGCGCGGTTCTCTAGATGGATGCGGTATTGCTCCCTTTCCTCGTCTGTGAACATGAGTCGATGGGCACGGTCTTGCTGTGACATTTTATGTTCCTGCCATAAATCGTAACTTTCATTAGTATTTTCCACATGTCAATTCGTTGGTTGCGGGAAAATAAGAAACTCTATGCTTTTTGAATGAATTTCTTAGGAAGCCATGTAGATTTTCCTCTTTAGAATTGGACTTTTTGTCTTTTATTTCAAAGTTTTCCTGCCCATTTTCCTACCGCGTTCATTTTTTCATACTACCTGTTTATGCTCGTTGCTAATTTTTACTTTGATTTATCCCCTTTGATTCCTTTCTCATCTGATTCATTCCACCTCATTCCACCTTACCCCCTCCCCTTCCATCTTGAAAAGAATCCTGCCTAGGATTGAAGGTCAAAAGGTTAAGGGCTTTTGGCATGTTGGGATGGGAGTTACTTGTGAGGAGCCAAGTATAGAAATTTGGATTGTATTTCAATCGAGCAGCGCGGTCTAAATCAAAGGGTCGAATTCCCACGTGCGTGATGTATGTGACAACATATGTGAGGAAGTCACCAAAGTCGACCCGACTCGCAATGTGGAGTTCTTCCTCTGTTAAGAGGCGGTCGAGGTAGGGATGCCCTGTTATGTGCTCGTCCATGGGTCAGCCCCGAAGAGTGGTTAACACTCTGTACGAGGTGGGCGCAACGTAAGTGGGATCATACTCTATTGTTTTGATGGCTCGGCGTTGTTCGGCATTAGTGATTATGCGACATCCTTCAACTGCCCATTGCAGCCTAAGAGCGTACCACTGCCTCAAGAAAGGTGATCCAGTGTCAGCAAGGTGCGATAACTCCGCGATTTCTTGGTCGGTGATAGTAGAAGTGGTTTGTGGATCATACGATGTGATAAGGCACTGTTTGATGGCTTGCTCCTTGGAGATCTCGCTTTTGATCAACTCAGCGGTGGAGCGAGAAGCTTTTGCAAATGCGAATTCAAAAGTTTCCCAAGAGCAAGGCATGTTGCGCACTTCCGTTGCAAAGGGTTCCTCCAATAGTCCTAAGTCCAAGCGGTCGTAGCTAAGGGATAGCGATACGAAGGTGGCATCGAGTCGTTTAATGCATTCCACCATGTCATCCCTGGTGTCCTTCGCAAGGTCAGCGGCTAGCGCTAGGAAGGATTTCCGTTCGTAGGAGGGCGTAAGGCCGACAGGTGGTTGCGGTTTGACAGAACAAGCACTTTTGACAAGGAAGATGGGCGGTTGGGAGTTTCCTTGAGCTTGCGACTGGGCTGTGTGGAATATGGGTGGGTTAGGGTCAGCCCCAACAAATGGACTGCTGCATTCAGCTTTGCTCTGGGGAGTCGGATTGAGTTGGTTGGATGATGCCTCCTGTGACGGTGGCTGTTGCTTGGGCCGATAGGTTTGCGCGACTTTCTTGGGCCAAAGTGTAGATGAGTTGGATGGTTGAGGCTCTGGAGAACACTACGGCTTAGGGTTTTGAGGTGTTATGGGATGTGGGCTGATCAAGCTTGAGGGTGGCGCATGAATAGTGCCCTTGGCGGTGGGGGTCTTAGGGATCCACAGATAGGTATTTCCCTCATGGTAGCCTTGCGCATGCAAGAGGGCTTTAGGGATCCATCTTTGCTTGATCATGCGGCTCTTCTTGTGGGTGCTTCTTGGCCTCCTAGGTTTAGAGTTTTGGGTCTTATGAGGATAGGCATGTCGAGTTCTAGGCGGCTGTTGCGGCTGTTTAGGCACCCACTGGAAGCGAGGCTGTTGGGCCGTCGCTTTGGTCGATGCTGGCTGCGGTTTATGGAAGTCAGGGAGTGGCAGCCGTGCACTATCCCCCTCCTTAGTCTTGCTTACGGATGTTTCTACCGGTGGCTTTGCAGACGGTGATGGTGTCGCGCAGCCCTTGCTAAAAGCTGTGATAATGCGCACATTGCCGATTGCTAGGTGGATGCGCTGCGATTCATAATCAACATTGCAGTGAGTCTGCTTTTTGAAGGTTTGCCCCAGCAGTGACTCTGTGCGTGCGTCTGTAGCACCTGGCAACATGTAAAAAATCATTGGAATAGTCTCAGACTCGATAGAAATGGTGACTTTGCACTTGCTGAGAAGTGCATATGAGTGAGCTCCATATGGGCTTAACTTGGCAGTTGTGGGTTGAAGTAGTGGTTTGCCAAGTTGGATCCAATGATCATGGGTTAAGATGTTGAACTCTGCTCCCTCGTTGATCAAGGTGTTGAAAGCGCATGTTTGCTTGGCGGGTTCTACGGCTTCCTCATAATCTTCGTTGATTTCAGTGATTGTAGCTACTCGCACTTTGACTGGCAGTTCTAACAATGGGGGCTCATGCAAAGGATGCGTGGGAGGGTAGTACTTCTTGACACGACTGCCATTGAATAAGCCTATTCTCTCACCGTCTAGTGTGTCAAGCTCGACATTGCCGGTTCGGCTGATCGCACGAACCTTGAAGGGTCTGAGACCTCTGAACTTCATTTTTTGCTTATGCCCCTTAACTGAGTAAAGGAGGACTAAGTCACCCTATCCAAACTCGTGCTGCTTGACATGCTTGTCAAACCAGCTCTTGCGTCGGGCTTTCTCACAAATCAACACGTGGGTGGCTAGAAGACGAGTTTTTGATAGGCGTTCCAGCTCGACCAGGCGTTGCATCCATGCCTCCTTCCCTTCCCATCGTTCTTGAAGTGCTATTCTCAGGTTAGGAACAAAGAATTCTAACGGTAGAATTGCCTCAGTTCCATAGGTCAGCCTAATGGGGGTTTGGCCGACAGCCGTTTTATAAGCTGTGCGGTAGGCCCATAAGACTGCCATCAGCTTGTTGTCCCAGTCGCTGCGTGAGGTCGAGACTATTTTAGTCAGGACATTGATAAGAATCTTGTTAGTTGATCCTGCCTGGCCATTCGCCTGAGGGTAATATGGTGAGGATTTGCGATGGATAATAAGAAAGGTGGATAGGAGATGTGCTATCACTTCATTGATGAAGTGTGTGCCTTGGTCGCTAACCAGTTCGATGGGGCAGTCGAAGCGCGAGATCACTTGCTCCCATAAGAACTTGGCAGTTGTCCTAGCATCGTTTTTTCGTGTGGCTCTTGCCTCGGCCCATTTTGTGAGGTAATCCGTGGCCACAACGATGTACTTGGCTTGTGAGTATTGCGCTGCAGGACTGATGGGCCCTATGAAGTCGATTTCCCATTTTTCGAAGGGTTGGCGAGCAATAATTGGGGTTAGCTCCATTTGATCCTTACCAATCGGGACTCTTGTCCGTTGGTACTCATCACAATGCTTGACGAATTGCTTGGCATTGCGGAAAAGTGTGGGCCACCATAGTTGAGACTATAGCACCTTCCGTGCCGTTGTGGCTCCACTAAAGTGTCCTCCGGCGATGCCCTTGTGCGCCTCTGAGAGCACATCATGCATCTCATGCTCACACACGCATCTACGAAGCAATTTGTCTTGTCGCAGCCTATAGAGTTGGCTTGCAATTAGCTGGTAGGGCTGAATCTTCGGGATGAAGTACCCAAGTCGGGCTTTTTCTATTGGTCGCTCGAGTAGTCCGTGCTCGAGCACTTGGACTATGTCGTCCGCCCAATATGGTGTTAGATGAGCCTTAAATAAATCTCTCTCGTCACACTGGACATGTGGAATAGGTGGGCGTCGGGTAACTCGTCAACGATGCCTTGTCCAGCGGCTTCTCCTGTGGGGATGCGTGACATGTGATCAGCCATGTAATGTTGTTTTCCCTTTCGTACTACCACGGAGAAGTCGAACTCTAGAAGTAGGACGAGCCATCGAGCTATGCGCCCTGTAGCATAAGGTTTGTTTACTAAATAAAGTAGGGCTTGATGGTCCACAAAAAAGGTAAAGGGTGTGGCCAATAGATAATGCTGGAATTTCTTCACAGCGAACACCATGGCTAATCCCTCCCTTTCCGTTGTCGAGTAGTTCATCTCCATCTCAGTGAGTTCTCTGCTAGCAAAGCTCAATGGATAAT
This sequence comes from Lygodium microphyllum, assembly GCF_053477565.2. NCBI lineage: Eukaryota > Viridiplantae > Streptophyta > Polypodiopsida > Schizaeales > Lygodiaceae > Lygodium > Lygodium microphyllum. The sequence goes on along the minus strand of NC_141148.1, from coordinate 124,482,216 downwards.
CTAAATTGTGCTCGTAGAGGAGCAAAGTAAGCTAATAGTTTAGAGGAATTACACCAGTGGACCTATAGAAAGTTTACCCATAGAGCTAACATGAAAGAAGCACTAATAATATCTGAAATCAATAAAGCAATGCAACATTTAGAGAGACAAAGAATAAAGGAATATGGGCAAAATTCTAATGCAACAATGAAACACACTATGTGACGATAAACTAGACAAAGACAAGAAAATCTTAAATATTCACGACAAATAGTTCCTCATAAGTCCATATACAATGAAATGCATGACAAGTTTTGTAGAAAACTTGACACAATGAAACACTCATCAATGTTTGTAAGATCCTTATATAATTAGATACATCTCATTATTTTAAAAAATATTGTTCCTTTGAGAAAAGTGATAATATGATGGCCAAATCTCACTCCTCTACTTGTAGTCTATTTGAAGATGGACCGACTTCATCATGTAATTGTCTTATTGATTGTTTCCCTAATTCTTCTAAGGAATGTCAATCACCTATTGGCATTGATCTAGATCTATGTAAGCACATTTTTCTATATTCTATAAGAAAATTTGGATCCATTATCCCATACATAAAACCAAAAGATACCACCACATCATTTGTGGAAATCAGGGCCTTGATCAAAATATTAGGAAAGATTTGAGGTCTTTAAATTGCCTTTTAAGGTGTGGAGAGTATGTGCTATAGACTAATGGGGGAGAAAAGTGTAATATAACTTTTATTTTTAAAAAGTAATACTTTGGTTATCTTAGATATTGAGGGCATGCCTTCTCTTGCTACACATGTGGGCATATGTCCTTCTTTATCTACTTTCACATTCTTTGTGGCTTACTTGCCTCCTTGGTGTCCTTGTACGCAATTGATGATTATGTACTTGAAAAGCTTTGGTTGTACATACCAAACATCACATATTTCACATAATTAAAAGACAAGAGTGACAGTTCACTATTATTTTACAATGGACTGTCTTTTAAGTATTAAAACTCTATTTTAAATTTAAGCATATTTTGCATTACCTTTATGAGTTTGTCATCATTAAGATAAATAAAATTAACCAATCTCCTAGCATTTGCAATTATCCTCCAACCACCAAAATGGCTATCATCTTGATAAGGACTATGTGTGAGAGTGCACAATGGAAAGAGAAGAGTGCATACGAAGAGAAGAAGGAGACAAAGAGAGAACACAAGAGGGAGAATGAACAATGTGACTGCAATTGCTGAAGCTACAAGGCTACAATAGTCAACCCTAATACACAGTTACACATCAATTTGAGCAATAAACGATAGTAGGGGTGTTACCGTGTTTCCCGCAGCACAGAGTCACCATGTTTCCCGCAACACAGAGGAGCGGAAAACGGAAAAAAGGAAATAGCAAAAAAGGCTCCTTGACCGGTAACCAGACCCTGAAAATTTTTAATGTTCGGGCACGACCCTCAGAAAGTCTCAACGTCGCCCCGAGGCGACAAAAGAGTAAAAGGCGCACCATTAAATATGAAAGCGCTCCCGAATCCTTGTAAAAGAGTGCCAGGCTCGCTCCTGTGCAAATTGTACACATTAGTTGGGAATATGATGAAATTAGAGTGGTGGAAAATGGGAAAAGGGGCCTAGGCTATGGCCGGCCATGTAAAAGAAGAGAAAAAAGGGGATGACCGCCCAAAAGGGATTTAGGGTTTTGTATATAAAGTTGAAAAGTGAATGAGAAGCTCATTCTTTTGGTGTGTGGCAAAAAGATTCTTCTTCTTCCTCTCTTCTTCTCTCCTTCTTGCTTTTGTGTGCTCTTGAGAGAGTGTGTGTGAGAGTGTGAGGGAGTGAGTGTGTGTGTGGGAGTGAGGGATCAAGAGGGTGAAGCTCTTCACCATCTCCTCTTCTCTTCTCTTCTCTTCTCTTCTCTTGCATGCGCGGCTATGGAGGATGGAGCTTGGAGATGGAGGAGGCTTGAGGATGCTTGAGCATGCATCAAGAATCGTGGAGCTACTAGAGTGCAAGAGAGAGGAGGGTGCTCGATCAAGTATCAAGGTAAGCTCACTACACTCGTAGGATCGACGGCGCGTCGGCTAGGTGAGAGATAGCCATTAGAGCTCGCTTGGAACGCTTGAAACAATAAGCAATCCATGGGTCTTGGCGGTTGAGCGAAAGCTCCCACATTTTGGTTCCGTTGCCGGGACCAACAGATTCAAGCTTGAGCACTTGCGCGCCTCATATCGAGCATCGAAGTAGGGTACTCATCCCCGAAACGGAGCTTGAGATAGGTAGGAAGTTTTGGTGTTTTTGATCTTCAAAACAAGTAAGTATTTTGGGATATTTTGGTTGTTTGATGATTGGAAAGCATGGAGAACCTATTTCAGTTTTTTGCCTTCGATCTTTGTTGCATTCAGCGTAGGTTAGAGTTAGGAAATCGAACCGGAAAAGGGTAGGGTTTACTATTTCAAAACAGGGCAAAACAGAGCAAAAATCGTATAAAATGTGTAAAATGCTCGCTAATGATGCCTAAGATCGGCAAGTGAGTGATTGGGGGCATCAACGCCACTTTTGGGAGGGCATATAAGAGCTAGGTGGCCAAGGGAGAGCTCATTTGTGCCATTTCAGTGAGAGAGAGAGAGAGAGATATAGAGAGCTCCAACCCGTATCGATTCGATCGCATCACGGACGCACTTACCGGCCCGTTCAGGTATACGAACCTCTCCCTCTACTACCCTAAATAGGATCTGGAAGTGCATGACCATGGTGCCGGCCTACATTTCGTGAAACGATCGAAATCACATTCGCGCGGGTTACGCGCATCGCCTTCGGCCGTCCGAGTGGCCTCTCCTAGGCCGAGTCCCAAAATCGGCCCTCGGCCCTTGTCCGAGTCAACCCACTCGGCCAACCCTAGTCAGCCCTTCCGAGGCAACTATCCGAGTCAACACACTCGGCCGTCCGAGTCAAAGATTTTTGCCACATGGCACATCGGGCCTCGGCCCTGCCCGAGTGAACCGTCTGAGTCTCAAATTCGGCCCTCAACCACATCCCAAATTTGGCCCTCAACCACATCCCAAATTTGGCCCTCAACCAAGCATCGTTCGGCCCGTCCGAATCACCCTGTCCGAATTCGCCATTCGGCCCGTCCGAGTCAAACCCGGAAATTCGGCCCTCGGCCCTGTGCCTCGACCCGTTCGAGTGACCTACTCGGACCCTGCAATTTGGATCAGTTGGTCCGAGTGTAACTTTTTGTCAAATTTGTCAAAAATTTGATCTGACCCGGCAAATACACAGCAGTGCTAACTGTCGAACCCTTCGGGCACTCAAAACCTGATTCTGGCACACATGATAAGAGAAATTGAAGTGCACCGCCGCTTAGCGGCTAGAAGTGGACAGTTGCAAGACCCAAGGGACTTAGACGCGAGCTGCTGAGCCGTAAAACCTGATCGACCGAAAACAAACAAGGCAACATACGAGAAAACCCTAAACCCTAACAAAACGACGAGAAAATAGACCTACAAGCCTATCATGCCTAAACAAGCGTGTGTGTAAGACGCTGAGGAATTGCTTGCTGCACTCACATTGAATTTCTGCACTTGAAGTACACTTAAGAAAGCTGAAAGCCTGATTGGGCACAAGTGCACGAGAAACGACACGCTCACCGAGTGACCATAAATTGAGTTATGTATTCAATAACCAAAGAAACTCACTCAGATAAAATACTCAAGGAACCCACCAATAGGAGAGGACCCAAGATATAGACAAACCATCAAAGCACAGAGTAGGACCAAGCAAGGAACGCCAACGACGAGGATCTATCAAGTCTATTCAATCTGATCGACAGCATAGTGGAGTGCAAGAATTCAACCATGAAGAAAGAAAGCTCAGACCATAGGTCTAATGAGAAACTCGATTTGAGTGTATTCCCAGATGCTATCCAGCACTGGTGAGCAGTTACGACACGCACGCCCGGTATGAACACCGCGGCAGGACAGTAGACGCAATCCTTGCAAATCTAGATGAGGAGAGAAGACTAGCCCACAAAGCATTGCAGGGAATAGATGAGTATAATAGGGATCATCAGGCTAGGAGCCAAAGGCAAAGCATGGAGCTACATGAGATACAGCAAGTGCTGAACTTGGCTGGCCAAAATTGAACGGACCATGAGAGAGCACTAGAGGGAGACTTGATGTTGAGCGAGCTCCTCATGAAACCACTGCTCGATAATACCGCAGTAGAGCAGAGTGCCACCGCACTAGCGACGTCGCTGCTTCTAGGATTAGGGGCAAACCAAGGCTCAAAGAGCCAGGCCAAAATACCAATTGTTGCTAAGCAACTCGATAAATACCAACCTCATGACGACCCCTACAGCTTTGTTGAGCAATTTGAGCAAGTCTGTGAAGCCAACGGCCTCAACGACCAAACTCAACACTCGCAAGCTTTTGGGCTTTGCCTAGGCGACAAGGGTAGGACATGGTATACGAGCCTAGATGCTGCAGAGTGAGCTAACTTCAATGACCTTAAGGATCTCTTCGTCAAGAGATTCGCCGAGCCCGGATACTCCGACAACCTGCTAGTGCGCTTGATGAACGTCAAGTAGAAAGAGAAGGAGGACATCCGCGACTACGTGACCCATGTGAGGAGTCTCTTTAACAGAATCCCTCTAGGCGAGCAACCGACTGACATAGCAGTTCGACTGTATTCATCAGCGGAATTCGAGACAATGAGTTATATAAGGCTCTGGCAGGCAATTCAAGCTTGCAGCGGGACGTGGTGGCTAGAGTGTTTGAGGAAGCCATCAGAGTCGATGACCAGCTGAAAGAGCAGAGCTCTAGGAGCTCAAATCTAGAAGAACCCAACTCGCGAAGCTCAGAGAGAACGTTAGCCTCTAATGAGCGGTCAATCCCATCATCCCAAGATAAGGGGAAGGCCACCGAGACAAACCAAGGCTTGGCTGAGGTCAAGATGGAATTAGCCAAGTTACAAGACATGTTGAGATGACCAACGCGCCAGCAAGTCCAATGCGTGTACTGTGGCGGAAACCACTTGCCGGCCGAGTGTCTAGACCCTAGGTCAAGACCTTGCGCTAACTGCAGTAGGTTCGGCCATGATGTCGCGCATTGTAGATTACCAAGAAGACTTCCATAATCGCAACCCTACGGCCAGCCTTATCTAGCTAACAGGCCGCAACTATTCTTCGGAAGGGGAGCCCCATTGGCTCTTCCCGCGCCTAACGATATGAAACCAACCGTCCCTAGAATGGACATAAATCTTACAGGCATTCCTAGACCGCCTGGTCCTTACGTGACCCACCCACCGAGCGATGCTCCAATACACTACGTGGAGGAGCCGAACGATGAGGAGACCTACATATACCCTTACGTCTCACATGATGATGAGGGCAACGCGGTCCTCATGGATTATCGACCCGTGCCGGTGATGGCGTTAGGACGAGGATGAGGTAGAGGCCTAGGAGGGCAACAACAAGATCCAGTCACTTGTTGGACTTGTGGTCACCCAGGTCATGTCTCATCACGCTGTCCTGAAAGAGAGCAGCAAAATAGAGACAAGGCTGACCAAAGATATGCAAAGCGCGGAATCACCCATCTTTTCATAGATTGCCCAAAGTGGAAGCCATCCTCTAGCTCAGCCAACTTGCCCTCCGTCCCATTGGGGCTGTTTGGTGTCAAAAACCTCGATGGGGAGGCCACACATATTCCATTGCGGGTCATGACCTGAGCCCAAACGAAGCAGGCCGGCATCTCTCTACCCCAGGACCTAGCAATATTGACGCAACCTCCATAGGGAAGAAAAGCCACAGGCAGAAAAAGAAGAGATCGAAAGCTAAAGTTGCACTAAAAACCGAGAGTGCTATGACTCTGCCTGCAGGAAAGAAGGTTTCAGATGCAGAGGCAGAGACTTCAGCCCCTAAGATAGCTAAAAAGGGAAGCGCTAAGGTAGGGGAGTACCCGCATCTAAAGCGACAATTAGAGGCCATAGAAAAGGTGAAGGAATGGGTGAAGAAGGCTCAAGAGCATCTCAAAGACGCTGAGCCCATCATAGAGGACGAGATTGATGACCTCTCCAGCATAAGCACACCGATATCACCACCTCAATCTAAGGTGGCAAAAGAAACCGCGCCACGAGCAGTGCCACTAAGACCAAGCCTAGCCGCGACAGAGCCGCAGATCAGCTGCAGCCATTGGCCCAGACAGTCTAAGTTAGGGGAAGGACGAGTATCCAATGATCTCCTGACCACACTAGTGACCACCCCTGTAACACTTAGCCTGGGAGACCTGCTTAAGCAGCATCAGACCCTATGGCAAGATCTTAAGCATTGGGTCGAAGGATCACAAGAGCAGGTCACGGTAGACCCTCAAGACCAGGATGCAGAAACGCAATTGCCAAGTTTGACCCTGCACTCCGTGCCTAAATCCTTGCACGTCAACACCTTTTGGGAAGGCTCTGAAATACACGCAGTCCTGCCAGTCCTAGCCCTGGGTGACACAACAAGAAAGGGAAACGTAGACACGGGAGCTGGGGTTAGTGTGCTTAGCCATGCAGTGCTTCAGACTTGGGGAAACCCACCTGTCGAAGCTGCTAGGTTTAATGTCACGCTAGCAAACGGTATGAGAGTGAAGCCATTTGGGATACTGAAGAATTGGCCAATGAAGATCGCAGGTGTCCAGTTCTCTGTCGACTTTATAGTCATGAAGGGAGTGGACTACGATGTCCTATTAGGCCGACCCTGGATGCGCAACGTTAGAGTCACCGAAGATTGGGGTAACAGCTTAATCTTCCTTGGCAATAGAACGGACACCATGAGAATAGAGATGGACACTTGGAAGACTCACCAGTCGACCTAGACGCCATCTCTGCTATGCTCAAGGGGAACACTAAGGTCAAGAAGCCCTATGGGCCCTTGACCAAGTATATCCCATGCCCAGAGGATGAGCAGGATTGGATGCACGTTCTTGCTACAATCGACCTGCCATTCTCAGATCAAGAGGCATATGAGCAGGCCATCAAAATGATCAACAAGTCTAACGAAGTACTCTCTATACCAGTCTGCATGATGGCAGGAAGCCGTTGGGGGAAGCCTGAGCTTGTCCCTCTCCAAGTGCCATCCAACAAAAGGAAACTCCAGGGGACGCTGGAATACCTAACGAACCAGCTAGCTGGCAATCCAGCTACAAATTTCAAACCACTCCAGGATCTCTTAGAGGAACCCAAGTGGTAATGGACTAGAGTACACGATTTAAACCTCATGTATAACTGGGCCCTAGTCCCCGACCAATGGCACGAGACATACTAGACCCTACAAGACGATGAGCAGTTGAACGACAAAGATTCTAGCGACGAATACGAAGACTGCCAATCCTTCAGTGATGAGAGCAAGGGTGAAATGGATACCATAGAATACGACACTGAAGGATGAGAAATTGAGCAGATACGAGCAGACGCCAAGCCGCAGAAAAGGCAGGCCCTTAGAGTAGAGCGAGGAATCATACGCATGGGATGTGATCGCACTTGGTTGGAATGCATGGGAGACATCGACCTTGAGCAAGCAGGCCTAGCCCAGCCAGGAACGACATCAATACTTAGGACGGAATCACCATCTGAATTGCGGCCACCAAGGGAGACCACCTCTTCTAGCGAAGATGGAGGGTTTGACTCTGAATCAAAAGTTACTTTGGATAGTGATCCAGAGATCCCTAATCGGCCCATGACCAGACGCACCAAGGGGGGCCTACCCGTCCACCTGAGGCGCAGACGGTTAAGGCAGGGGAAGGCAAAGCAACCCAGGGATACACTATCAGAAGAACAGCGAAAGCCGCAGGACCTCCCTAAACACTTCACGAAATTCAAAAAAGGGGATAGGGTAGTAGTTCTGTTAGGTGCCAAACGGCAAGGTCAGACAAACGAACCGATCGAAGGACCAGCCAAGGTCAAGGAGGTAGACCTAGCCCAGGAAGGGGAAACACCCTGACCAGTATTCATTGCTGACGACCTGACTGGTGAAGAAGAGACAAGTCTTGTTGCTCTCTTATGAGAGTATATAGACGTGTTTTCCTGGTCCTTAGAGGAGCTACAGGGGGTAGATCCAAGTGTTGTGACTCACAACATACCCATGACCTCGGATGCGACGCCGATCAAGCAGCGACCGTACCCTATGAATCCAAAACACGCTCATGCTATCAAAGAGGAAGTTGACAAGCTGATTAGAGCTGGATTCATTTACGAAATTGAGCACACAGACCGGGTATCATCCATAGTCATTGTGATGAAGAAGAACGGAAAAATCCAAGTGTGCATCAATTACAAGAAAGTGAATGATGCTACGAAGAGAGACAACTATCCATTGCCGTACACTGACCACATTCTTGAGAGGGTGGCAGGCAAGGAAGCCTACAGTTTTCTGGATGGCTTCTCAGGATACAACCAGGTGCAAGTGTACCCTGCAGACAAGCACAAGACCGCATTCGCCACCAAGTGGGGCGTCTTTGCATACATTGTCATGCCCTTCGGGTTGACCAATGCCCCCACCACTTTTCAACGTTTCATGTGCACTATCTTTAGGGACATGCTTCACAAGGAGTTAGAAGTCTTTGTCAACGACCTGTGTGTCCATTTGACTTGGATCAAACACTTAGACAGGCTCCGCGCAGTCTCTGAGCAGCGTCGCCTGTATCGTCTTTCCTTGAACCCCTTGAAGTGTCAGTTTTGGGTAAAGCACAAATGCATCTTGGGACACGTGGTGTTGAAGAACAGCATTGCCATTGACTTCTCGAAGGTCAGGGTTATTGTTGATCTGCCACCCCCAATTAATTACAAGGGAGTTCAATGCTTCTTAGGCCATACAGGATACTATTGGCGATTTGTATTGAACTACGCGCTGATCGCCAAACCATTGTACAAGCTGCTGATTGTCTTCGAGTAGACCGAGGCATGCCAAAGGGTGTATGAAGAATTGAAAAAGGCTCTAACCACAGCACCAATTCTACGAGCCCCAGATTGGACCATTACCTTCCATGTGCACATCGATGCTTCTAAGTTTGCCGTGGGGACAGTGTTGTGCCAACCTGGTCTTGTATAACTAGTACAAGCTTGATAATGGATTTTCTCTATTCCTTGAGTTGACCATAATGACATACTACCATATTTCTTGGAAAATCAAGGGGTGTGATTATATGTAATGTATTGCAAAAGCATTAAAAATGATGAATTATTGTTGCAATTTCAATTAAGCAATTGAACTTCATGTTACAAACATCTCAAAATTTTTTGGCCAAAATTGGAATACCATTTTAGATATTATTTACTTTCACAACTTTAATCATTCTTCAATAGAAGATCATGTCTTCATAGTTGCCTATACAAGTCAAAGAGAAACAAGATCAAGTTACCATCCTTGCATATACAAGTCATGTAGAAAGATTAAAATATATTATTACTACAATTCTTTTTACATTAAAGGGCTTCTTAGCCAAGCATTAGTGTAGAGCTGGTAAGAGGAGTACAAATGCAATCTATTGATTTGAAGAGGCAAATTTTAATGGCTTTCGTTGCTTTCTTGTAGTGACTCTTTGAAACAAGCAATCAACTTTTCACCACAATGGCCTGCATGTCCACTTTTTGAGCCTCAAAATCACTCCCAAAGACATCGAGCTCAATTCTCCCACATAAGAGTGTACCAAAAACGTTTCTCACTATTCCTTCTCAATAAGGATGATCTTGTTGGCATTAGGGATGATACTTGAGACACATAGTACCTTGTAAAGTGCTTTGAGAATTATGAGCTATGCACAAGAAGCAAAAATGTACTTAGTGTGGACCACATCAATGTGTAAAGGGAAGGTTTGGCCTATTTATCGAGCCAAGGTGGCATATTTTTTAAATGCCCTTCAACCTCCTTGTGTACTAGCATACTTGTTTATATCCCTAGTATAGTCTATAATTAAAGACACATTAGTGATCTTCTATGGGAGCTCATGCTTGACCACCAAGACCCACGAACTGCTTATTGCTTCAAGCATTTCAAGCCAAGTGCGATGGGTACCTCTCACATAGCTCTACACGAGCTCTCATACCTACAAGTGTAGTGAGCTTACCTCCATGCTTGATTGAGTTCCTCCTCCCTCAAACGCTCTGGTAGCTCCACGATCTAAGGTGCAAGCTCATGCAAGCTTGATCCTTAAGCTCCAAGTTCCATGCTCCATTGTCGCATGCGAGACAAGAGAAGAGAAGAGAAGAAGAAGAAGAGAGGAGAAGATGGAGAGCTTCTCCACCATGGTCCCTCACCCTCACACACTCACTTCCTCACACCCTCACACTCCCTCTCTTAAGCACAAGCTTAAGAAAGCAAGAATAAGAAGAAGAAGAGAAAAGGAGAGCTAGTTTTGGACACACATAAGAATGAGATTATCTATTTACTTTTTAAATTTTATACATGCCCTAATCCCTTTTGGCACCCACCCCTTTTTTACATGACCAGCCATTTTAGCGTAGGTCCTCTTTTTCTATTCCCTTCTATTTACATTGTGGCTTTACCCATGCCCGTTTACTCTTTACAAATTGCATAGGAGGGAGCTTGGTATTCTTTTACAAAGATTTAGGGACGCCTTTGCATTTTAAAATGTACATATTCTATTTTGGCACTCGCCTTGGGTTTTTAAGGTATCTTTGCGCTTTTGACCCTTTTCTCTCTTATTTTTGCTGTTAGGGTCGTCTTTTTTCACTTTGCCTTGTATTGTTTTTTTTTTTTTTTTTTTTTTGCATTTCTTGCATTGGGATTAACATTACCCCCTCCCAATGTGTGAAGTAGGGGAACAAAAGGGCTAGGGCGTTAGGCGTGAAGCCGGCCGATCGAGGTCACTTGATGCACCTAGCTTGAGAATCCCTAGGTGGAGTGGTTATGCCACTTTGATGTCATAATGGACTTCATTCACTCTTTCCCTTTTTCTTCATTTTCTCTTTTCATTTTCATTTTCATTTCTTTTCTTTTATTCTTCTCTCTTTTTTTTCTTTTTTTATTTTTCATTATTTTATTTTTCTTTTTGGTACAAGTAGGAGGACACAAGCTAAATGTCATCCTCATGCTCTTTAGGAGCTTCACGTGGGGATCTAAGGGATTTGCTAAGGAATCTAGGGATACTTAGCATGTAGCCCTTTTGATTCATCCTTACATTGAGTGGGATAGTAAAAAGGAAAGGATGGTTACATTTTGAGAACCTACTATCACTCATATATGCTAAGAAACTCATGCAAAATGTTGGCAAGAGAGCGGCCCTTAACATTAGGTGGGTCATTGCATTGCTATTGAGGGCTGAAATGATGAATGGGTTTCCTCTTACCTATCCAACCTCCAATCCTCACTAAGAGAACTAAAGAGGGGCACCACCTAGCCAAAGGGAGAATGGGCTAGGACATCCCTTTTCTCAAAGAGAATCAAAAGAACTAATACACAACTTCACAAGAGAGAATATATGTACTAGACACAAAATTAGAACATGAGAGAGAGAGAGAGAGAGAGAGAGAGAGAGAGAGAGAGAGAGAGAGAGAGAGAGAGAGAGGAGAGGGAGACAAGAGGAGAAGAGGTAGAGGAAGCTTGCCATTATGTATTCATGAAATGAGAAGATGAGAAGAGAGGGAGACGAGAGGAGAAGAGGTAGATGAAGCTTGCCATTATGCTACATAATAAAAGAACTCACTCATAGCTTTCCTCAAAGAGATGGACTAGCATGAGGGTATTCTAGAGTTCTCTCACCCTGCTTGTCATTGTCATTGTCATTCTTTACATCTCCATGGGCTCCTTATATAATGTGGGAGCTTTCACTTAACTGCCAATACCCATGGACCGCTTATTGTTTCAAGCATTCCAAGCCGAGTACTAATGGCTACCTCTCACATAGCCGACGCGCCATCCATATCTACGGGTGTAGTGAGCTTACCTCCATGCCGATCGAGTTACCTCCTCTCCCACGCACTCCGGTAGCTCCACGATCTAAGTGCAAGCTTCAAGCAAGCTCCATCCTCAAGCTCCAGGCTCTAAGCTCCATAGCCACGAGCAAGACAAGAGAAAAGAAGAGAAGAGAAGAAGAGAGGGGAAGATGGAGAGCTTCTCCTCTTCGGTCCCTCACCCTCACACACTCACTCCCTCACAGTCTCACACACACTCTCTCAAGCACAAGCTCAAGCAAGCAAGAAGAAGAATAAGAAGAAGAAGAAAAAGAAGAAGAAGAAGAAGAAGAAGAGGAGAGCTACTTTTATCCACACACAAGAATGAGCTTCTCATTCACTTTTCAACTTTATATATAAAACCCTAAATCCCTTTTGGGCGGTCATCCCCTTATCCCCTTTTTTACATGGCCGGTCGAGGCCTAGGCCTTTTTTCCCATTGTCCTGGGGATGACTCCAGAGGAGAGGTATACTGGTAGGAAACCAGATATTTCTCATTTGAAAATTTTTGGTTGCATTGCCTATGTTCATGTGCCAGATGAGTTGAGATCCAAGTTGGATCCAAAAGCTGAGAAGTGCATCTTTATTGGTTACTCTCTGTAGCAAAAAGGGTATAGATGGTATAACCCTTCTACTCGTAAGTTTACAGTGAGCAGAGATGTTGTTTTTTATGAGATGAATAGCTGGTATAAACCAGTAAATGTGATTGATAATGTAGATGCACAAAATGGTAATGCTGCACAGAATTCACAGCAGCAGTCACAAGATATTAGTGGACCTGGAGCGTCCTCTAGCAGTGGTTCACATTCTTCACCATGGACAGGCAGATTGAGACCAGGAGAATCTTCTCAAAGCAATGCAGATAGTGGTATGCAGGTATCACAAAAAGGAAAAGAGAAGGTAGATCAGTCCATGTTTGATGTGAATGCAGGTCACTCTTATGTGGATGGTGAATCCAGTGGCTCAGAACAGAGCATTGATGATGAGTTGGGTATTCCTTCTATTGTTACACCTGAAGTAAGGAAGACCAGGGATGTTTTGAGAGCACCTGGGAGTGAACCTACTTTGCGCAGGTCTACCAGAGCTAGGTATCCTGTGGATAGGCTGAAATATGATGGATTTACAACCATTCACTATGCCTATATGGTCAAAGTGATACAGGAACCAGAACCCACTTCTTTTGAGCAAGCCATGGGAAAAGAAAAATGGGAGAAAGCCATGGATGAAGAAATGGATGCCTTGGAAGCAAATGCTACATGGGAGTTAGTACCTTTGCCTAAAGGTAAGAATGCAATTGGTTGTAAGTGGGTTTATAAGGTGAAGATGAACCGTGTGTTAAAAAGATCTATTCCGTATAAACCTATTCTATTGGGAAGCACAATGCAGATGGTTCTGTGAACAGATACAAGGCAAGATTAGTAGTCAATGGGGTATGCACAAACATATGGCATTGATTATGAAGAAACATTCAGTCCGGTTGCAAGGATGGCAACCGTAAGAGCAGTCATTGCTATGGCTGCATCAAGGGAATGGTCTTTACATCAGATGGATGTAAAGAAAGCCTTCTTGCATGGTGATTTGCAAGAAGAGGTATATATGGAGCAGCCACCAGGTTATGTGCATGCTGTTCATCCTGAGTTTATTTACAGGTTGAAGAAAGCCTTGTATGGCGTGAAGCAAGCACCTAGAGCATGGTCTGACAAGATAGGACAGTATCTTGTCACTATTGGCTTTCAGATTTCCAAGGCAGATTTCTCACTTTATGTGAGAAAAACAGAGAAATGTATTATGCTACTTGTCATTTATGTTGATGATTTGATTATGATAGGTGACAGTGATGAAGATATCCTTCATGTGAAAATGCTATTGAAGCAGAAGTTGAGATGAAGGATTTGGGAGAGCTGTGTTATTTCTTGGGCATTGAGGTGATTAGATCACCAAGTGGGATATGGCTCTTGCAGAGGCAGTATGGATTGGACATGCTGTCCAAATATGGGATGACAGGCTGTAAGCCTATTTCAGTTCCTTTGGAGCAGAATGTGAAGCTAAGCGTAGATGCAGGTGAGCTTCTGGAAGACCCTACTATGTACAGACGCATAGTAGGAAGTTTGATTTATATGACTATTACCAGGCCAGATTTGAGCTATGCTGTTGGATTGGTAATTCAGTTTGTGCAGGCTCCAAGGAAACCGCATTTGGATGCGGCTAGACGCATACTCAGGTATGTGAAGTCCACATTGCAGTATGGACTACTTTATGAGACTGGGGTTCAGATACAGTTGCATGGATACACTGATGCTGATTGGGCTGGTAGTATTTCTGATAGACGATCTACCAGTGGATATGTGTTCTCTTTTGGGAGTGCTGCAGTCACTTGGAGCAGCAAGAAACAGCCTACAGTTGCCTTGTCGAGCACAGAGGCTGAGTATAGGGGCGCAGCAATGGCTGCATGTGAGGTAGCTTGGTTGCATAAGCTACTTTATGATATACATCAGCCCCTACAGATGGGCCAGTTGTCATTTATTGTGACAATATGAGTAGTATACACTTGGCAAATAACCCAGTCTATCATGCTAGAACAAAGCACATTGAGGTGCATTATCACCATGTGTAGGAAAGGGTTTTACTAGGTCTTATTGATCTAGTTTATGTCAGTACAGAGGATCAGGTAGCTGACATATTTACGAAGGCATTGGGCGCAGAGAAGCTGCGCAAGTTTAGAGACCTGCTTGGTGTGCAGGAATTGGGATTGAGCTCGAGGGGGAGTGTTGAGATATCGAGCTCCACTCGTGATATGCCAGGGTGACCGTTGTGCATTTATGTCACCGACTTGTCAGTTGCAGATGCGGTTGGTACACCGCCCATGAATAATAGCTAGATGACAGCTATCCTTATCTACTCTAGTTCGTGGCTCAGTTACTATGCCACCTTAGTTAGTTGAGTTTGGTTTTGAGACCCATATATAGGGTTCTTCTATTTCTATGTACTAGAGTTCTTTTTGGCTTACACAACTAAGAAGAGGAAAACTGTTTTCAGCCTCCACCCTTGTGTGTATTCCCCCATTATGCAAGCAAGAAAGCTACAAGTGAGACTTCTTCCTTCTCTCCCACAATCTTTACATTATGATACCAGGAGGGATGTTGGAAAAGTGAAGATAAGACAAGGAGGAGAGATTAAGGAGATGGAAGTGAGACTCAGCCTGAATCTAATAGAATGATCCTTAGGATTGGTCCACAAGCCTGAAAGAAGACCTAAAAGAGATGTGTACTCCATGCTGCAGATGGATAAGGACAAGGTACACACCAATGATGGCATCAACTTCGAAGATGTGCCAGATAGGAAGATAAAAATGCAAGCCAAAGCTAGCACATACCTTCTTCTCTAGCCTATGATACAACGCGGTAATGCATAGAATCAATGTCCCCATGTTGGAAAGTGTGGCAACCAAGGCCCTGGATGAATCAAACTTGAACTCGTATGTGTGAAAGACAATCTAGGCCTCAGCTAAGGCATTATCAGCAAGGCAAGCAGGAGGAGAATCCTCGGCATCAACCATAGAAAAGAAACATAAAATCCATGCATCAAACGCCTCATTCATTGGCTTTAGGGGGATACTCATAGCTTTAATTAAAGATGCCATTGGGGAGGTGAAAGGACCCAAGCGCACGGGGGAGATGCCGGATAGGTCACCCTCTCAAGAGCAAGATGTACCATCAAGCCCTAGAAGCCCACCGCCATCTCCAAAGACAAGAAGAGAACAAGAACTAGAAGAAGAAAGGATGGAGAAGGAGAGGGCTGAAAGATGCACTAAGAGAAGGCAAGAGAGGCCAAGAACATCATCAAGTGAAAGAACTGAAACCGATAGTGAGGAAGAATAGACTCGTCAACCCAAAGGAAGCCCCAAAGACCAAGGAAAGAGACTCCCCAAAGCAACGAAGGGAAACTAAAGAAAGAATGACAAAGAAGGAGAAGGAAGAGCTACTAAAAGCGCAAAGAGAGTCCAAGAATGACAAAGAAGAGAGAAGAAACAAAGAGAAGGCTGAACTACAGAGAATAGCAGAAGAATCAAAAAGGGCAGAGGAGGAAAGGAGAAGAAAGGTAGAAGAAGAAGATGAAGAGTTGAGGAGGAAGGAAGAAGAGGACTTGGCACGATTTCCATTCAACAGCAATGTAGACATGATGAATTGGTAGCAATGAGCCCACCAAGGCAACACAGGACGACAGGGACCAGTGGTCAAGTGCCAGAAGACTTGCCTCCACCCATTCCATAAGGAAAAGGCAAGGCTACACTCCACCCGATCCCAACCACCATATTTCTAGCCACCCCAACCGCTACAGAGACACAAGGCACCCCAATTGTAGTTGATGCCAGCAACCTCATGGCATGGGTGCAGTTCTTAGTAGACAAAGCACATACCCCAACACCCGACTCTAGTGTAGGGGCCCCAATGACAGGAATGAAAAGATCAACATATTTGCGAATGCCGAATTCTAGCAAGGGCCCAAGTGACAAAGAGTCGAGGTTACCACCACTGCAGGGCCACAGCCCACTGATCAAGATGAGCATGTCAAGGAGCTTTATGCTCAATTGAAAAGAGCAAAGCTACGGTGGCAAAGCTAGAAGCTAAAAGAGAAATGTTGGTTACTTTCCAACTAGAAACAACACACCAAGTGGCCATACAACAAAAAGAAATCAAGGAGCTAAAATCGGAGCTCAAGGCCAAGGAAGATAAGGAGGAATATTGGCGAGAAAGACTAGAAGAAGAGAACCGGGAGCTAGTAGGAATGCAAAGGGAGTACAAGCTCTTCTCGTCCTACAACAAGTGAAGCTCAAAACGCGGATGAGAATGCTCCAAGAGGACATGGAAGAGCTCACTGCACTAGATGCAAAGAGAGCATAAGAAAAAAAGGAGCATCAAAGAGAGAGGGAAGAAGTGGAGTATAGAGTGCAAAGGGAGATAAAAGAACAAAGGAGATTGGAAAGAGAGATCGAGTGGCTGTGACAAAGGAGAAAGAAGAAATGGCACAGAAATGGAAGGGGCAGGAGCCGACAATAGTGACCCTGTCACAAAGGCAATGTGAAGTCTTGGAAGAAATGAAAAAGAAGGCAAAGGAATGGGAGGCCAAGAGTGAGAAGAAAGCGAAAGACCATGTGCACCGTTTGGCCCTTGCAAAAAGAAGCATAATACTAGCACAAAGCAGGGCAGATGCCGCTCAAGCAAGTCTAGAGGCCCAACAACATGCCTTCCTCAACACAATCTTGGACATCACACTCTCTAAAGAGGAGAAGGTAGTTGATACACTTAAAAGGAAGCTAGAAATAGCTCACAAGGCAATAAGGCAAGGGTTGTGGTCCCAAGTCCAGGCAACAAGATTTTGTTTGACTTGGCAAGACCAACGAGAAAATTTGCTAAGAGTGGGCTTGATGCCACAGGAAGTGAATGCATTAGGACTCCAAGAGGAACAGCCATAAGAAGTAGAAGCAGGATCAAGCCATGACAAGGCGCACATGAGATGAGGAGTTGGTCCCACCACCTCTCTCACCACAGCCAAAACCCTCTGAAGAACATGATACCACAGTAAAAGGGAAAGCTAAGGCTAAAAAGAAAACAGCTAGAATACTTCAACAAGCATGCAAAAGAGCAAAAGCACAATCGCCTATAGTACCAAAGCCTCCCATCCCATGGAAGAAAGATTGCTTACCCATGAACTAGAACACAGAGCTATCAGCGTGGGAGCAGTGGGAAAACCGCTGCCAGCCCTTTGATTTCAATTTCCAATACCCAGTCGCCCCGAGCAGAGTGCTATCAACCGAAGTGGTAAAGGGAGTGAATGCCATGTGAAGAAGGCTTGGTGACTGATGGCTCGCCAAAAGAGAGAAGAATCCAACTGCATGGGGGATGAAACCTCCAAACTACTGGGAAAATAAGGTTGAGGAGGTAATGTAGATGCTTGGATGTGATTTTGTGGCTCCCTACCCTTTGAACAAAATGATCCAACCTACCTACCATATGTTGAGATATCGAGCTCCACTCGTGATACGCCAGGGTGACCGTTGTGTATTTATGTCACCGACTTGTCAGTTGTAGACGCGGTTGGTACACCGCCCATGAATAATAGCTACATGATAGCTATCCTTATCTACTCTAGTTCGTGGCTCAGTTAGTATGCCACCTTAGTTAGTTGAGTTTGGTTTTTGAGACTTATACATAGGGTTCTTCTATTTTCTTTGTACTTGAGTTCTTTTGGCTTCCACAACTAAGAAGAGGAAAACTGTTTTTCAGCCTCCACCCTTGTGTGTATTCCCCCATTGTGCAAGCAAGAAAGCTACAAGTGAGACTCCTTCCTTCTCTCCCACAATCTTGACATGGTATCAGAGCCTTGTTCGTGGTAAGGAGCTCAAGAAAGCATGCCAAGCTCGCGGTGTTCTGGTAAGAGGAGCAGTGTTGTTTTCATTTTCTGTTTTGGGAGCAGATCTCTGCAGGTAGCACAGCCGGAAATTGCAAGAGTGCATTGTCTCAGGTTGAGACGTCCTTCGCGGTGAAGCAAGAGGGCAGTATATGCTGCGGGAAAGATCTTTAGCTCTTGGCGACCCTGTTTTTTTGATTTGAGGCCATTTCGGGGCCTATTTTGAAGGCAGAAGTTTTCTGCACGCACTCAGGAAAAGGCCCTGTTTTATGCTGTGCGACCACTGTTCTACAGGTCGGTGAAAAGTTACCACAGAAATTGCATCGTATGCTTGTGTGCAGAGACATTGGGAGTTACAGAATCATCCTTGTTGCCTGTTGATGCAAAATCGTCACTAGGAAGTGACTGTGTGGTCAAATACCACTTTCGTCAGTTTTGCAGATTAGCCCTTGTGAGGCTGAAGCTGTGTTCTTTGCAGTGACAGAACTTTTTGCAGTGTTCTATAATGGCGTCTGATTCTCTCTCACAGATTGTCACTGAAAAGCTTGACAATAACAACTTCCAAGCATGGAAGTTTAGAATGACGAATTTCCTTATGGGAAAAGGATATTGGGAATTTGTTGCAGGAAATGAAGAAGAACCAGTTCTTCCTGATGTTCCCAATCAACAGCAAATGCAGGCATTTAAAGCATGGCATGAGAGAGCTAGGAAAGTTATGTATTGGCTGTCTATCAGTATTTCAGACTCTATGATTGTGCATATTCAGGATGCAAGTACGCCAAAGGAGGCATGGGATACTTTGTCAAAAATGTATAGCACAAATACTCAAGCCAGGAAAATGCAGCTCAAGCAAGAGTTGCATAATGTGCAAAGAGAAAATATGAGCATCAATGACTACCACATGAAGGTGAAGAAGATTGCAGATGCACTTGCTTCCATTGGGTCGCCAGTGGAAGATGATGATTTAGTTTCTGTGACCTTGAATGGTCTAGGAAAGGATTATGCGCAGTTTCGGACATCCATTTCCGTCCGTGAAAGATTTCCTGATTTTGAGGAGTTGATTGCTCTTCTAATTTCTGAGGAGCAGAGAAATGGTGGTGCATCTTCTTCAGGAGGAACTTCAAAAGAAGCTGTCTTCTACTCAAATGCTAGAAGAGGTAGAGGCAGAGGTAGAGGAGGCCGATTTGGAGGCCGTGGTAGAAATCAGAATATGCAGCAAACTCAAGAAAACCAGTCCTATGGAGGAGGACGTGGTAACTCTAGAGGCAGGGGGAGCCAAAGAGGTCGTGGTAGATGGCAAAGAGGCCAAAATGCAAACAGTAATGTTGAATGCTACTATTGTGGTAAAATGGGTCATATGGCTAAAGACTGCTATAAAAAGCAGAATGACATCATGAATGGAAAACTGCAACAAGGAAATTATGCATCCTCTAGTAGACAGGGTGATGACAGAAATGAGCATCTGTTTATGGTGCAGCACATGAACAATTCTGTGACAAGTGCAGAAGAAAGCAACGATGTATGGTATGTTGACTCAGGTGCATCAAACCACATGACAGGTCATGCAGAATGGATGGGGGATGCAAGGAAAATGGAAAAACCAGGATTTGTGGAGACTGGTGATGATACTGCACATTCTATTGTGCAGATTGGAAAAATTCATTTGTCTATGCAGGATGGGAAAAAGAAATACCTATCCGATGTATTTCATGTCCCGAATATCACCAAGAATCTGGTTTCTGTTGGTCAAATGGTTGAGCAGGGCTTGCAGGTCAGATTTAATCCTCATGGATGCTTTGTTGAGGATATGAAAAATAAAGGTCGCTTGATAGCAAAAGGAAAGAAGAAGGGCAGAATGTCTACATTGGATGCAGACATGTCTGAATTGAGTGCAGCAATGTTTGCACATGGGACCGGTGTAGTTGCAGATATTGATATCTGGCATAAACGCATTGGTCATGTTAATGTACAACGACTTAAATTAATGCAGGCCCAAAATATTATTGCAGGATTGCCCAAATTCAAGGTTGCAGAAATGCATAAGATATGTGAAGCCTGTCAATTTGGAAAACAGGCAAGGAAACCATTTCCTAGACATGTTCAAGAGAGTGAGAAGCCATTGGAATTAATCCACTCTGATGTGTGGACTACTAAAGCTGCATCTCTTGGAGGCTGTCATTATTTTGTCACTTTTATTGATGACTATAGTAGAAAAGTTTGGGTGTATTTTATGAAAAAGAAAAGTGAAGTTTTTGGGCATTTCAAAACTCTTAAAGCTATGGTTGAAAAAGAAACAGGTTTGCAGATAAAATGCCTAAGGTCAGATGGAGGGGGAGAGTACCTCTCAAATGAGTTTGCAAGGTTCCTGCAGGAGCATGGCATAAAGCAGCAATATTCATGCAGTCATACCCCACAACAAAATGGAATTGCAGAAAGGAAAAACATGCATATTGGAGAGGTATCTCGCGCCATGCTCAATGAAAAAGACTTGCCAGATTTTTATTGGGCTGAAGCAGTTGCTATAGCAGTCTACATAATGAACATGACTCCCACTGCAGCAATACATGGAATGACTCCAGAGGAGAGGTATACTGGTAGGAAACCAGATATTTCTCATTTGAAAATTTTTGGTTGCATTGCCTACGTACATGTGCCAGATGAGTTGAGATCCAAGTTGGATCCAAAAGCTGAGAAGTGCATCTTTATTGGTTACTCTCTGCAGCAAAAAGGGTATAGATGCTATAACCCTTCTACTCGTAAGTTTACAGTGAGCAGAGATGTTGTTTTTGATGAGATGAGTAGCTGGTATAAACCAGTAAATGTGATTGATGATGTAGATGCACAAAATGGTAATGCTGCACAGAATTCACAGCAGCAGTCACAAAATATTAGTGGACCTGGAGCGTCCTCTAGCAGTGGTTCACATTCTTTGCCATGAACAGGCAGATTGAGATCAGGAGAATCTTCTCAAAGCAATGCAGATAGTGGTATGCAGGTATCACGAAAAGGAAAAGAGAAGGTTGATCAGCCCATGTTTGATGTGAATGCAGGTCACTCTTATGTGGATGTTGAATCCAGTGGCTCAGAACAGAGCATTGATGATGAGTTGGGTATTCCTTCTATTGTTACACCTGGAGTAAGGAAGACCAGGGATGTTTTGAGAGCACCTGGGAGTGAACCTACTTTGCGCAGGTCTACGAGAGCTAGGTACCCTGTGGATAGGCTGAAATATGATGGATTTACAGCCATTCACTATGCATATATGGTTAAAGTGATACAGGAACCAGAACCCACTTCTTTTAAGGAAGCCATGGGAAAAGAAAAATGGGAGAAAGCCATGGATGAAGAAATGGATGCCCTGGAAGCAAATGCTACATGGGAATTGATACCTTTGCCTAAAGGTAAGAATGCAATTGGTTGTAAGTGGGTTTATAAGGTGAAGCACAATGCAGATGGTTCTGTGAACAGATACAAGGCAAGATTAGTAGTCAAGGGGTATGCACAAATATATGGCATTGACTATGAAGAAACATTCAGTCCGGTTGCAAGGATGGCAACCGTAAGAGTAGTCATTGCTATGGCTGCATCAAAGGGATGGTCTTTACATCAGATGGATGTAAAGAATGCCTTCTTGCATGGTGATTTGCAAGAAGAGGTCTATATGGAGCAGCCACCAGGTTATGTGCATGCTGTTCATCCTGAGTTTGTTTGCAGGTTGAAGAAAGCCTTGTATGGCTTGAAGCAAGCACCTAGGGCATGGTCTGACAAGATAGGACAGTATCTTGTCACTATTGGCTTTCAGATTTCCAAGGCAGATTTCTCACTCTATGTGAGAAAAATAGAGAAAGGTATTATGCTACTTGTCATTTATGTTGATGATTTGATTACGACAGGTGACAGTGATGAAGATATCCTTCATGTGAAAATGCTATTGAAGCAGAAGTTTGAGATGAAGGATTTGCGAGAGCTGCGTTATTTCTTGGGCATTGAGGTGATTAGATCACCAAGTGGGATATGGCTCTTGCAGAGGCAGTATGGATTGGACATGCTGTCCAAATATGGGATGACAGGCTGTAAGCCTATTTCAGTTCCTTTGGAGCAGAATGTGAAGCTGAGCGCAGATGCAGGTGAGCTTCTGGAAGACCCTACTGTGTACAGACGCATAGTAGGAAGCTTGATTTATATGACTATTACCAGGCCAGATTTGAGCTATGCTGTTGGATTGGTAAGTCAGTTTATGCAGGCTCCAAGGAAACCGCATTTGGATGCGGCCAGACGCATACTCAGGTATGTGAAGTCCACATTGCAGTATGGACTATTTTATGAGACTGGGGTTCAGATACAGTTGCATGGATACACTGATGCTGATTGGGCTGGTAGTATTTCTGATAGACGATCTACCAGTGGGTATGTGTTCTCTTTTGGGAGTGCTGCAGTCACTTGGAGCAGCAAGAAACAGCCTACAGTTGCCTTGTCGAGCACAGAGACTGAGTACAGGGGTGCAGCAATGGCTGCATGTGAGGTAGCTTGGTTGCATAAGCTACTTTATGATATGCATCAGCCTACAGATGGGCCAGTTGTCATTTATTGTAACAACATGAGCAGTATACACTTGGCAAATAACCCAGTCTATCATGCTAGAACAAAGCACATTGAGGTGCATTATCACTATGTGCGAGAGAGGGTTTTACTAGGTCTTATTGATCTAGTTTATGTCAGCACAGAGGATCAGGTAGCTGACATATTCACGAAGGCATTGGGCGCAGAGAAGCTGCGCAAGTTCAGAGACCTGCTTGGTGTGCAGGAATTGGGATTGAGCTCGAGGGGGAGTGTTGAGATATCGAGCTCCACTCGTGATACGCCAGGGTGACCGTTGTGTATTTATGTCACCGACTTGTCAGTTGCAGACGCGGTTGGTACACCGCCCATGAATAATAGCTACATGATAGCTATCCTTATCTACTCTAGTTCGTGGCTCAGTTAGTATGCCACCTTAGTTAGTTGAGTTTGGTTTTTGAGACCTATACATAGGGTTCTTCTATTTTCTTTGTACTTGAGTTCTTTTGGCTTCCACAACTAAGAAGAGGAAAACTGTTTTTCAGCCTCCACCCTTGTGTGTATTCCCCCATTGTGCAAGCAAGAAAGCTACAAGTGAGACTTGTTCCTTCTCTCCCACAATCTTGACACCATATCCTAGGAGGGTAGGAGTAGTTTTGATCCTAACATCCATGGACGATATGACTTCCCTAAGATCTACAACGTCAATGCCACAAAACCTGAGGAAGCACTCACCTTCTCAGAAAAAGATTTAGGGGACTCTATGGCCCACTTCTTAGGCAAATTCTCTTCCTGCCCAAACCCCACCTTTGTAACAACATGTAACTATATTAGATTACTTAGGACACTCTTCAAGCAACACCCTGCACCTGCAGAATACCACATTAGGGTAGTTTTGAGGTCTCAAAAATGTCTTTAAGGAGATAGAAAGAGAGTGCTCCAGACCAATAAGAGCAAAGCCTCCGTAATTGAACTTCTATTTTAAAAAATACAAAAATTTATTTTACAAAAAGATACATATATAATAATATTATGAATTTTTATTATCAATATCTATTTTTAGTCTCTTATATTCGTGATTATACATTCTTTGCATTAATGATATACAGTGCCAACCACTTTTATTTAATGATATGTCTAAATTAATGATAATAAAAGGTTTACTCTAAATTAAAATTAGTAAAAATCTTGGCATATATATTTTTCCCTCCTTTCTTTTGTCCCTCTCGTGTTTTTCCCTTCTTTGTGGTAGCCTAGTCTTCTCTCTCTCTCGCTCTCTCTCTCTCTCTCTCTCTCTCTCTCGTTTAACTCATTCCAAAAAGATGAAATATGGATTCCTACAATCATTAGCAAAGGCAGTTGGATCATCATGCAACAGGTAAAACGTGGGAAAAGGCGAAGATATGAGAGCTCGTTCATCTCTGCGTGGAAGGGTAGAATCTGAGATTTCAAGCTTGGAGTAAATAAAAATATCATAAAAGAGGTTCTGGTGCAACATGTCTTTATGCATAGAGATATATATTTGGAAGCTGGAAGTTCAAATCTTCTAATGCATAAACCAAATTGTAAGGATTTGATTCTTAATGTCTTTTTTTTCTTGAACTTGGTTTAATGTTTTTCATTATAATATTTTTTCATTTGTCTTGTAGATGTCTGTCCCTCTAATCTTGAGGAATGGCAACCGGTGTTGAGATATCGAGCTCCACTCGTGATATGCCAGGGTGACCGTTGTGCATTTTTGTCACCGATGTGTCAGTTGCAGATGCGGTTGGTACACCGCCCATGAATAATAGCTAGATGACAGCTATCCTTATCTACTCTAGTTCGTGGCTCAGTTAGTATGCTACCTTAGTTAGTTGAGTTTGGTTTGAGACCCATATATAGGGTTCTTCTATTTCTTTGTAAGAGAGTTTTTTTGGCTTACACAACTAAGAAGAGGAAAACTATTTTCAGCCTCCACCTTTGTGTGTATTCCCCCATTGTGCAAGCAAGAAAGCTACAAGTGAGACTCCTTCCTTCTCTCCCACAATCTTGACATGGTATCAGAGCCTTGTTCGTGGTAAGGAGCTCAAGAAAGCAAGCCAAGCTCGCGATGTTCTAGTAAGAGGAGCAGTGTTGCTTTCATTTTCTGTTTTGGGAGCAGATCTCTGCAAGAGTGCATTGTCTCAAGTTGAGATGCCCTTCGTGGTGAAGCAAGAGGGCAGTATATGCTGCGGGGAAGGGCTTTAGCCCTTGGCGACCCTGTTTTTTGATTTGAGGCCATTTCGGGGCCTGTTTTGGAGGCGGAAGTTTTCTGCATGCACTTAGGAAAAGGCCCAGTTTTATGCTGTGCAGCCACTATTCTACAGGTTGGTGAAAAGTTACTGTAGAAATTGCATCGTATACATGTGCGCAGAGAGATTGGGAGTTACAGAATCATCCCCGTTGCCTGTTGATACAAAATAGTCACTAGAAAGTGACTGTGTGGTCAAATACCACTTTCGTCAGTTTTGCAGATTTGCCCTTGTGAGGCTAAAGTTGTGTTCTTTGCAGTGATAGAATTTTTTGCAGTGTTCTGTAATGGCGTCTGATTCTCTTTCACAGATTGTCACTGAAAAGCTTGACAAGAACAACTTCCAAGCATGGAAGTTTAGAATGACGAATTTCCTTATGGGAAAAGGATATTGGGAATTTGTTGCAGGAAATGAAGAAAAATCAGTTCTTCCTGATGTTCCCAATCAACAGCAAATGCAGGCATTCAAAGCATGGCATGAGAGAGCCAGGAAAGTTATGTACTGGCTGTCTATCAGTATTTCAAACTCTATGATTGTGCATATTCAGGATGCAAGTACGCCAAAGGAGGCATGGGATACTTTGTCAAAAATGTATAGCACAAATACGCAAGCCAGGAAAATGTAGCTCAAGCAAGAGTTGCACAATGTGCAAAGAGAAAATATGAGCATCAACGACTACCACATAAAGGTGAAGAAGATTGCAGATGCACTTCCTTCCATTGGGTCGCCAGCGGAAGATGATGATTTAGTTTCTGTGACCTTGAATGGTCTAGGAAAGGATTATGCACAGTTCTGAACATCCAATTCGGTTCGTGAAAGATTTCCTGATTTTGAGGAGTTGATTGCACTTCTAATTTCTGTGGAGCAGAGAAATGGTGGTGCATCTTCTTCAGGAGGAACTTCAAAAGAAGCTGTCTTCTACTCAAATGCTGGAAGAGGTAGAGGCAGAGGTAGAGGAGGCCGATTTGGAGGCCGTGGTAGAAATCAGAATATGCAACAAACTCAAGAAAACCAGTCCTATGGAGGAGGACGTGGTAACTCTAGAGGCAGGGGGAGCCAAAGAGTTCGTGGTGGATGGCAAAGAGGCCAAAATGCAAACAGCAATGTTGAATGCTACTACTGTGGTAAAATGGGTCATATGGCTAAAGACTGCTATAAAAAGCAGAATGACATCATGAATGGAAAACTGCAACAAGGGAATTATGCATCTTCTAGTAGACAGGGTGATGACAGAAATGAGCATTTGTTCATGGTGCAGCACATGAACAATTCTCTGACAAGTGCAGAAGAAAGCAATGATGTCTGGTATGTTGACTCAGGTGCATCAAACCACATGACAGGTCATGCAGAATGGATGGAGGATGCAAGGAATATGAAAAAACCAGGATTTGTGGAGACTGGTGATGATACTGTACATCCTATTGTGCAAATTGAAAAATTTCCTTTGTCTATGCAGGATGGGAAAAAGAAATACCTGTCCGATGTATTTCATGTCCCGAATATCACCAAGAATCTTGTTTCTGTTAGTCAAATGGTTGAGCAGGGCTTGCAGGTCAGATTTAATCCTCATGGATGCTTTGTTGAGGATATGAAAAATAAAGGTCGCTTGATAGCAAAAGGAAAGAAGAAGGGCAGAATGTTTACGTTGGATGCAGACATGCCTGAATTGAGTGCAGCAATGTTTGCACATGGGACCAGTGTAGTTGCAGATATTGATATCTGGCATAAACGCATTGGTCATGTTAATGTACATCGACTTAAATCAATGCAGGCCCAAAATATTGTTGCAGGATTGCCTAAATTCAAGGTTGCAGAAATGCATAAGGTATGTGAAGCCTGTCGGTTTGGAAAACAGGCAAGGAAACCATTTCCTAGACATGTTCAAGAGAGTAAGAAGCCATTGGAATTAATCCACTCTGATGTGTGGACTACTAAAGCTGCATCTCTTGGAGGCTATCATTATTTTGTCACTTTTATTGATGACTATAGCAGAAAAGTTTGGGTGTATTTTATGAAAAAGAAAAGTGAAGTTTTTGGGTATTTCAAAACTCTTAAAGCTATGGTTGAAAAAGAAACAGGCTTGCAAATAAAATGCCTAAGGTCAGATGGAGGGGGAGAGTACCTCTCAAATGAGTTTGCAAGGTTCCTGCAGGAGCATGGCATAAAGCAGCAATATTCATGCAGTCATACCCCACAACAAAATGGAATTGCAGAAAGGAAAAATAGGCATATTGGAGAGGTATCTCGTGCCATGCTCAATGAAAAAAACCTGCCAGATTTTTACTGGGCTGAAGCAGTTGGTACAGCAGTCTATATAATGAACAGGACTCCCACTACAACAATACATTTGATGACTCCAGAGGAGAGGTATACTGGTAGGAAACCAGATATTTCTCATTTGAAAATTTTTGGTTGCATTGCCTATGTACATGTGCCAGATGAGTTGAGATCCAAGTTGGATTCAAAAGCTGAGAAGTGCATCTTTATTGGTTACTCTCTGCAACAAAAAGGGTATAGATGCTATAACCCTTCTACTCGTAAGTTTACAGTGAGCAGAGATGTTGTTTTTGATGAGATGAGTAGCTGGTATAAACCAGTAAATGTGATTGATGATGTAGATGTCCTTATCTACTCTAGTTCGTGGCTCAGTTAGTATGCTACCTTAGTTAGTTGAGTTTGGTTTGAGACCCATATATAGGGTTCTTCTATTTCTTTGTAAGAGAGTTCTTTTGGCTTACACAACTAAGAAGAGAAAAACTGTTTTCAGCCTCCACTTTTGTGTGTATTCCCCCATTGTGCAAGCAAGAAAGCTACAAGTGAGACTCCTTCCTTCTCTCCCACAATCTTGACAACCGGTCGAGTCTATTGTTGATGTGATTGATGTGATGCATGGCTTGATTGGAGAAGAGATGTACAAAAGTAGAAAGAAGATAAAGCTTGCAGAGAATTGAATATTCTTCTATGGACATTCTTATATTGTCCCCATGTAGCGTAGCCAATGGGGATCAATACCCCTCTTCCTTTGCTATATTTTTCAAGCTTTGAGTGGCCTTTGCCAAGTCTAGCTACTAGTCAGGGCTATAGATGTAAAATATTTTCTGAGATACAGAGAGCATTAAAACCTAGTATCTCAAGTAGGCTAAGCAAAGTTACTTTTTCCATGCCTATTAATATATTTGTTAACTTCTTTTCTAATGTTGAGATAAGAAAATCAAAGGCTATGCTTTCAATGAATTGGCTAACATATGATTATGTTATACAAATTGTTGATGAGGGATGGGATACTAGAACAGAAGGGAAATTTATATGTAAGATAGATCAAGACTCTGTAGCTTGTAAATATATGATTGCTACTCAAAATTTCATCCCTAGCTTTTATTATAGTAAATGGCATTATGTTGGCAGTAGTCTGGTCGCTTTAGATAAAAATCTTGATAATTTTAGCAAAGATCTTATAGTGGATCTTGATGTTTGATACAATGACGACATTATTGCAATCCTAAAGGTTAGATCATCATGTATGCTACATCAAGGATGGATTTACAGAATGAAGATATTGAACTACGATACTCATTTGTGTTCCAACTTAATAACAAATGAGTAAGTTTTTATTTCATATTATATCCACTTAGATGTATATCTGATTTCACTTCTTGATTAATAAACATTTGTAACTTTTTTTATATAGATATCAACGAGGAGAGAGAAGAATATACATTGCAAGGATATTGAATAAAGTATTTTTTTACTATCAATATAAAATACATGTATAAATTTTTGTCAGCCATCTCCATGACTTGTACACAAGGGCTTACAATCTGAGGCAAAGCTACTTTTTTTGAGAACCCTTCTTAGGAGAAGGGACATCCTTTCTAGGAGTCCTTTTGCCTATTGTTGATGCTTTGGTTGCCTTGGGTGTTGAAGGCATAGCTTCACCTGCTGGAGTTATATGCACCTCCTCTCCTTCAATGTCCAAGCCCCCACTATTGTCCATTCTTGTCGGTTGTATACAATTGGCCATTATATACTTCATGAGCTTTGCTCTTATATACCAAACGTGCTCACTTGTATAGCAATCCCTTGTAAACTGTCATACATTTGTAAGAAAATAATTTTAGTTCATTGCTATATTTTACAATGAACTATTTTGCAATAAAACTCTATCTTAAATTTTAGTATGTTTCACATTACCTTTATAAGTTTATCATCATTGAGATAAATAAATTGAACCAATCTTCTGGCATTTACAATTACTCTCTAGCCACAAGAGTAACTATCATCCTGATGAGGACACTGCAATCAACAATATAAAGTAAAACTAAGAAACTTTTTTATGTTATTTTTTAGAATAAATTTTCTTTGTATGTTCCAACCATATTAATCAAGACCTTAGCACAACTTGTCTATATTGCATTGTTGCAAGTAAGTCAGAAGGCATGGGAGGCCTTTTCTCTAGCACTTCAATCAATCTTTTTACAACTCTGTACCAAAAAGGCAATAAAATTTAGAGTTATTACAAAAGAAAGATCAAAATATATAGAGTACCTGCAACAAAAAGATCAAAATATCAAGGAGACCCTAGGTTATATAACTTACAACTTGGCATTTCCATGGCTTCCTTTTATAGAATTGATGAGGAAACATTGTCTCTCCACATAGTTTATTCCAATTAGGATCCAATGAGAAATGAAAACAAAAATATTTCCAAAATCTAGCAAAACAATATCTCATAAAATCTAACAAAATATCAAATTACTTACTTTTCATTGTATGGAATTAGAAGAAGCTCCAAAGATTCAAAGTCAATTGAATTGAACCAATGGTCAAAAGCACTTGCATTAAGCTCACTCCTCATATAGTATGAAATAGATGGATCAAGAACCTCAATCTTTTGTTGTATATCGAAGGGGAGCTCATGCATTATATACCTAGCAAAGGAATGGAGATAATAAGCATCAACATGAAAGTCTATTGCTAGAAAAACATGGTGAGTAGAAACAAATTTTGATAAACTATAACTCATCCTAGCAAGAAGAATTGAGTCATTTACTTATCTCACTTTATTTTTGAGAATTTGAACACAATTAGAGTCCAAAAATACCATATCAAATCTTTTGTTAATATCACTATGTAAAAAGCAAGAAACATTGAAGCCCTTAGGGTCAGCCCTTTCAAGAAGGGTAGATAACTCCTAAAGATGGGAGTTATTCTACTTCCTTTTTTTCTTCCTTCTTTCTTTTATACTGCCTCCATTTATCTCCTTGCTCTACTGTGGCCTTTTCTTCTTTCTCATGTTTTCTTGTGTCTTTTACATGTGTAACATCTTCAACCTTCAAATCAGGATCATTTTTATTCTTTCTATATGGAGGCACATTTAAAATATTGAAAGCCTTCATATCAGAAAGAGGTACTGGCTCAAGGACCTTTGAAAACATGTATCTCAATCTCCTAAGAATTATCATATCTTTATCCATAAGCATAAGCCTATGTACATGAGCAGCACAGATATAAGAATCTTGGAAAAAATCAATCAAAAAATCCTTTGTAGCCTCCTGAATATAGTTGAGACCTGCCCTAGTCCATCTAAAACTATGTAGATTATGCTTATCACAAATTTCTCTAACAAGCCTTTGAAAAGACAGTTGTGAAATTGCATTATTCAGAGCCTTCATTGCACTTCTAATCTCCTTAAGACACCTCACATGCTGTGAGAACTTTCTTCTTGGTTTTGATTTCCTTGTAAGTTTGGAAGGCTTAAAGGACTGATGAATCTTTGAAGCAAGACCTCTAGGATCAACTTTCTACTTCCTTGCAATGGCCTTAGTTCTAGCCATCTTGAACATCCAAAAAAACAAATAATACAAAAAATTTAGGAAAGATCTCCTAATCTCTCATATCAATTTATCTGCAAAGCAAACACTAATCACATAGTCTAAATCCAATTTCAATAAAACAATACACAAGACGTATAAAACGCGAAGAGGCATTTTAGGCCAGGGAACTTAACACCATATCGCATTTCATACGACACAAGGGAAACAATGCAGGCTCAAGTCATATGAAATGTGAGGAGGCCTCACTCGAAGAAGTGAACATAACACCAATCGTGTTTCATACGTCACAAAAAAATAATGGCATGCCTTAGTCGTATGGAACGTGAAGAGGCCTTTCATGGACAAGAAAAACCTAATACCCATTGTGTTTCATACGTGCATATTCTTGCTATATCATTCAAAGAACAATATGTAGTATCCAATTACTTAGTAGCTTCACCTAGTACATTCTAGCAACATTTTCCATCTCACTATTAGGTAGCAAAATTTATATTTCAAGGAATTCATATTTGAAGTTTTATTGTTTGACTCAGCTTTTAGACTACTTTATGGGCACCATTATTTACCCTAAACATTTCGACATTGTAATATATGTTGTTCCAACACACATATGCATTTGGAATATACTGAAAGGTCATAGAGAATATTGAAAGTTATTTAACCTGCATGTGCATATGCATGACGTATGAAATGTGAGGATGGCTTAAGTGGACAAGAAAAAGCTTACACCACATCACAACAGAAACAGTGCAAGCCTTAGTATGAAATGTGAGGAGAGGCGAGGAGGCCTTACATGGACAAGAGAAACCTAGCACCCATCATGTTTCATATGTTTGGCATTTTTGGGGATGATTTGGTAGAAATGGTCAAGGGATTCAAAGCTTACTCATATTTTAGCAAAGAACTTACATTCTCGAGGGTTTGGTGCATATGCTGGGCAATGAAGCCTTCTTTAGTAGCCTTGCGCTGAAGAATAATTTTGCACTACGATCAAATTAGCATTGTGTTGGTCTGGTTAAGCATAGAGAGAGATTTGTCATCGAAAAAACTCTTTTGTGGTTCAGAAATCGGGTTTATAAGGATGTTGGTTTAAACTTGTTGCTACTGTAATGCATAGTTAATTTCACACGTGTGACTGCAGACTATTTTTGCATTGGAAGTTGTGCCACATGTCATTTAGTTTTTTGGCATGATAGTGCTTTTATGGCTTTGATTTTTAAGTTTTTTTCATTTTAAGTGCACCTCCTCCAAATTAGTGCATCGTACTTTTTTATCAAACATGCGCTGACCATTGGCATATATATATATATATATATATATATATATATATATATATATATATATATATATATATATATATATATATATATATATATATGAACACTCATGTTCAGGTTTTGGTTACTATTTCTTTCACATATCTTGTCTTGTCTTCAACCAACTATTTATCTTGTAAGCATCACAAGCCAAACCAAGCATATTCTTACAAGAAACCATCTATTCTCAAGAGCAAGGCCTGCAAATATCAGGTATCACACTTTTCTTAATATTTTTCTCTGCAATCCTGAATTTTGAGGCATTGAAGATGTTAGTTGGTTTAAGAGGAGAAAGATACATCAAGGACTTAGAAATTATGTAATGGTTTTACTTTGTTTTTCTATCAACATTGGTCTAGTACACATGTTAAAGATGTTGTTTTGATATTATTGACGGATTGTTTTGTTCAAATTTTTTGGATGTATCAAACATGAATCCGTCAAGTTTTTTTGTCAAAGTGATGTGTGAAACATGATTTTGTGAACTGTGAGGCAGTCTAAATCATTGTTTTTGCATTTCATGAGTCGTAAATGTTAAACAAAGTTTGATCGATGAGACTTGGAATTTCATGCTTTCTCTGTTGCATAAAGTTTTAATTCATTTCATTCATCTTGTATTTCCTAAATTTTTTTAGCAATCTTTCTTTAGTCTACTGGATATGAGCAAATGTGGATTTATATTATGCCCCTTATTTTTATTTTTATTTTTTGGTTTTTCTTTTGTGAGTAATCAGGATGACTGAAAGGAAGTTGTCTTTAGAGGGAATGGAGGAGGAGGATCTGGAGGATACTTGTGATGAAAAGCTGTTTGATTTTCTTCATGCAACTGGAAATTCATCTAAATTTATATACATCAAAGATATGCTCAATGTTCCCTTTGATTTGCAAGAGCTTTTGAAGGATCTTGAAGATAAACTAAAGGATTTCATGGAGTTTTATAATAGACATGCAGAAGGCCTAGAGATTGAGGGATTTGTCCATTATAGCGATGTAATGGAAGCTTCTAATGTTGCTAGAACAACTTTGCAAACAAGGTTTAGCCTTATTGATGAAGAATTCAAGAAGTGAAAAGCAGATTGTCCTTTTCATCAGAATCAGCAACAAAGTCTTTTTATACAGAAGGATATTGGATTTCTTGTATATCTTCAATATATGGATAGTTGTTCTTCAGATACAATACAAGAGACGAAGATAGAGGATATTGCATGCAAAGACAAAGAAGTTGAAGAGAAGGGTGAAATGTTTCAAGAGGATATTGAGAACCAGTTAGTACAGGGACTTGATGTTGCTTTGTTTAAAAGTGAGAATATTACAAAAGTGGAAGAAAATGAGATAGAGTTGAGTGCATAGATTGAAACAGGTCCTCTTGAATGTGTACCAACATTTTCCAGTTATCTCATCAACCAAAATAGATATATATTGCTAAATGATATTCAACACATTTTTTATCTTAGACAAGATTACTGCTTGTCAATCCTTGCTGCATGGGGTCAAAATGATAAGAATTTTATAGGTTATAAAGAGGAATTGCTAACAACTCTTGATGTTGAGGAAGAGAAATTTCAAGACAGTTCTGTAGCCTTGCATGCTTGCATTAATCAAATCGTGGAATATGAAAAGGAGGGGATACCTACAAAGAAAGAGTACCTACAAATTCAACAAAGACTCGGTATTGATAACATGGAGTATGAAGAGAAACTAAAGTCTCCATTAGAGGAGAAACCAAAAAGTTCAATAAATATATACTAATGATAGTCTTCTTGAAGAATATGAAAATCCTAAGGTATGAAAGATAATTCTAAGATATCCATTGTGATTTATATTAGAGTATGTTATGCATTATAGACAAATATTATTGGATATTTATCTACTGGCATCTTATACTATTTTGGTTTATTGTGTAGATAGAAATTGAAGATGCGTACAACTTTCTTGGAAGAGCCAAGGGCTTAAGGCCATTGAAGCTTGGCAAAAGTCAAGGCCTTGGTCATTATATTGGAAGCTTAAATAATCAAACAGTTGCAATTTATCATTGCAGGTTGTCAAGCACTCCAAGCTTACCAATAATAGCTTTGAAATCTATCTCCAAGGTGATTGTATCCCAAGCTTTCAATAGAGGTTCAGACAAGATAATTTTGGTGGAGAAGGAAAAAGTTGTAAGAGTTTTTGGCTTCATGCTTGGATGCAGTGGATTTAGAGCAGGATACTTTGGAGTTCTTGCCTCTTATTTGCCCTCCCATGTAGAAGATGCCAAGAATTTGAAGCTCCTTCCACGCTATAGGAAACAAAAGTTCCTGAAATGTAGAGGTCTCATCGAGTGGGATGAAACAAAAGATTCCCTTAGAGGACCTAGTGAATTCCCTCAAACTAAAAACTCTTCTGCACAGAGTCAAACTAAAAGATGTTAAGGGCTTCTTGAAACCCATCTTTTTCCATCTCTTTGTCTAGTTTGTAACCATTTAGAATATCTTTTCTTTGCACAAGAGTTTAAATATCCCTATTTTCTTCTTTGGGTAATAGTGGATATAGTCCTTGACAAAGATGATGTATTACATGATGCGATTGTGTCTTTGAGCTTGAATTTGTGCCAAATTTGTCTATAGAACCATTGAAAGACCTCTAATAAAGTGTTTGCTTTGTATCTTCCACCTCCATATCTTGTGTGTCTAAATTATTTTGTTCTTGCTTGATAATGTGATTTTTCCATACCTTGGGTTGACCAAATAGATAGAGATCCATATTTCTTGATAAAATATGGAGCATGGTTGTATAAAATATGCTGTATAGTTAACAAATAAAGAAATTTAATTAGAAAACCCTATATAAGTCACACAATAAGGAGACATATATATACAAACTTCTTACCATATAGTGAGTGAAGTATTGATTACCCAAGCTTCTGTAGTTGCCTTTTTAAAGAGGTTCAATTGGTTTTTGAAGTCTTTGAGATAATCATCATTCCACTCTATTTTATCACAATAAAAGAATACTTTGTCTAGTGTTTCCCAAACATTGATTTTTATATTCCGAGCTTGTCCATTATCAGCATGATCCTTAACTACATTGTGTAGGCACTTCCATTGATTGTATCTAATAGTTGAGCCATCATTCTTAGAGTTTATCTTACCAAGTCTTGCATGAAAGTGTAGGAACCTTCTAGCCTTCACTCCACCAATAGATGGATTTTCGGAGACACAATTGCCATCCTTAGACTTTTGAAGATCTGGTTCAATAACAACATTACTACCATGCAAACCAATTGCAAATAAGACTTTTTCAATCTTTGTTATAGCATATGTTCTAGCTGATAATGGCTTCAGCTTCCATGAAAATCCTAAATCTTTTCAATTATCCTAAAAAGTGCATGAAGTGTATAAATATGGGAATTCACTAAAGGAATATCTAGGACTGGCTTAAACTGTGGATCCTTATTGTGCCTAGAGGGAGCTCTATTCTAATTGCTTGAGTTCAACTCTATGGTTGGGGACATGCAATATAGGCAAGGAGATCTAAAGTCGGCTCCCTTTGATACATTGTACATACATTTAAGTGTCTTTAAGTCACCAACTATGTGCCACTCAATCTTATAGTCCCCAAATCCTTCAACAAATAGCTCTTCTCCCACTCGCTTACTCTTAATAACATCAGGTATTGGTGTTCAATGAAAAACCCAATACAATATATCAAAATCCTTTGTATCTACTTTGAATGCTCCTAGCCACCAGATGTTGTGTTTCGATTAAACACTAAATGATATTGAGTGATTGTAATGATCTGATGAAAGTGCTCTATTCATCAAGGTAATAGAGACCCTCTCTAGTTTTGTACATTTTAGAATCCCACTTTCATCAAGTTTAACCATAAATCTAGCCATTCCTTATACCTCTTCTAGTGACAAGTCATAGAATCTAATCATTAAGCATTGTAAGATGGGCAAGTCAAGGAAAATATTATTAAATTCATCGAATACAACTTCTTTTTCTTGCCCCTAAAGCTAGCCTTGAAATGGAAAGGCTCACCCAGAATCCATTACCTTGTTATTCACTTTCTGTCTAATAGTTCTAATCACAAATGGCCTTTCATATTTGATTGTAAAAGCTGGAAAAGTTGTATATAAGCATCTCCACTGATACCAATATTATCTAGTGTCTTCTACACTAACTCGGTATCCAAAGAGAGATCCTTTATAAATGACTCCAAGCATTGTTTCTTTGCCTTTTTAAATTTCTTCTTCTCCAAAATATCTTTTGAAACTACTGAAGGAAGAAGATGATAATAAAACTGAGATGCTTTCAAAGAATCTCTTTCACTTGCATTTGATTGAAGAAGAGACTTAAACAAAATCAACATCACCAATCAATACAATTAATTATAAATAAAGTCATATTTTATCTTTTTAAAGTGAAAAAAAATGTACATTGCTGCTTGGATCCTTTTACTACAACCACCTCCTCCTCGTTTGAGATTCTCAATATTTCTAAGAGCTTTTTGTCGATTTCAATGTCCTCAAATAGTTTTCTTTCATTGATAAGATTTGATGCATTTCTCCAACAAATGAATCCTCTATTGACAGCCTTCTAGCTTCTGCAATAAGTCATTGTTATGTTTTGATAAAAGATGGTTCTCCAATTTGAGGACATCCTTTTCTGCAACCAAGTTAATTGTATAGCCTGGAAACCCATTATAACCACCACCAATGAACCTCAACAATGAAGAGTTATTATAGAAAGGCGAAGTGCTATTTTTGTTAGGATCTTTAAGATATAGCCCACCATCTAACCAAAGATCAAGATTCTTCTTTCCTTCAAACGTGAGTATATGTTTCATAGACTGTGTAATAGTAATGGGTTTTGTTCTCTTCCTTATTGGTTCATACTCACTATCCAACTCAATATGAAGATGATAGAGATGCCTTTTACTAGAGCTACAGAGATCATTGGATGACTTATCCATAGCTAAGGATATGATTAGAAGATTGGATTGAAAAATTATGCAAATTAGAAATAAGAAGGAAAATGAAGAAGAAACTAGTAAGGATGGGAAAGAAAGAAGAGAGTGAGAATGGAGGGAAGTAATCAAACATAAAAAAAAATTCAAATTGAATATTAGTTTTCACTTTAATGAGGATGAGTAAGATCTTCATTATGACAATCTTTGTCACCTTTATGGTGGCCTAGATTTCTAGGTTTGATGTGACCCCATGAGAATATCACGCC
The DNA here is from genome assembly GCF_053477565.2 of Lygodium microphyllum. NCBI lineage: Eukaryota > Viridiplantae > Streptophyta > Polypodiopsida > Schizaeales > Lygodiaceae > Lygodium > Lygodium microphyllum. The sequence continues at coordinate 124,444,672 of NC_141148.1, read as the reverse complement.
AATGACTTATTTTTATATATTTATTTACCAAAATATAAAATATTTTAAAAATCAAAAAATAATTTTATTTCCTAAAATATTTTCTCTCTCTAGGATCGCTTACAGGGCATGTTCGAGACCTCAAAACTCCCCTAATGTCTTTCGCCACTCTTTTTTTATATTAATGCGAATATAGATGCCATGACTCCAACTAATGTTGTGTGCTGCTCTACTCCTGTCATTTTGCATGGCCCTCCTTGAGGACATGAATGATAGCCTTTCACTAGCTGTAGCCATCCATTTTTGTCCACCACTCCTCTCCATGTTAGGATAGGCCAAAAAGGGTATATGCTAAAGTAGGAACTTCCTTAGTAAATCATTGAAACCCCCTTCCTCCCCATCTCACACTCAAGAGACCAAGGAATAGATCCTTAATTTTGTATTACCCCTCCTCAAAGGTCATAATCAAGAAGAAGGAAAGAAAGAAAAAAAAACAAGGGCCATCTTTCTCCACTGAGAGTCACCATCACTGTACCTAGGGTGTACCCTAGCCCTTTTCCCCCATTGCACACTTAGGGCACATCAAGGGCAAGACACACCAAGTGGAGCTCATGCTCTCATTAGACCTATCTCCCTAAGCCACGTCCACAACACCTCCCCCTACACAAACTGGGTCCTTAAGTGTGGGACAATGCCCAGGTTTACCTTTGTCCTTAAGTGTGGGACAAATGGGTTTACCCATGGATTGACCCAACTCCCAATTCTACATCACGAGCACATGAACACAGCACAGTAATGCAGGCATGCCCCCAAGAAAGCATACAATATTTCCTTTTTCAAGTACAGTGAAGGCAATGAACCCCCAACTTTAGAGGCCCATCATCCACTCCAATAACCGGTCTGCAAGCTCTCAACTCAGGAATGCCGAGCTTTCCATAGATCGGTGGGGCAAGGTCAAGGCCCTCAATTCAAGTGTATTCGGAGGGAATATTAACATAGATTTGATTGAGCCCATGATAATAGGTAACCTTTCTTCTTAAAGGAGAGCAGCAGCATCAAAATATCAACAGATCATTGACAAGTCATTAGACGAATGTAAGCCGCCAAACCTCACTACAATCCTGCCAATGGCACTTATAAAAACTCTTCCTCTGCTTCCCCCATTATAATTCCCCAAGTGAACCATAGCAACATCCAAGTTCTAGCAATTTCTTCAGTAATCCTAACCAAAATAACTAGCTTTCAGCATGCGTAAGCAAGAGTCCTGCGTCGTGCTACAAGCGTTCGATTCACAATTGCCACGACCACCCATCTAACCCCTAAGCCCTCATCAATACCCTGCCAGTACCGTGGGATTAGCACTCATCTAGGGGGATAATGTTAAAGGCAAAGAAAAAGAAGGCACGATAAAATACAAGAGAAATCTAAAAATGCGAACACAACAGATGAAATGGTGAAGAAGTGTAAGGATAACTCTCGAAAATCCAAGGCAAGTGCAAAAGGCAGAAGGCGCATGTTTAAATGCAAGGTGCCCTTGAAAATTTGTAAAAGAGCTCCGGGCTCCCTCTTGTGCAAATTGTAAAATCTAGATCGGCATACGTAAAGGGATAGGGTGGAATAGAAGGGAATAGGAAAAGAGGACCTTGGCAAGATGCCTAGTCATGTAAAAAGGGGATGGGAGCCCAAAAGTTTTAGGGCTTGTATATAAACCCAAAAAGTGAAGGAGAAGCTCATTCTTTGGTATGTGGCTAAAGTGGTGTCTTCTTCTCCTCTTGTCTTCTCTTCTTCTTGCTTGCTTGTGCTTGTGCTTGAGAGAGGGAGTGTGAGAGGGTGAGGGAGTGAGTGAGTGAGGGTGAGGGACTGTGGTGGAGAAGCTCTCCATCTTCTCCTCTCTTATTCTCTTTTCTCATCTAGTGCACACGGCTATGGAGGATGGAGCAAGGTAGAGGATTGAGGATGCTTGAGCTTGCATCTCAAATCGTGGAGCTATCAAAGGGCTTGAGGGAGGAGGCTACTACATTGAGCATTAAGGTAATCTCACTACACTTGTAGGATCGAAGGCGTGTCAGCTAGGTGAGAGGTAGCCATTTGTGCTCGCTTGAAACACTTGAAAGAATAAGCAGTCTATGGGTCTTGGTGGTTGAGCTTGAGCTCATCTCTACAACCGTCCTATTGGCTCTTCAATACATGGAGAATCAATTTGCTAACATAAACCCATAAGGAATACTAGCAAGAAGCTTGTTACACATATAGTTTGGAATTTCCACTTAGTCTAAGTATACTTGTATAACACTACATAATTAACATAAATAGTCCAAGATACTTTTATAGGAAGAAATATTGATACCTACTTGAATAATGTGGGTGAGAAACTAGGATGCATTCATCACTGGATGTCACACATAAGATATACGTCCATTCACTTTGTGGTCGTAGTACTAGTCTAGATGTAGTATGAATATGTAAATTGATTCACATAACCCCCTTTCTCTCGAAAGTTTTTATAAGAAAATAAAAAATGAATCAAAGTGGGAAAAAGCGGTAAGAGAGGTATGAGTAGGACGATATTGGAAATGAGCACTTACCAATAGTACCAACAAAAATTTGCAACCACCTTGAAGTCTAATCATCCTCAGTAGTACACCCTTTGTCATGTCTAGAGCAAGTAACAATTTTTTAGCAATGCCAAGTGCAACCATAATTAAATGATGAAGCTACCAATGTGTTACAACAAGATTAATATCAAGAAGAGAAAGGCCTTCCATAGATCTAGTGAGTTTGATGGTCATCATCTTGATAAAAACCATTGCTGCTCTATATCCATGCTCACCATACATGCTCACACAATTGCATCAACCATAATGACATTGCCAAAAATTAAGATATAACCCTTGGCAATTTTAGCTGACTTAATATAGTTCAAAAGCTTTCACCCAAACAACAATTGTATCAATCTTATCAATGTCTTGCACATTTGAAGCACAACAAATTGTGATATCGTAGAAACCCATTAAGTCAAGAGTAGAAACATTACCTTACTTCCTCCATTAGTAATGGCACCATCCCATGTAGCTTATCCCTCGTCCCTCAGCAAAGTTTGATCAGTGCTACTAAACAAGAAAAGCTCTCCCGGATAACACCATCAATACTCATCTTATGCTTACATAAGACCTTCTTTTACAAGGCTATCTACATTTGTGCTATAGTTGTCTCCATTCGCATTGAATTGCAATAACTCCTCAAAAGTATGGTCTATGGTTGCATATGTGGTATTTGTTTTACCTTGCATACAATGCATCTATTGATCAAGAACATGAACTTCACACACCTAGAAATAATCAAGTTGGAGTATCTCATTAGCATCAATGACAGCATCTCGACCAAAAGGCATGAAGACATAGGTATGTGCAAACCCCAAAGAAACATGCTATTAGAGGATTTTTTGTCTATACCTAAAAAGCATCTAACAAGTCATATATTGAATTTTTCCATGGTTTATATGTAAGATAGTAAAAGATAGGATCTTCTATTTATTTCCTCATTGCCATGACTGTTGAGATGACAAGCTCAACACATGCGGACATTGATGATGGACCTCCTGGTTAGATGGGTCCACACGTCTACACTTAGTATGTCGGTGGTCATTATGAATCTCACATGGCCATTGACTCATTACTTATTATATTCAGGTTGTAACACCTATTTACAGCTGGCATAGTTATAGCGCCAGTCGACTAGTGTAGTCGGTTATGCATTGTTTGACTTAGTAGGCCATTTTCCTTTATGTTGTATCTTATCTATACTTTGTGTACATTGTAAAGTGTGTGGAAGAAGAAGAAGAAACCAGCAAGAAAACGTTTTGCCCTCCATCTTTCTTCTTGTCTCTTGAGTGAGCTTCCCCTTGTGCATTCTGTGTGTGTTCAGCGCAGCATCTTGAGCAAGTCCCCCCACCACACGATTCTTGACAACGACTTGTCAATGCATGAAAGGATAGGTGTTGAGCATGCCAAGGTTGAGATTAAGTGGAAGGTCCAAGTCAAGTCACCTAAATTGGGAGGAGGAAGGAACATTGTATATGGCTCAAGTTATGGGGAAAAGGGGACTTGCTTTTACCCTATTGTATCTAAATAGTAGGAGAGAGGATATGGGGACAATTGGAGAGGAAGGAAAAAGCACAAAATAGGGAGAGAAGAGGGCACATGATTGTTGGGAATTGAAGGGGGAGAGAGGAAAGGCCTACAAGCTCATGCATGACAACTATGGTTGAGAGAGGAAGAAAGATATCATTTGGAAGGCAGAGGACTTGATCTTGAGGAGGAAAAGAATGGTTGGAGATTGATCACAAGAGGAGGTATGCTACATAAATAGGGATTTCCAATAGTAAGATCTTTTATTCTTTTGTTAGAGGTATCAAGCTTTGGGTTAGAGATAGCTCTCTCACATACATCCAACATTTGGTCAGGTATTGTAGCATCAAGGAAAGGACTTTTTAGCTCTTTTGGGGCTACAAATATTAGCAAAAATATATTATAATGTAGCATGTGTATTGTTGTAATAAAATTTCAGCATACTACTTTGCATGTGGCTACTATTGTTGATGTCTCTTGCTTTCTTTTAGGAGATAAAGTCTTGATATGTATGTAGAGATCTCTTTTGGATGAATTGAGGATGCAAATAAAATTCTTTTCCCCACTTTATTAATAGTACCCAATAGGGTATCTATTGTAACAAAGGTTTCCCAAGGTGTTCTAGGGCCTTCAGAGGCATCTCCTTCATGAATTTGGTGGTTTGGGCATGATAGAACATTGTGAGAATAAGAGTGCATGGTTTTATGAAGATTTGGGACATCATAGGGATTATTTTCCTTTACTATAATGAAATTTTCATAATAGGGCTGAAACACTAATTCGGTCCCCATATAGGATTTTAGTAGGATCTAATGTATGCTAAAGTTTGGTAGTATGCCCAATTGATTAGGAGCTGCCATATATGACATTGTTTGATAGTTTATGCATAGTTTTGGAGCCAAAATCATTTGAGTAAGCCCTTCATAATGCAAGGTTATGTCAATGAACAGGGTGCTCTTTGATTCAAAGTCTTAGTGCTTGGGTTATGTGCTTGTACTTGAGTGCATGCAATGATTGTATTGGACAAACTCTGTCATACAAAAATTGAATCAAATGATTTTTTAAGGGTACCTATCTTGATGTTCTATGTCCAAACTTGATTATGTTCCTCTCTTTTCTTTTCTTTTTTGGGTCTTAAATCTATGTACCCCTCTCATCATAACCCTCACAATTAAGGCCTTTGACAATCTACACTTCGATATTTGTAAACTTGACGTGAAGGGTGTCGAAAGGTTATAGGATGGGAGACCATGCAAATTATACTCTGAGTTCAAGATTCAAAGAGTTTGTACAAACTTATGACATGAATAATCGGGAAAATGAAAGTATTAAGGCCTTGTAGAGTGTGGTTGCGAAGTTGCAAAAATTTAATGGTAGGAATATTTCTTGGTACCTAAAGGTTTATGTAGAGAAATCGAAATGGGCAAACGTACCTATAGACAAGATCTAGCAGTATTTTTATAAGTCTATGGTTCCTAAAAGTCACACATAGATACATGAAATTAATGCAAGCCATGGGTTTTATTGGGCTACTTTTAAGAGAGGTATGGTTAAAAAGATGACTTATTTGGAATGGCTTGCAAAGCCTGCAAAGGGGCATACTACTCCTAGGTTGTTGAGGGAGTTTGAGAAGCATTATGATCAATTTGATTTTATTAAGTAGTTATCTTTGGAAACAAAAAATATTATCTTATTCTTATGGGTAACTGACTCACCATTTTAAAGTAAGTTAGAAAAGCTTTTGGAAGATGATAATGCAATGCAAGGGGGCTGAAAATTCATTGGGCTAATGTACAAGCCATAGTGACAAAGTTAGTCAATAGGTAGAAAAGAAAAGAATTGCTAATTACAGCTCATATTGCTACTAGTCATTTATAAAATTCTAAGTCCATTATCAAGGTTGATCATGTTGCTACGACAGAGCCTATGTTGAGGCAGCCATTGATTATGCCTCCTGTTGCTTCATCTGGAGATAATGTTATTGAGGAGATAACAAAATATTTGCATGATTTGCATCTGAATTATGCAGTGCTTGAAATTTATGGTCATTCAATAGGTTCTAAGGCACCTAGAGAGGGCTTTATCGGATGGTGTATGTGGTGTGATAGCTCATAGGAGCGGCAAGATTATGAATCGTATTGTCAAGCTTTAGATCGTAATATAATTTATTGGGAAAATAATAAACTCATGCATGAGAAATGGTATGCCTATTGCCTTAAATTTTGGAAAGGAAGGTATGTAGAAATTTATTGGGAAAATAATAAATTCATGCATGAGAAATTGTATGCCTCTTGCCTTGAATTTTTGAAAGGGAGGTATACAGAAACTGATGGAAGATTTGGCTATCAAGAATGCAATTTCAACAGTTCATACATTTAATTTTGGCTTACATATAGAGAAAGTCCTTGTCAGGGGTTATTGCTATTCTGAAATTTGATATATGATCACGAGCTTTGGATTATGCAGAAAAGGGGAAACATCTATGGCTGTGCTGGGCAAGAAACTTGGCTATAAACTGTAGTCTCTCATAGAAACTGCCATAGACATAAAGAACGTGCTTGAGGAGAGAATCTTAAATAGCAAGATTGAGTTCACACTTGGTGAAGTTCTTGGAATTGCTAAACATGAATTTCGTGATGAAATATTATATATCATTAAGAGAAAAATGCATTTTATGGGGAAAACCACAGGTTTTGTTGTAGGTTGATGAGAATTTGGATCCTCAAGAAATTCATGTAGAGTCTACTAACAATCCCATTGCTATTTGCAAGTAGGATGAAGCTACAAATGCATTGATTATGGGTAAGAAAGAGGAAATATTGGCTGAAAATGTCCTAATAAATAGCACTACTCAAAGATAAGTTATACAACACCAAACACGTGACACTTGCTTTATTCCTAGTAGCAACCATTATTCTCATACACACTAGGCAAGGACTATAGTAATGATTGGCGAGTAGAAAACTCCAATTGTTGCATTACTGGACCATGAGTTTGCGATCAATGTCATGTTGCAAAGCTTGTATGAAAATGGTGGTTGGCCAATCCAATGTAGATCCTAATGGAGAATGAGGTCTACAAATAATTTGTCTAGGGATGTGTATGCTGCATACCCAAATTTTCAGGTCGACATAGGGGATGTCCAAGATCATCAACATTTCTTTGTGTAAGATACTAGTAGTTATCCAACCTATGCATTATGCAAACTAGGATGGAAACAAAAGTGCTTGATGATGGGTCATCATATGCTTGTGTAAGGAGTATAGATGGAATAAAGGTAGTTCAGTTTTTGATAGTGAGTACCAATCATCCACCCAATTGGGATATGCTCAGAGATCATCATATTGCATCAAATGCCAAAGAGTTGAAGGGTTCTTAGATGGAACTACCACAAGGGGAGGCTATGACAATGTTCCTTGTAGAAAGCTCTTACCTCCTAGTAAAGGGAAATTTGAGCATTGGCATAGGACTGAAAAGAAATATGTTAAGAGGGATGAAAAAGAGCTAAAAGGGCATGAGCTTTGGGTTGTAGATGACTACATTATAGGCCTATTTGAGAGGCTAAATTATATAACACCATGGCTGAAATTTCAACAACTCTACATGCTAAAAATGAGGCTAAAAACAAGGTACTTTTAGTATGTTATTTGGAGATATATGAGGCTATAGCATTGTTTGCTCTGTAGGAAGGGTTACAAGTAAAAGAATGGACTAATGTGATTGTAGAAACAAAATATAATACAATTGATAATAAAATTAAGCTAGTTGCTTTGCCATTTCCATCGAATAGTGAGGGTATGCATGAGCAAGTGTCAAGGCAACCAAGCTTGCGTGATTTGAAGAATAGAGGGCATAAATTTATAGTTAAAACATTGAAGGAATTGAAAGTTAGTGGAGAGGCGTTTCTTTTGCCTCTACTAAAAGGGAATGTTTCATACAAATGTTCACTAAACATGGGAAATCATTTGCATTTCAGCTGATTGAAATGGGTTATGTGGACCCAAATATTATGTCTCCAATGGTGATTTTCATAGTGCCACATGTCCCATGAAATTTGAGGCCCATTCTAGTGCCTAGATCTTATTTGTCTAAGTTAATGGAACTCTTGAACGAGAAGTTATGCATGGAGACATTGGAACCATCTTTAGCTTCATACTCGAATCACTGGCTTATTGTACCTAAGAAAAATGGAGCATTGAGATTCATTCAAGATATGTAGCATGTCAATAAAGTGACAATAAGAAATGTGGGCATAGGTCCTATAGTAGACAAATTTTCAAAGGCTTTTGTAGGTAGAGTAATTTATTCTTTGGGTGATTTATACTCTGGCTATGATATGTTTCAACTAGTCATTAAAAGTAGGGACATCATAATAATGAAGACACCCTTAAGATTAGTAGGAATGTATACTCTTTCATAGGGTGCAATGAACTCAATTACTCACATGATGAACACAATAAACAAGGTGCTTAGGGATTTTATTCTATGGCTTACTATGCCCTTCTTGGATGATGTTTTGATAAAGAGATGTTCAATGGATGAGAGGCATTATGAGTTGGATGCTCATGGGTGTAGATAGTTTGTTGCATACCATATTAGTGATTGTGAAAAGATCTTGGTTCATTTGGAAGAGATACTGTTAACTCTTTCAAGTTAGAATTTAGATTTTGGAGTTGAGGAGGTTTTGATTGTAGACCATATGTGTGGGCCTTATGGGAGAGAGCCATCATTAGTTAAGATAGATGGGATAGATAGAATACAATATGTGTGCATTAGTGTATCAGAAGTTTGAAGGTTCTTGGAAGCATGTGTGTTCTACCTACTATGGATTCCTTGTTTTATTGAATCTTGAATTTATGCATATTATAGGGAGAAATAATTCAATGGTAGACATGTTGTCAAGAGCACGGTATGAAGATGAAAATGACACGATGGATGAGGAAGGAAAATATGACTTTCTTGCTAAAAATGATGAAATTTTTGCTAAAGTTGAATTGGTAGCTAGTTGCTATAATTGTAGGTATAGCTCTCGTTAATGTAGCAACAACATTAAGCGATGAATGCAGCTTGTACAACAAAGAAGAGGCATTTTGGATGCTACATAAGTACTATAGATATGTTTTTTCAAAGACTAATATACAAGTGACCTGCTAAAAATTGGGCAATATCTCGACACTCTAACGAAGAGGAAAAAATGGATAGAAGAGGAATTCAAGAGGATAAAGAGGAAGGCACATGGTTTTTTCTTGAAAGATGGTTATTTATGAAAACATTCTAAGAAGAGGCAAGGGTCTCCACTACGGATTCTTGGTGACAGAGCTATACAAGTACATGTTTATTGAGGAGTTTCATGAAAGTTTATGGGATGGTCATACGGATGTGTGGGGTACATTTCAAAAGACCAAAGAGAGATATTGGTGGCATGGAATGTATAAAGACATTTCTCACTTTGTGGAATCTTGTGCTACCTGTCAAATGTATTCATTTGTGAGACATCAAGATGGATTGAAACTAACTTACCCATTCTCTCTTCACTTTAAATGGGCACTAGACTTAGTTACTATGCTCACAAGTCTTTTGCAAATGAGGTACATTATGCTAGCATGAGAAACTTTGTTGAATCAAGTAGAAGGAAGAGCTTTATGAACAAAGACTACACAAGCAGTGTCAAGCAGCTGTACATTTCTCCTGGAAGATATATTTTGTCGATATGGCTATGTGGGAAAAAACATAACAAATAGAGGGAGATTGGGTGCTAATTTATGGTAGCAATTTGGATAATCAACACAGTGCTATTCAAAAAGTTTCAAAGCAGTGGTGTGGTCCCTATGTGGTAAGACAATGCTGCCTACTCACTAAGTGAGTTGGATGGGATAGCATTGAAACGGGAAGTAGATGAAGCTCTTTAAGATGTAGGAATCTACTCATACAAGCTACATGAGTTAGATATAGGTATTACACATGATAATGTGGAAGAGGAGAAAGAAGAAGACATATTGATGGATGGTGAAGGATCTGAATCTGCAAATGGTTGAGACTTTGTCATATGCCAGAGGATGTGTAGGTTTGGAGGGGGAAGATATCAAAGGATTTTTTGTCTATACAATGAAAACATCTAACAAGTTGTATACTAGATTCTTCCATGGTTTATATGCAAGATAGTAAAAGGTGGGATTTGCCAGTTATTTCCTCACTGCAATGACTTGCCAATGCATGAAAAGATAAGTATTGAGTATGCCACAGCCGAGATTAAGTGGAAGGTTTGAATCAAGTCACCTAAGTCAAGAGGAGGAAGGAAAATTGCAGATAGCTCAAGTTATGAGAAAAAGGGGACTTACTTCTACCTTACTATGTCTAAATAGTAGGAGACATGACATGAGGGCTATTGGAAGAAAAAAATGTAAAACAAGGAGAGAATAGGGCACACGATTGCTAGGAATTGAAGGGGGAGAGAGGAAAGGCCTACAAGCTCATGCATGACAACCATGGTTGAGAGAGGAAGAAAGATATCATATGGAAGGGAGAGGACTTGAGCTTGAGTAGGAAGAGAAGAGTTGGGGTTGCTCATAAGAGGAGGTATGCTATCATAAATAGGGATTTCTAGTAGTAATATGGTTTCTTCTTCTTTTTTATCAGAGTTATCAAGCTTTGGGCTGGAGATAGCTCTCTTATATACCTCCAACACTTGGTTGAGTATTGTAGTATCAAAGGAAGGACTTTGTGGCTCTTTTGGGGCTAGAAAGAATGGCAAAAATAGAGTATACATTAGCATATGTACTATTGTGTAAGCTTTTAGTATACCACTTTGCATGTGGCTACTATTGTTGACATCTCTTGCTTGATTACAGGGGAGAAAGTCTTGAGCTAAATTATCCAATCAATGCATTCTTATATATTTAGCACATTGTTGGTTATGTTATTGTTATTAACCATATTGGATAGGATCCACAATTTGTAGTCCTACAAGTGAGCAAGTTTATATATATCCCATGTTCAAAGCATCAAAAATTTGTAAAGAAAATCTACTTATAGGGTACAAGATAGCTACAACATTCTATATATAGCTGTTAATCCATTTCTAGATGATCTTTGTGTCTCTTGTGCCAAAACAAATTTTTATAGTGTTGGTCTCTAAAGCACTAGGTCCCTTGGATAGCATGTTTGCCCACACTATTCTTACCCTCTTCTTCTAAATCCTCACTTTAGTGCAAGGATAATAGGACTTCTAGTAGTTCTACATTTTGAAATTGTCTCTCAAACTTCTCAATAAATTTTTTTAGTTTATGGCAATCAACTAGCAACTTCCCCCTTTCCATATGAAGGAAACAAAGTGGTAGAAAATATTTTATGATGTAGGATAAAGTCATGATTCCCTATTCCTATTTAGTATCTCAATTATCCATAAAGACTCATCTGCATTCATACTCCATTATATTGTGATTTCTTCCCCTTAGTGATCCCAATCTAATACATCATTCCAAGTCTTAATCTCTAGGATTTATTGAGTGTTTAGGCTTCTCAAATACATGAGCCACTTCATCTCCATATCCTCCTTCAAAGATCCATATCACTTGATTAAGGCTCAAGTCACCTTTTTCCCCTTCCTTGTTGAATCAATGAGTCTCTTGATCTTGGTTTTCCAAACTCGGCAAGTTTGAGGCAAAAATCTTGATTGTAATAACTTTAGCTATTAGGACATCCCAAGATGTTGGCCTAGCCATTGACCTCCTAAAGGATGGTAGGTTGTTATCCAATTCTTGACAATGATATCCCATGGTTGTTGTGCATCCAACCTCTTAAGTAGTTGAAATACCAATGAATCTTCTCCTTCTGTGGGTTTTGTTAATCCAAGTCCTCATTTTGACCTCTTAGCTATGACTAGTTCCCAAGTTATAACATGCCACTAGTATTTGTTTACTAAAGGTTTGGATCATTCAAGGATAAGTTCCAAGCCAAGGTTCACAAATGGACTAGTGAAACTTACTCAGTGAGGGGAAGGCTTAATATATTAGGGCATTGAGGTTAATATCAATTGTATTTTTTTGGACTAGCATTTTTCCTTTTAGCATAGCCCAATGGGGGAAATTTGAGAAGGCTTTCCAAAACTTCCTTGTGGCTAAGGATGTTGAGCCCATCCTAAAAGACGAGGTTGACAAGTTCCCCAATGTGAGCACGCCCATCTTGCCTATTTGCATAGAATCTAGAGGAGCATCCACACCCCACGTAGCACCACAAGGATAGCCTACGCACCACAAGCAAGCAGACTTCCCAAGAGTAGTGGAAAAAGATTGTACAACACAATGAAAGGAAAGTAGCTAGTAGCTTTCTTACAACGTTGATATCAGCCCCTGTGACCTTGCCAATGGGGGATCTACTTACGGAGAGGAGAGTTCCTTATTATGGTGAGAGTTAAAGCAATGGGTAGAGGGATCTAATGAGCCAGGAGCAGTCAATTTGCATGACCCTAATGTAGCCACACCACATATACCAAGCCTAACACTGAATTCAGTGCCTAAGTCCTTGCATGTTATGGCTTTCTAGGAGGGCACAGAGATGCATGCAGTCCTACTAGTGGTGGCATCAGGAGACGTCATGAGAAAGGGGATTGTAGACATAGGAGTAGTAGTCAGTGTGCTTAGCAATGCGGTCCTACAAGCATGGGGTAACCCACCAATGGAGGCTGCAAGGTTTAATGTCATGCTGGCTAATGGCATGAAAGTTAAGCCATTTGGAGTGCTAAAGGACTAGCCCTTGAAAATAGTGGGTGTCTAGTTCCCAGTGAACTTCATAGTTATAAAGGGAGTAGACTATGACATTCTGCTAGGCTGACCCTAGATGTAGAATGCAGGAATAATCGAAGACTAGGGTAACGGTCTTATATTCCTAGGTAATAGGTCTCGGAGGTGGTAAGAGTCAACGAACACCTGAAAGACCATGACGGTTGACTTGGATGCCATCTCATCTATCTTGAAGGGGGACTTGCAAGCAAAGAATTCATATAGGTCATTAACAAAGTATATTCCCATTTCCTGAAGATGAGCGGGATTGGATGCATGCGATAGCCACTATCAACTTGCCCTTTTCAAATGAAGAAGAGGATTATAAGCAAGCTGCAAGGATAGCAGGTGAATCCCGTAAAGCCACCACATCCCAACTACTAAAGAGTGTGACCCCACCTTCAATGCCACTTTGCATGATGGCTAGAAGCCCTAGTAGAAGACAAACTCCTACCCCTTTTCATATTCATTTTAATAGACTTGAGCTCCAAGGGATTCATGAGTACTTGATGAAGAGCTCATTGATAACCCACCCGCCAAATCTCAAGCCACTCCAAGACCTCATGGATGAGTTGAAATGGAAATGGACTAAGGTGCGGGGCCTAAACCTTATGTATAATTGGACACTGATCATCACGAATGAAAAAAGAATTGAGAATAGAGACCTAGACAATGACAAGCAGTCAGAATGTAGTGATTCAGACAATGAGTACGAGGACTACTGCTCTGCAAATGAGGAAAGTAATGAAGAGGCCGAGACGATAGAGTACAACACATACAGCCCACTGATTGAACAAATAAGAGTAGACTCCAAGCAGTGAAGGGCCAACCCTTTTAGAATTGAAAGAGGATTCTTCAGAACTGAATGTGATTGCACCATGTTGGATCACTTGGGTATGAAGGACTATGAGTAAGCAGGGCTAGTCTAGCTAAGTATTGTGCCTCTCTTCAGAATAAAATCAGCCTCAAAGCTTCGACCGCTAGGGGAGACTCCCTCCTCTAGTGAGGGTTGCGAGTTTAACTCGAGAATCGGAAGTAAGATCTAAGAGCAATCTAGAGATACCCTAAGCACCTAAAACTAGATGCACCAAGGGGGACTTGCTGATCCATATAAGGTGCAAACAGTTGAAGGAGGAAAAGAGAGGGCAACCAAAGGGTTCGGAGGCCCCGAATAACAAAGGAAGCTCCAAGACCTACCAAAGCACTTCACTACGTTCAAGAAGAAAGATAGGGCAATAATCTTGTTGGGGGTGAAGAGGTAGCGATTGGCAAGCGAACCGATAGTAGAAGGGCCTACCAAAGTCAAGGAATTCAACATAGCAAGGGAAGGGGAGAAGCCTCAACTCCTATTTATAGAGCTGACGACTTGTTGAGCAAGCGATATGAGGCTGATCTCGTTGCTCTCTTGCGAGAGTACATAGACGTGTTTGCATGGTCCTTAGGTGAACTCAAAGGAGTTGATCCGCAAGTCGTAATGCATAACATTTCAATGACTTCGGATGCAACACTAGTCAAGGAGTGACCTTACCCAATGAATATGAAGCATGCTCATGCAGTCAAGGGAAGAGATTGATAAGCTATTGAAGGCCGGATTTGTTGGGGTAAAAGGCCTCTAGGCATGCCCGTGTACATTGTGACCGCCCATTCTTTATTCATATATAATATTATAGTGCAATAAGGCTGTCAGTTCAGTTGGATAGCACCTACATTGTGTGTGCTCTTCTCTCCCGCATCTTCCTCTTCTCCTTCTCCACTGCCATTGCATCCCCTTCAACTCATATCAGAGCTTTGGATCTGAGCTTGATTGTGGAGCTTGACCCGGTATTACTTCAGCTCGGATTGAAGTCCTAGAGCTTGGAGCTTCAATGCCAGCCATGGCTTCTTCCCCTCGAGGTAAGATTTCAGCTCGAGCACCTGGAACTTGGAGCTTCAATGCCAGCCATGGCTTCTTCCCCTCGAGGTAAGATTTCATCTCGAGCACCCGGAACCCGATTTAGGCAAGGCAAGAGTCTAACTTGGGGTTTTGGCACACTCCGGACAAAATAGTGATGTCAAATCTGTCAAATTCTGATTCCAAAATTTTCTATAAGAGATCTGAGTTGATTTACAACAAGAAAATGTCATGCTCTTAGCTTATGTGATGCTCTCGAGGCTTGGTATTTGATGCCCAAATGCTTTGGGGATGTTTGCCCAATGTTTTGAGATGCTTTGGGACTTGGTTTGAGCTTCCATAGCTCGATTTTTGCAGGGATTTACTATTGTACACTGTTTAGGCAACAAGGTTTTATCACGAACGGCTTATACATAATGCTCTTTGTTGACATTCGGGTGTCCTATTGGATGTATTGATGCTTGGTCATCATAATTTATGCTCAGATATGCTATTTGAGAGCTATTGAGCCTTGATTTGGATGCAGACACTGTGTTGTTGGTTGGGATTTATGCTACCTTGGTTGACATGTTATTTTACCTCCAATTTGGTTATGCCTATGGTCTACGGGTGCTCCCGACTACTCGCGATGCTATGTTGATGTATTTGGATGATGCCACTTTGATGTTTATGCTCTCAGATTCTTCTTGAGCAAAGAGTAGAGCTCAATTCTTGGTTCACTGTCGTTTTCTTTGCAGCTGGCATTTCACTTGACAAGGTTAATGCCCCGTGCTACCCATTATGGGACTGATGTCTGATGTGGATGCTTTTGGGTTCGGCTGCAATATGGCATGTTTGGGCTTGAATTGACACGCATTTGAGAATTTTGTGGAGCAGTTTGCATTTGCTTGGCTTATCACTTATGCAGCTTGGATGCTATTTGGCCCTTAATGCCCCGATTATGGATCTTGGATTTACTTGGATGCAGATACATGTTTTGAGCAGTGCTTGCTCCATTGTCTTGGCAGTTGGTTATTAAGATTTCATTGCTCATTGATGCTTGGTTTTTTGCGGGCTACTCCTTGATCACTAGACTTCTTGATAGTGCTTGGGTTTAGCAGTTATGGCTTTGTTGCTTCTGTGTTGCCTAGCTTCTATGCTAGTTGGGTTGCTTTTGCCCATACAGGTCACAGAGCAGTTGCTTTTGATGCTTACCCGGCTATGCACTTTGTCTACTGTCATGTACTTTATAGAGCCACTTATTTAGATTTTGTTGTACAGATACTTGGGATTCTCCTAGAGCTTGACCATTGCAGGATCTTATGCCACTTACCGGTCTTGCATTGACTTGGATGCTACTATGTGGTCTGATGTACTATAGAGTCATGTTTGCCATTATGGTTATGGGCTGATTTCATGGCTGAATACCATATGCTCTTATAACAGATATCTTATTCTTTACCATAATGTGGTTGGTTATGTCATGCAATTGGCTACAACTCTTCTTCATGTGGGATCTTTTGCATCCTTGGTTGATGATTTTATGTCCTCCTGTCTGTTGAGGTTTCATGAGCCTTTGCAGCATGCTTCTACCACTGATGTACTTGCAGATGATTGTCTTTATGGGCAAGTTCTCTCCATTGGGATAGCCCTCGACTGCTTGAGCTCCGTGGATGCTATGGATAGCCCTATTCATGATGACTTGGATTCTTTGGCATCTTCTACAGGTTCTTCTACTTCAGGTGTTGTTTGCTTCCATTGTGGGAAGCTTGGGCATGTTCAAAGAAAATGCTTTAGACGGATTAGAGAGCAACAGAGACAGAGACGGACTTGACATGAGCAGAGAGTTAGAGATACAACAGATGCAGCAGGTGTTACCACTCTTACTAGTGGTGAGGTACATGCAGTTACCCATGATGATGCAGTTGAGCATGTACTCTTGTCATCTTGTTTCCCTACAGGTTACTTTCTCAGTGATCGGGCCTATACGTTTGATTGGCCTTTGGACTCTATGGCATCTTGTCATGTTACCCCTCATAGAGCATGGTTCTCTTCTTACACGGAGGTTGATGGATGTATTGATTTGGGCATTGAGCAATCTTATGCTATTGTTGGTACAGGGGATATACACCTAGCTTTGCCTAATGGGACTTCTCTTAGACTCAGGGATGTTTTACATGTTTCCATGCTCATTAAGAGCTTGATTTCTATCAGACAATTGCATGATGCAAGATATACTATTTCTCTTCAGGATAGGTCATGGAAGATCTGTCGTGGTTGCTTGGTTTTGGCCAGAGGTTCTAGACTTTGCTCTCATTACCCAGTGCATGTCTCTCATGTGGGAGATTCTATGGTTGGAGTTATCCGGATACCACATGCATTGTTATGGCATTATCGCCTAGGCCATATGCACCACAAAGAGATGGAGATTTTGTCTCATTTAGACTCATTGTTTCCTCCTATGTCACTTACAGATCTTGATGCTTGCCTTGATTGTACTCTTGGTCCTTGTAGAGCCCCCTTTGCTTATGGCAATTGTATGAGGCATGCTCCTCTAGATCTTGTCCATTGTGCAATATATGGACCTATGCCTTCCCAGTCACTTGGTGGAGTGTCGTACTTTGTCACCTTTGTTGATGATCATGCTACCCACAGTGTTTGGGCTTTTCCCTTGGTGCAAATTGAGGATGCTGCAGTTATGCTTGACAGGTTTATGGATTCTGCTGGTAGCAAGCCTAGGTGCTTTCAGATGGATTATGAGAGTCATGCTCTCTCTCCCAGCTTTCGGACCTCTTGTCAGCAATATGGCATTGATTTCTTGTGCCCACAGTATTATGGGATTGCTCATGGCATGTGCCTGACCTTACAGGAAAAGGTTGCTTCTATGCTTACCACAGCTGAGTTTTCTTATGGATTTTGGGCTGAGGCCCTTATGACAGCAGTCTATTTGGTTAACAAGACGCCGTGCTTGACCTTGGATGAGGCCTGGAGTGGCATGCAGCCCTCCTATGATTACTTTAGGATGTTTGGCTGTCAAGCATCTGTACGTATGCCACATGAGCCTATGTCACGTAGATGTATCCTCCTTGGTTATGGAGATGGTGACTTTAAGGTCTACAAATTATGGGATTTGGATGCCCAGCAGGCCATACGCAACTATCGTGTTGTCTTTTATGAGACACAGACACCTCTCAAACCTCTTGATGAGCATTCAGTACGCTTTATGGTTGATTTTACAACAACTATAGTGCCATTACAACAAGTTGTTTATGCTGAAAATGAGGCACTTATTGGCCCAGATGATATAGCTATGCATAGCAGTCAGGGTCAAGATGTTGGTGGTTAGTTGCTAGACCCCTTGCAAGCTCATGAGAGCCATTTTCTTGTAGTTTTGCAGGCTAGACAGCCAGCTATATGTTAGTCCTCTGCTTCGCTGAGGCCACATGTAGTCTTAAGACCCTGTTGGATGAGTGTCCGGGATGTTGGCTTTCTTTCAGTGATTGACTCTAAAGAGTTTGACTACTCTCCGTTGTCTTGTATGCACTACGATGATGCTATGCGTGACTCTAATGCTTTACAGCCATGCACTAATGAGTTGTGCTTGCTTCATGAGAAGCATTCTTGGATTGCTCCATTATATGGAGCTGCGGGATTGCTTATCTCCTGGATGTCATGGACTCAGGGATGCTTGACTCTTCTTCTGCAGAGGTTCCCGGCACTTCTTGCACAGCTGGCTTTTTGATTGGGCATTGGGTGAGATGTCATGATTCCTCACCTTGTCTTTTTTTTTCTTTTCTTTGTTTTCACTCCCTAGCCACATTGGCCTTTTAGTGGGAGGTTGTTGGGGGTAAAAGGCCGCTGGGCCTGCCCGTGTACACTGTGATCGTCCATTCTTTATTCATATATAATATGATAGTGCAATAAGGCTGTCAATTCAGTTGGACAGCACCTACATTGTGTGTGCTCTTCTCTCCCACATCTTCCTCTTCTCCTTCTCCACTACCATTGCATCCCCTTCAAGATTCATCTATGAGATTGAGCACACAAACTAGGTATCACCCATCATGGTTGTCCTAAAAAAAGAATAGAAAAATTTGAGTGTGTATGAACTACAAAAAATTCAATGCCCCAACTAAGACAAACAATTATCCATTGCCCTACATGGAGCACATGCTTAAAAGAGTAGAGGGAAAAGAAGCCTACATTTTCTTAGACGGCTTCTTAGGCTATAACCAAGTTCAAGTGCACTTGACAATAGACACAATACGATTTGCTTACATAGTCATGCCATTTGGGCTAACTAATGCACTTGTCACCTTTCAGTGTTTAATTTGCACCATCTTCAAGGACATGCTTAAGTGACAACTAGAAGTATTCGTTGATTACCTATGTGTACACTCTAGTTGGGTGGAACACCTAAATAAGCTTCGTGTAGTCTTTAAACGGTGTAGATTGTATAGTCTCTCTTTAAACCCCTTGAAGTGCCAGTTCTGGGTAAAACATGGATGTATCCTAGGGCACATGGTGTCCAAAAATGGCATTGCCACCACTGACTTCTCCAAAATCAGGGTTATTATCGACTTGCCACCACTAACAAACTATAAGGGAGTTCAATGCTTCATGGGACACATAGAGTACTATTAACGCTTTATCTTGAACTATACATTGATTGCTAAACCACTCTACAAGTTGCTAATCGTATTTAAGTGGACTAACAAGTGCCAATGTGCTTATGAGAAACTAAAAAAGGCTTTCACTACCACACCTATTCTATGAGTCTTAGATTGGAGCATAACATTCCATGTGCACATTGATGTGTCAAAGTTTTCCATGGGAGTTGTTTTGTGTCAACCTAGTGAATGCAATCTTGACTATCCAGTGAGCTTTTCTAGCAAGCAACTCACGAATACGGAGATGAACTAATCCACGATGGAGAGGGAAGTATTGGCCATTGTATTTTTTGTAAAGAAGTTTCAACATTATCTTTTGGCTACATCTTTCACCTTCTTTGTGGACCATCGAGTTTTGATTTATCTTGTAAATAAACCTTGCGCTATAGGACACATAGCTAGGTGGTTGCTTCTACTTTTAGGGTTTGAATTATCTCTAATAGTACGCAAGGACAAGCAACATTTCATGGCCAATCACATGTCCCTCATACCCACAAGAAAAGTTGCTTGACAAGGGATTGTAGATGACCTACCCGATGCACACCTATTTAGCATGTCTAGCGAAAAAGACTTGTTTAGGGCAGACTTAACGCCATATTGAGCAGATGACATTCCAAATCTTAGAGCACGGATTACCTGTGAGACCTATCGAAAAGACTAGGCTAAAGCACCTTATCCTTAAGATTCAACCCTATCAATTAATTGCTGGCCAACTCTATAGATTGGGATATGATGGCTTATTGCGAAGATGCGTGTGTGAACATGAAATGCATGATGTGCCAACAATTGAAGTGCATGATGCTGGAATCGTCAGAGGGCACTTCAACGAAGATACCATGGCCCACAATGTACTACAATCTCAACTATGGTGGCCCACCCTATTTCGCAATATAGTCAAATTTGTAAAGCATTGTCACGAGTGGCAAAGGACCAAGGTCCCTGTTCGTAAAGATAAGATGGAGTTGATCCCAATCATAGGACAATAACCCTTTGAAAAATGAAAAATCAACTTCTTTGGGTCGATCGGTCCTGTGACACAATACTCCCAAGCCAACTACATTATAGTACCCACTGACTATCTCACAAAATAGGCTAAAGCTGGAGCCACCAAGAAGAAGTATGCTAGGACTACGACTTTTGGAAGCAGGTGATCTCACGATTCGACTACCCCATCGAGCTAGTTACCGACCAAGGCACACACTTCATCAATGAAGTGATTTCTCATTTGCTATCCACATTTCTGATCATCCATAGGAAATCATCACCTTACTACCCTCAAGCCAATGATCAAGCGGAATCCATGAACAAAATCCTAGTGAATATCCTGACTAAAGTGGTCTCTACCTTGTGTAGTGATTAGGATGACAAGCTCATGGCAGTGCACTCGGCCTATAGAACAACCTATAAGACGGTAGTGGAGCAAACACCCTTCCAGTTAACCTATGGGACCGAAGTGATCCTAGTAGTAGAGTTTTTCATCCCAAGCTTGAGAATAGTAATACAAGAGAGATGGGATGGAAAGGAAGCATGGACGGAATGCCTAGTAGAACTAGAACATCTTTCTGAGACTCATCGACTCTTAGCTACCCATGCACTAATTTATGAAAAAACACGATGCAAGAGTTAGTTTGACAAACATGTCAAACAGTGTGACTTCGAGCAAGGTGACCTCGTGTTGTTGTGTCAAGAATCGCGTGGTGGGGTGGCTTGCTCAAGATGCTGCGCCGAACACACACAGAATGCACAAGGAGAAGCTCACTCAAGAGACAAGAAGAGAGATGGAGGCCAAAACGTTTTCTTGCTGGTTTCTTCTTCTTCTTCCACACACTTTACAATGTACACAAAGTATAGATAAGATACAACGTAAAGGAAAGTGGCCTACTAAGTCAAACAATGCATAACCGACTACACTAGTCGACTGGTGCTATAACTATACTAGCTGTAAATAGGTGTAACAACCTGAATATAATAAGTAATGAGTCAATGGCCATGTGAGAGTCATAATGACCACCGAGTGCTAAGTGTAGACGCATGGACCCATCTAACCAGGTGGTCCATCTCATCAATATCCGCATGTGTTGAGCTTGTCATCTCAACACTCCCCCTCAAGCTCAACTGTATCTCTGCAACTCCAAGTAAGCTTCGAAACTTTTGAAGCTTCTCTGTACCCAATGCCTTCATGAAGACGTCAGCTATTCAATCCTGTGTGCTGACATACACCAAGTCAATCTCACCTGCTAGTACCTTCTCTCTCACAAAGTGGTACTGTACCTCAATATGTTTTGTCCTGGCATGGAACACAGGGTTCCTAGCCAACTATATATTGCTCATGTTGTCACAATAAATGGCAATTGGACCTTCCACCTACACATCCAAATCAGCCATTAACTTTTGTAGCCATACTACCTCACATGCTGCAACAATAGCACCTCTATACTCAGCCTCTGTACTCGACAAAGCAACTGTAGATTGTTTTTTGCTGCTCCAAGCAACTGCTGCACTACCAAGAGAGAATATGTATCCGCTGGTAGATCTTCTATCAGACATACTACTAGCCCAATCTGCATCTGTGTATCGAAACACCTGTACATCTGTAGCTGCCTCATAGAAAAGTCCATAATGTAATGTGGACTTCACATATCTCAATATGCATCTGACTGCATCCAAATGTGGCTTTCTAGGTACTTGCATAAACTGACTCACAAGACCAACAGCGTAGCTCAAGTCTGGCCTTGTAATAGTCATGTAAATCAAACTCCCCACTATCCTCCTGAACATAGTAGGGTCTTCTATCTCATCTCCAACATCAGCACTCAACTTTACATTCTACTCCAATGGGACTGAAAGTGGTTTGCATGCTGTCATACCATACTTGGACAACATATCCAAGCCATACTGTCTTTGGGACAACCATATGCCATCATCACATCTGATCACCTCAATGCCAAGGAAGTACCTTAGCTCACCTAAATCCTTCATCTCAAACTTCTTCTTCAAAAAGTCCTTGACTTCAGCAATCCCACTATCACTATCACTTGTAATAATCAAGTCATCCACATAGATGACTATGATGACCAAACCTGCATCTCCCTTTCTCACATAAAGTGAGTGATCAGCATCAGAAACATAAAATCCAATATTGACAAGATACTCTCTGATCTTGTCAGACCATGCTCTAGGTGCTTGCTTGAGCCCATAGAGCGCCTTCTTCAACCTGCACACATACGTGGGATGCTCTAAATCTTCATAACCTGCTGGCTGATCCATATACACTTCTTCCTGCAAATCACCATGCAAGAAGGCATTCTTCACATCCATTTGCTGCAACCTCCAACCTTTGGCTGTTGCCAAAGTAATCACACATCTGACAGTTACCATCCTAGCAACCGGACTGAAGGTTTCATCATAATCTATGCCATATGTTTGGGCATAGCCTTTTGCAACCAGCCTAGCTTTGTACCTACTAATAGAACCATCTGCATTGTGCTTAATCTTATAAACCTACTTACATCCAATAGCTTTCTTGCCCTTCGGCAATGATACTAGATCCCAAGTCTTAATGGCCTCTAATGCAGCCATCTCCTCATCCATTACTGCATCCCAATGAGTATGACCATTAGCATCCTCAAAACAAGTGGGCTCAACATCCTCAACTAGTTTCACCATATAAGCATAATGGTGAGCTGCATAACCTTCAAAACCAAATCTTTTAATAGGGTATCTGACCCTGCTAGATTTGCATACCATCGGATCACTCAATGGAGCCTTTAAATTATTATGAGCTCTTTGTACACTTGGTGTCCTCACTGAAGGAATGCCAAGCTCATCATCCAAGCTCTCTGAGCCACTGGAGTCTCCATCAAGAACTGCATCAATGCCTTCTGACACTTTATTCTTTCCTTTGTCTTTACCTGTAGTGCTACTAGATGCACCTGAAGATGTAGAGCTACTCCATAGTCTCCCAGACCAAGGACTACCAGATGATATCTCTGGTCCACTAAGAGTCCGTGATTCTTGCTTTTCAGTCCCTGCACATGAGTGTCATGATCATCATCATCATCTAATGCATCACTACTTGATGCATACCAGCTGCTCATTTCATCAAAGATCACATCCCTGCTCACTCTGAACTTACATGTGACAGGGTTATAACAGTGATACCCTTTCTGCTCTAAAGAGTATCCAAAAAATACACATTTTTCTGCCTTTGTATCAAGCTTCTTCCGTAGCTCATCTGGCACATGAACGTTTGCAACACATCCAAATACCTTAAAGTGCAATGCATCAAGCTTCTTGCCAGTAAAACATTCTTCAGGAGTCATCCCATGAACTGCAGTTGTGGGAGTTCTGTTCATAATATAAACAGCAGTATGAAGAGTCTCAGACCAAAAATGCTTAGGCATATTCTTTTCAGCCATCAAGGCGCGTGCAACTTCTGCAATATGCATGTTTTTCCTTTCTGCAACACCATTTTGCTATGGGGTATACCTGCATGTGAACTGTCTCTTTATCCCATGAGACCTCAAAAAATCACTGAACTCATTCGAGAGGTACTCTCCCCCTCCATCTGACCTCAAGCACTTTACTTTCAAGCATGTTTCTCTTTCAACTGCAGCCTTGAAAGTTCTAAAGTGCTCAAACGCTTCACTCTTTTCCTTCATAAAATATATCCACAGCTTTCTAGAACAATCATCAATGAATGTAACAAAGTATGAACTGCCTCCAAGAGATACATTTTGTATAGGCCCCCAAATGTATGCATGCACAACATCAAGGATATTTCTGCTTTCATCTCTGTCATGTGAAAAGGGTTGTCTTGCCTGCTTACCAAACTGACATGCTTCACATACCTTATGAAATTCTGCAACTCTAAATGTAGGCAAACCTGTAACCAACCCTTTGGACTGCATTAATTTTAGCCTTTGTACATTTGCATGTCCAATGCGTTTGTGCCAAATTTCAATATCTGCAACAACACCTTTTCCTTTAGCATACATAGCAGCATTCATAGTAGGAATTCCAGCATCCAGAGTAAACATACGTCCAACTCTACTTCCCTTTGCAACTAACTTGCACTTGTCATTGAAGTCTTCTACAAAGCAGCCCTTTGCATTAAATCTAACTTGCAGCCCTTGCTCTACCATCTGACCGACTGACACCAAGTTCTTTGTAATAGATGGTACATGTAATATATCTAAAAGACTCTTTGTCTTACCATCATGCAAGGACAAAGGAACTTTCCAATGTGTAAAATTGGGTGGCATGAATCATCACCCATCTGCACATAACCTGCATTTTGCAAATCCTGCATCTCTCCAAACCATTCTGCATGGCTGGTCATATGATTGGATGCACCTGAATCAGCATACCAAACATCATCATGTGTTCCCTTTCCTGTAACAGTATTCAGCATATGCTGCATAACAAACAGACGTTCATTTTTATCTTCATTCTGTCATGAAGATGATGCATAGTTTCCTTGCTGCAACTTACCACTACGGATATAATCTTTCTTAGCATAACATTGGACTGCGATATGACCTGTTTTGCCATAGTAGTGGCACACAATACCAGAGTTGTTAGAACCTCTGTTCTGCCATCCACCTCTTCCTCTAAAGCTCCCCCTGCCTTTAAAGTTACCACGACCTCCTGAAACCTGCATATCGCCAAATTGCTGATTCGATCTGTTTTGCTGGTTGTCACTACCACGTCATGTACCATGGCCTCTTGAAGAGAACCTCCCACGTCCCCTTCCTGAACTGGAGTAGAAAACTTAGGCCTGTTCACTACTTTTTTCAGATGTCTCACTCTACATGTTGATCTCTTCAGTGATCATAAGGGAGACCAACTCATCAAAATCTGGAAATGGCTTTCTAACATATACGGAAGTTACAAAAGACTTCCAAGCCTTTTCATTGTTAAGTCCACCCAAGGTAGACGGCACCAAATCATCATCATCGGGCATTGCATCAATCGCTGCCAAGGCATCTGCAATGCTCCTTACCTTTAGTGCATACTCATTGATAGACATCTTCCCTTTCTTAATGTATTCAACTCTTGCTTGAGTTGAATCTTTCATGCCTTTGTATTTACAGAAAACATACTTTCAAGTATGGTCCAAGCTGCATATGAATTCTCTGCATTTCTAATGTGTCCCAGCATATTATTGTCAATTACTACAGAAAACCAATACATGACCTTCTTGTCTTTTGCATTCCATTCCTTCCGTGCCTTTGTCTCTTCTGCAGTTGGTGGATCACTCACCTCCAACTCCTTTTCTTCACCTGAAACAAACTCGTAGAGGCCTTTTCCAATAAGGAACTTTGTGACATGGAACTTCCATGAAGGGTAGTTGTTCTTGTCGAGCTTCTCAATGATGGGGCTTCCACTGTTCTCTGCCATTATCACAAAATTAATACAAATAGCAAGCAAATCTTCTGCAACCCTCGACCTGTAGTGCACAGCAATACACCAGACAGCCTCTTTCACTGTCTGCTCAACAATACATGCAATCTGCAACCAATTTGCAGATAAACCTTATGTTTACTCGCTGATAAACACCTTTAAACTTACAGATCTAAGATCTGTAACCTGTGCACCCGCTTTCGGTCAATACAATCGAAGTCATAGTGTACCCTGAAACTGCTCTCCGCAACCTTGTGTTGAGATATCGAGCTCCACTCGTGATACGCCAGGGTGACCGTTGTGTATTTATGTCACCGACTTGTCAGTTGCAGATGCGGTTGGTACACCGCCCATGAATAATAGCTACATGACAGCTATCCTTATCTACTCTAGTTCGTGGCTCAGTTAGTATGCCATCTTAGTTATTTGAGTTTGGTTTGAGACCCATATATAGGGTTCTTCTATTTCTGTGCATGAGAGTTCTTTTTGGCTTACACAACTAAGAAGAGGAAAACTATTTTTCAGCCTCCACCCTTGTGTGTATTCCCCCATTGTGCAAACAAGAAAGCTACAAGTGAGACTCCTTCCTTCTCTCCCACAATCTTGACATGGTATCAGAGCCTTGTTCGTGGTAAGGAGCTCAAGAAAGCAAGCCAAGCTCGCGGTGTTCTGGTAAGAGGAGCAGTGTTGCTTTCATTTTCTGTTTTGGGAGCAGATCTCTGCAGGTAGCACAGCCGGAAATTGCAAGAGTGCATTGTCTCAGGTTGAGACGCCCTTCGCAGTGAAGCAAGAGGGCAGTATATGCTGCGGGCAAGGGCTTTAGCCCTTGGCGACCCTGTTTTTTTGATTTGAGGCCATTTTGGGGCCTGTTTTGGAGGCGGAAGTTTTTTGCACGCACTCAAGAAAAGGCCCAGTTTTATACTGTGCAACTACTGTTCTACAAGTCGGTGAAAAGTTACTGTAGAAATTGCATCGTATGCCTGTCCGCAGAGACGTTGGGAGTTACAGAATCATCCTTGTTGCCTGTTGATGCAAAATCGTCACTAGGAAGTGACTGTGTGGTTAAATACCACTTTCGACAGTTTTGCAGATTTGCCCTTGTGAGGCTGAAGCTGTGTTCTCTGCAGTGAAAGAATTTTTTGTAGTATTCTGTAATGGCGTCTGATTCTCTTTCACAGATCGTAACTGAAAAGCTTGACAAGAACAACTTCCAAGCATGGAAGTTCAGAATGACGAATTTCCTTATGGGAAAAGGATATTGGGAATTTGTTGCAGGAAATGAAGAAGAACCAATTCTTCCTGATGTTCCCAATCAACAGCAAATGCAGGCATTTAAAGCATGGCATGAGAGAGCCAGGAAAGTTATGTACTGGCTGTCTATCAGCATTTCAGACTCTATGATTGTGCATATTCAAGATGCAAGTACGCCAAAGGAGGCATGGGATACTTTGTCAAAAATGTATAGCACAAATACGCAAGCTAGGAAAATGCAGGTCAAGCAAGAGTTGCACAATGTGCAAAGAGAAAATCTGAGCATCAACTACTACCACATGAAGGTGAAGAAGATTGCAGATGCACTTGCTTCCATTGGGTCACCAGTGGAAGATGATGATTTAGTTTCTGTGACCTTGAATGGTCTAGGAAAGGATTATGCACAGTTTCGAATATCCATTTCCGTCCGTGAAAGATTTCCTGATTTTGAGGAGTTGATTGCTCTTCTAATTTCTGAGGAGTAGAGAAATGGTGGTGCATCTTCTTCAGGAGGAACTTCAAAAGAAGCTGTCTTCTACTCAAATGTTGGAAGAGGTAGAGGCAGAGGTAGAGGAGGCCGATTTGGAGGCCGTGGTAGAAATCAGAATATGCAGCAAACTCAAGAAAACCAGTCCTATGGAGGAGGACGTGGTAACTCTAGAGGCAGGGGGAGCCAAAGAGGTCGTGGTGGATGGCAAAGAGGTCAAAATGCAAACAGCAATGTTGAATGCTACTACTGTGGTAAAATGGGTCATATGGCTAAAGACTGCTATAAAAAGTAGAATGACATCATGAATGGGAAATTGCAACAAGGGAATTATGCATCTTCTAGTAGACAGGGTGAGGACAGAAATGAGCACTTGTTTATGGTGCAGCACATGAACAATTTTGTGACAAGTGCAGAAGAAAGCAATGATGTATGGTATGTTGACTCAGGTACATCAAACCATATGACAGGTCATGCAGAATGGATGGAGGATGCAAGGAAAATGGAAAAACCAAGATTTGTGGAGACTGGTGATGATACTGCACATCCTATTATGCAGATTGGAAAATTTCATTTGTCTATGCAGGATGGGAAAAAGAAATACCTGTCCGGTGTATTCCATGTCCCGAATATCACCAAGAATCTGGTTTCTGTTGGTCAAATGGTTGAGCAGGGCCTGCAGGTCAGATTTAATCCTCATGGATGCTTTGTTGAGGATACCTGGGAGTGAACCTACTTTGCGCAGGTCTACCAGAGCTAGGTATCCTGTGGATAGACTGAAATATGATGGATTTACAGCCATTCACTATGCATATATGGTCAAAGTGATACAGGAACCAGAACCCACTTCTTTTGAGCAAACCATGGGAAAAGAAAAATGGGAGAAAGCCATGGATGAAGAAATGGATGCCTTGGAAGCAAATGCTACATGGGAGTTAGTACCTTTGCCTAAAGGTAAGAATGCAATTGGCTGTAAGTGGGTTTATAAGGTGAAGCACAATGCAGATGGTTCTGTGAACAGATACAAGGCAAGATTAGTAGTCAAGGGGTATGCACAAACATATGGCATTGACTATGAAGAAACATTCAGTCCGGTTGCAAGGATGGCAACCGTAAGAGCAGTCATTGCTATGGCTGCATCAAAGGAATGGTCTTTACATCAGATGGATGTAAAGAATGCCTTCTTGCATGGTGACTTGCAGGAAGAGGTCTATATGGAGCAGCCACCAGGTTATGTGCATGCTATTCATCCTGAGTTTGTTTGCAGGTTGAAGAAAGCCTTGTATGGCTTGAAGCAAGCACCTAGAGCATGGTCTGACAAGATAGGACAGTATCTTGTCACTATTGGCTTTCAGATTTCCAAGGCAGATTTCTCACTTTATGTGAGAAAAACAGAGAAAGGTATTATGCTACTTGTCATTTATGTTGATGATTTGATTATGACAGGTGACAGTGATGAAGATATCCTTCATGTGAAAATGCTATTGAAGCAAAAGTTTGAGATGAAGGATTTGGGAGAGCTGCGTTATTTCTTGGGCATTGAGGTGATTAGATCACCAAGTGGGATACAGCTCTTGCAGAGGCAGTATGGATTGGACATGTTGTCCAAATATGGGATGACAGGCTGTAAGCCTATTTCAGTTCCTTTGGAGCAGAATGTGAAGCTGAGCACAGATGCAGGTGAGCTTCTGGAAGACCCTACTATGTACAGACGCATAGTAGGAAGTTTGATTTATATGACTATTACCAGGCCAGATTTGAGCTATGTTGTTGGATTGGTAAGTCAGTTTATGCAGGCTCCAAGGAAACCGCATTTGGATGCGGCTAGATGCATACTCAGGTATGTGAAGTCCACATTGCAGTATGGACTATTTTATGAGACTGGGGTTCAGATACAGCTGCATGGATACACTGATGCTGATTGGGCTGGTAGTATTTCTGATAGACGATCTACCAGTGGATATATGTTCTCTTTTGGGAGTGCTGCAGTCACTTGGAGCAGCAAGAAACAGCCTACAGTTGCCTTGTCCAGCACAGAGGCTGAGTACAGGGGTGCAGCAATGGCTGCATGTGAGGTAGCTTGGTTGCATAAGCTACTTTATGATATGTATCAGCCTACAGATGGGCCAGTTGTCATTTATTGTGACAACATGAGTAGTATACACTTGGAAAATAACCCAGTCTATCATGCTAGAACAAAGCACATTGAGGTGCATTATCACTATGTGCGAGAGAGGGTTTTACTAGGTCTTATTGATCTAGTTTATGTCAGCACAGAGGATCAGGTAGCTGACATATTCACGAAGGCATTGGGCGCAGAGAAGCTGCGCAAGTTCAGAGACCTGCTTGGTGTGCAGGAATTGGGATTGAGCTCGAGGGGGAGTGTTGAGATATCGAGCTCCGCTCGTGATACGCCAGGGTGACCGTTGTGTATTTATGTCACCGACTTGTCAGTTGCAGATGTGGTTGGTACACCGCCCATGAATAATAGTTACATGACAGCTATCCTTATCTACTCTAGTTCGTGGCTCAGTTAGTATGCCACCTTAGTTATTTGAGTTTGGTTTGAGACCCATATATAGGGTTCTTCTATTTCTTTGTATGAGAGTTCTTTTTGGCTTACACAACTAAGAAGAGAAAAACTGTTTTTCAGCCTCCACCCTTGTGTGTATTCCCCCATTGTGCAAGCAATAAAGCTACAAGATCTTTTAGCAACTGATATACACATGTTGCCATGCACTTGGGAAATTTTTGAATTTGTGTTCATTAAAGTCCCCATGGTAGATGCCAAGGAACTGATCACCAATGAGATTTCTCAGAATCAAGCTCATAAAACGTGTAAAAATATTACACGGCGCAGCGAACAGAATCTGAGAAAGAGATAGAGAGTACACAACAGATAAGAGGAGAATCAGTAAAATTCTTTAACTCCAAACAACTGATACAAAGATGGCTCTGTCCACCCGTGCGCTTCCAATGAATGAAGCTTAGATGGCGATCTAGACAGAAGATAGGTGAAGAGCTTAAGGCTAGCTGGAACAACAACTCTGACTGGGTGAAAGATAAGTGTAAGATGGCTGCGAAGGGGTTTAGCTTTTATAGCCCGCGAAGGTCGTTAGGTCGGCCTGCTGACCGACCTACCATATGAGCCTCCACTAGTCGGCCAGGGAATATTCCAGGGAATATTCCCTTTACCATCGGGCCGGGGGCGCTGCCCCCGGACCCCCGCCAGGGGGGCCGCTGGCCCCCCTGGGACCCCCCAGCCAGGGGCCGCTTCCGCGGCCCCCGGACCCCACAATAGGGGCCCCTTTTAACTCCCTTACCACGCAACTCAATGCAATGTGCCTCGAGTTGCTACCAGCTTAACCACTCCGTCTAACCCAAAGATTAGACCCACAACAGTCACCTTTTTTGCCATCCGGTCACATAGACCTCATCTGATATACAAGTCAGGACTCAACCAATGTCCGGGCTCACATTTGGCTTCTCCTCATAATGGGGGCCTTACAACTTTGAGCACCATGGATCATTGGTAGCACCTAATGAGGGTGGGGCATTGATCATATCTAACACCCCCCCTCAATGTCCACCCATAGGTGAACTATCTCCTCGGCCCAATGCCGAGTCTCTGAAGATGAACTTGAAGCAGATCCTTCGTAAGTGCTTTGGTGAAGATATCTGCTCCATTCTCCTCTGTTGGACAGTAGACCAATTCCACTATCCCATCCTCCATCAAATCACGCACATAGTGATACTGGATCTCTATATGTTTGGTGCGTGCATGAAACACTGGATTTTTGGCAATGGCGATGCAACTCTGATTGTCACATCTCAGCACAGTTGGTTCTTCATCCTGCACTCCCATATGCCATAGAATCCTTCTCAACCATACGGCCTCACATGCAGCAAAACAAGCTGCCTTGTACTCTGCTTCGGTAGAAGACAATGCCACTGTTGGTTGCTTCTTACTAATCCAAGAGAAAATTCCTGAACCCAAAGAGAAACAATAACCAGAAACTGACTTCCTGGAATCAATGTCTCCTGCCCAATCTGAGTCACAGTTCCCCACAAGAGAAGTTCCGAAACTGTATGTGATACCATAGTCAAGAGTTTTCTTCAAGTATCTGAGCACCCGCATCCCAGCTTTCCAATGACTCTCATGAGGTTTGTTTGAGAACCTGCTCAAAACACCAACAGCAAAACTGATATCTGGTCTGGTGTTACACAAGTAGATTAGACTGCCGACCAACCTCCTATACCTCCCAATGTCTGCTAGTGCTGATGTATCCTCAACGGATAACTTTACATTCACCTCCATAGGTGTAGCTATCTCCTTGCACTCGGTCATGCCAAATGCCTTCAAGATCTCCCATGCATACTTCTTCTGAGAGATGAAGATCTTTCCTGGCTCTTGCCAGACTTCAATCCCCAAACAATAGTGCAGCAAGCCCAAGTCTGTCATTTCAAACTCAAAACTCAAAGCCTTTCGAGTTTGGTTGATCATATCTTCATAGTCACCTGTAATAAGAAGGTCGTCCACATATAGGACAATCACTACAGACTTTTTACCATCCCTGTAAACATACAAGTTAGCATCTGAGGCACATCTTTTGAAGTTTAGGTTTAAAAAGAACCTATCTATCCGTTGGTACCATGCTCTGGGGGCTTGTTTCAGCCCATACAATGCCTTCTTCAGTTTACACACTTTGTTCTCAGAATGGGGGGCCTCAAACCCTGGTGGCTGAGCCACGTACACCTCCTCCTTGAGGTCACCATTTAAGAACGCTGACTTAACATCCATTTGGTACACTGGCCACTTCTTGTGGGCAGCCACTGCAAGTACCGTGCGAATAGTGGTCATTCTGGCAGTTGGGGCAAATGACTCTTGAAAATCAAACCCTTCAACTTGTGAAAATCCTTGGGCAACCAGTCTAGCTTTGTACTTTTCTAAGGTACCATCAGCCTTGTACTTTACCTTCCAGATCCACTTGGTGCCAATAATCTTCCGCTTTGCTGGCCGATCCACTAGCTCCCAAGTGTCATTCTTCATTATGCTGTCATACTCCGCCTGCATAGCAGCCTTCCATGATGGATCTGCAAGTGCTTCTTCTAAGTCAGTTGGCTCCTTTACTTCTCTCATAATCTCAACCATCAAGGCCATGTTGACTATGTGAGCAGAAGCCCTCCTTTGCTCCTCTATTCTCTGAGACCTCCTTGGTCCGTCTGCCTTCTCCTCAACAGATGCAGGCATAGGATTATTGTGGTCATAGAGCTGCTTCACCCAGCGCGGCAATGGCTTTTCCGGTGGGGTGATGTCAGGTTGGTGAACTTTTTCCTCATCATCTGAAGATGATGCTTCCTCCTCCTTAAGGATAGGGATAGCTCTCGGGACAGGTTCATAGTGGACTACTTCTTCGCTTGATGATAAAGTGGAAGACCTTGCCTTCTCCTCCTCCACTGTATGCGGCTCCTCCTTGAACACCACATCACGGCTCGCGATGATCTTCTTTGCCTCTTGGTCATATAACTTGTAAGCCTTCTGCTCATCACTATAACCCAAGAAGATACATTTTCTGCTTTTTGGTTGTAACTTGTTTCTCTTCTCATCTGGAACATGTGCATAACATTCACATCCAAAAATTCTGAAATGTGAAACAGATGGTTTCTTACCAGTGTAAGCCTCATGAGGTGTTTTTCCCTTGAGAGCCTTTGTGTAGCTCCGATTTAGAATGTAGACTGCAGTATTAACAGCTTCAGCCCAAAAATGGTTAGGCAATCCCTTGCCCTTTAGCATGCATCTTGCCATCTCCACAATGGTACGATTCCTGCGTTCCACAACACCATTCTGCTGAGGTGTGTGAGGCGTCGTCAATTGACGCTTGATCCCTTTGCTCTTGCAAAAGCCTTCAAACTCCTTTGAGTTGAACTCACCACCACCATCTGTTCTAAATTTCTTCACACTTTTCCCTGTTTCATTCTCAACAAGTATTAGCCATTCTTTAAACTTACCAAAAGCTTGAGCCTTATCACGAAGGAAGTACACCCACATCTTCCTACTGTAGTCATCGACAATCAACATAAAATAAGAAGATCCCCCCAAGGCCTGTGTAGGCATCTTACCACACAAGTCAGCATGCACCAACTCTAGAGGAGCATGTGCTCTATTCTTGCTTTCTTGTGGAAATGCCTTTCTCTGTTGCTTGCCCATCATACAAGCTTCACATGGTTCCTTCAATTCAGTTATTGTAGGTAGGTGAGCAACCATACCTTGCTTTTGCATCTCCTTCAATACTGCAAATCCGATGTGTCCAAACCTTTCATGCCAAAGCTTACTTGTGCCCACTCCAGCGGTGGCTGTAAGAGCACTTAGCTCATACAGGTTGTTCCTTCTTTCTCCTTTGCCAACAATTGTGCCAGCACTATCAATAATTTCTGCACCTGTCTTCTTGAACCTCACTTCATGACCAAGATCAGTTATGGCAGCAACTGATAAGAGATTTCTCCTGATTTCGGGAACATACAACACATTTGAAAGCTTTTTGACTTCACCATTTGCAGCAACAAAAGAAATAGTACCTGTGCCCGCAGCAGGGCATTTAGCATCATTTCCAACCGTCACAGTGATGGATTCTTGTAGAGGCTGCATAGAACTGTATAGACCTTTCTTGTTGGTCATGTGACGGGAGGCCCCACTATCCAACACCCAAGAGTCAGTGGTAGATTCTTCTTGCGCCGAGGAGCACACTTCCTCAATGGTCGCCATGAATAATTCCAACTCTGCTTCAGCCGTATTGGCTGTCTCTTTCCCTTTACTTTTAAGGGTACCATTCTTTTCATCTGCCTTCTTGACACGACAATCTGCAATTGCATGTCCTTTCTTCTTACAGTAGAAGCACTCTCCTTGAAACTTCTTCTTGCCGCCCTTCTTCTTTTTGTCACCATCATTTTTGGTGGAGGAAACACCTTTGCCTTTTGCATTGGCAGAGAATGCAGCATCTCCATTGTTGCTTCCTTCTCGGGCTTTCAGCCTCAACTCCTCCTCCATTAATAATGCACAAAACTCCTCAAAAGTCAAAGCTTGAGGTCTCACCTGAGTATTAAGGGCAGTTACTAGTCCATCAAACTTTTGTGGACAAATCCGAAGACACCTCCGAGCTAGCTCTTCGCTAGTCTTTTGTATCCCAGCGCCAGCCATCTGGTCGCGTAGATTCTTAATCCGAGTGATGAATGCTTCAACCGTCTCTCCTTCAGCAAACTTCTCCGCTGCTAGTTGATTCTCCAAGTTTTGAATCCTTGTTTGGTTTCGTGTTTCATACTGACTCCTTAGTACATTCCAAGCCTCCGACGCTTTGGTTGTATGCTGAATCAGAGTCAAAACACTGTCAGAACAGCTTGTAACTAAGGCACACAATGCATCTGCATTCCTTCGTTTCCAAGCTCGTAGAAGATCTGCATTCGGAGGAATCATCACACTAGGATTTGATGGGTCGGGGGTAGGCTGTGGTTCTGCGTCAGTCCCCAGCACAGTCTCCAGAAGCTCATAAGAATCAAGGATAGTAGTAATTTTGAACTTCCACAAGGTGTAGTTTGTACCATCTAACTTGCCTTCGCTGAAGGTTGGTGGACGAATCCTCAGTGTTTGAATAGCCGGTACAGCAGCACCACCTCCTGCACCGCTTCCGGATGCGCCAGAACTGCTTCCCGGAGTCGACATCGTTTCTCTTTGCTGTTGAAGCCTTTGCCTCTTGCACGCTCTCCGATCTCTAGAGCCCCCTGGGCTCTGATACCATGTAAAAATATTACACGGCGCAGCGAACAGAATCTGAGAAAGAGATAGAGAGTACACAACAGATAAGAGGAGAATCAGTAAAATTCTTTAACTCCAAACAACTGATACAAAGATGGCTCTGTCCACCCGTGCGCTTCCAATGAATGAAGCTTAGATGGCGATCTAGACAGAAGATAGGTGAAGAGCTTAAGGCTAGCTGGAACAACAACTCTGACTGGGTGAAAGATAAGTGTAAGATGGCTGCGAAGGGGTTTAGCTTTTATAGCCCGCGAAGGTCGTTAGGTCGGCCTGCTGACCGACCTACCATATGAGCCTCCACTAGTCGGCCAGGGAATATTCCAGGGAATATTCCCTTTACCATCGGGCCGGGGGCGCTGCCCCCGGACCCCCGCCAGGGGGGCCGCTGGCCCCCCTGGGACCCCCCAGCCAGGGGCCGCTTCCGCGGCCCCCGGACCCCACAATAGGGGCCCCTTTTAACTCCCTTACCACGCAACTCAATGCAATGTGCCTCGAGTTGCTACCAGCTTAACCACTCCGTCTAACCCAAAGATTAGACCCACAACAGTCACCTTTTTTGCCATCCGGTCACATAGACCTCATCTGATATACAAGTCAGGACTCAACCAATGTCCGGGCTCACATTTGGCTTCTCCTCATAATGGGGGCCTTACAACTTTGAGCACCATGGATCATTGGTAGCACCTAATGAGGGTGGGGCATTGATCATATCTAACAAACGGAGGCTAATCACCTCCTACAGCAAGAGCAAAGTCTCTATCACAAGCCAAGACTAGAAGAACTTAAAAAGCTGGCCATCACTGACTCTTCCTTTCTATGTAAATGGTATGCTCTCTGTCTCTAATGGGAACAAGAGGGTTGCCCAATTATGACCAATGCTGAGCAAAGATGCACCATCAAAACCTCTACCCAACTTATGTAGCTCCCATCTCCTTTAGAAAATTGACCATCACTTGCAATCGACCCTTAGAAGATCATGACATGGCCCAAATCTATTTAGATTGAATCCCTACCAAGGAAGAGCTACACATCGCCAAGCAGGATCAACTTTGATGACTTTCTAACTGATGTCTTGACCTACATTACCCACATAGGCATTCAACCTCACGACATGGACCAACATGCTCACTTGGAATACAACCCACACTTTTACGCTTGACTTATGCAAAAGTGAAGTACCACAACATGCACGTAATGCCTTTAACCCTCTATCTCCCACTCCTAGGAAGGATTCATATCATTCTCGAGGGGGAGGGGTTAAGGTGGAAAAGAAGACATGTCTAAAAATCTCAACCAAATTTTAAAAGCTAAACTGACGAATGAAGATCAACTTATGATCAAGGAAAAGTTCAAGAATTTTGTTGGAATGTGTGGACTACTTGAAGCAAAAGTTTTCATACTAGACTTAAGCATTTTACCTTTTCATAGCTTGCATTCATTATCTACTTATCTTGTCAAGAGTTATCTCAAGAAAACTAATAATGAGCTGTGATATCATGACAAGAATCCGATATGGCAGGTGAAGACAAAGGCAACAAGATTTTGTTTATGAAAGAAGAGCAAGCTAAGTACAGCCTAACAACAAAAATAAGGACTTTCAACCAGTTTAAGTTTGGGAACATCATGAACTTGGAAGACATGGTCATGGAAGAACATGCTGTGAAGCAGATTGTCGACCAATGCAACTTGAGCAAGTATGTAGAGAAGTTCAAAAAAACTATGGATTACAGCAAGTGCACGAAATTCCTATGAACTTTTAATGTTAACAAGAACCACGGCACTATAATAGTGAGACAAGGAGAAGAAACTTGCGGGGTCAAAGTTGAACTAAGCCCCGGAACAAGTGGAAAGAGCGCTAGGCTTGGTCAACAAAATTGAGAGGCGACCTAAAAGGGACATTTACAGCATGCTAGGAATGGACAAGGCCTTAGTCTGCACCAACAATGGAGTTAGCCTAGCTGACATCCCAAACCCTGAGGTCAAGCTACAAGTGAAGACAATCCATGTTATGTTCTCTAGTCAGAGGTACAACACTTTATTTCGAGTGCCATTGCTAGAGAGCCTCGCAGCACAAGTCCTTAGACAAAGTGAATTGAAACGGCTATGTGTGAAAAACCATTGAAGCTTTAGCAAAGTATCTAGCCACAGATGCAAGACCAACAAGCGAGGAGTCCCCAACTTCCACAGTAGTAGGGAAAGCACAAAAGAAACCATTGGGAAAGGCCTCCATCATAGAATTTGGAGGTGTGCTCACTACGATTATTCAAGAGGCCATTAGAGACCTAGAAAAGCCTAAAGTAGTGGAAGAGACTCCAGAGCATTCAGCTGCCCATGAATCACCAGTCCATTCACCACTGCAGGTGCAGACTCCAGTCTTCTTCTCCACATGAAACCTAGGAGATGAGGAAGCAGCAAATGTGTAAAGAGAAGAAGCTGAGCAAGCTACAAGGAAGATGAAGCAGCTAGAAGAGTCAAAGAAGCTGGAGAAAGAGAACAAGCGGCTAAAGAAGATTAAAGAAGAATTGCAAAAATCAAAGGAGGAAAGAAAGAGGAAGCAGCTAGAGGAGGAGGAGAGGTTGAAAAAAGAAGATGATAAGTAGTTGGCCCTGGCCATGAGCCTGCTAATTGAGGAGGCCTCCTGCCCTTGAGAGCCAACAGAAAGAAGTCTAAGAGAAGACCCTAGATCAAGCATCACCGCAAAAGAGAGGGCTCAAGAACCCATCATATTGGACAAAGGAAAGGCCCTACTGCATCCACCATCTCTCCAACCTTGACTGTCACACCTGCCGCCACTCAAGAGACCTGAGGAATCCAAGTGAACCAAAGCAACATGATGGCATGGGTGTAGTACTTGCTGAGCTCAAAGAAGCTAGGCCCAATGCCCAGTGGTGGAGCTCTTGTGTTGGGGACCAAGAGGCCGGCCACAGGGGATGTTAAATCTAGAAAGGACCCCAGGAAACCCAAGGTGGAAACATCAACAACATCATGCCACTCTAGCCTTGCCACTAGCGGCTCATTATGATGAATATGTACAAGAGCTCCAAGGATAGCTGGAGAAGATGAAAGAGGAAAGAAAGGTTGCCATGGCAAAGATAGAGATTGAAAAAGAGGCATTCGCTGCCCATTAGCTCGATAAGACGAAACAATTGACTATATATCAAAGGCAATTGAACAACCTGAAGAAGAAATTAGAAGCAAAGGAGGAGGTGGAGCTGAGAAAAGAAGAAGAAGGCACACATGAACTCCAATTAGGGCAAGTTGAGAAGCTTCCGTTGGAGAAGGTAGAGGAACAAACCAGCTTGGGAATAGATTTTTTAAGCCTCATGTAGGGACAAAAGGACATGGAAGAGGTCCTTGAGCAACTAAAGACAACCGTGGACGAGCTCATAGAGGAGCTGAAAAGAGTAAAGACTCAAGCTCATGCATAATACCACAAAGGGAGAAACCAAAAAGAACTAATGCTCAAGGACTTGCAGGAGGTTAAGGCCCAAAATGATAAGGAGTCAACCAAAAAGTTGCTAGAGGCATAGAAACAACTCCTCGAGACTCTCTAAGAGCATGAAAGACTACAAAAAGAGTTGGTCTCCCATAAACAAGACAAAGAAAAAATGCTTGACACCTGGAAAGAACAAGAACAAGTGGTGATCGCAACCTTATCAAAAGAGCTAGAAGCATGGAGGAGAAGGCCAAAGCCTAGAAAGATAAAAATATTGGAAGGGTCTAAGACCTGGCCGAATGCCTCACTCTAGCAGAAAGTGGAAGGATTGTAGCATAGGCAAGGGCCGAAGCAGTGGAGGCAGGGCTAGAGGTCCAACAACAGGCCTTTCTAAACATTGTGCTTCACGTAACTCGGGCAATAGATGAAGATGATGTAGAAGGCTTAAAGAAGAAAATGGAGATCACAAGAAGAACCATCAGGTATGGACTCCAAGAACACACCCCTAAAATTAGCTCAAGTCCAAGTCTAGAGCAACAAAGATAAATTCTACTACAAGCATGGCTCTCTAGAGAAGACTTAGAGCAGTTGGGAATTGGAGGTCAAGGACAGTCGGAACAGTCGACCACGACCACTCAACCATGACCACCCAAGTGGAACCACCAAGGAGGAAAGGCCAGATTGGGAGTCTCTTAACAACCTCGAAGGGCAAGTTGTAGAACAGAGCCCATCTCCACCTCCATCAACAAAAGTAGAAGGCCATGAAGATCCGGCCACTACAGAAAGAATCATTGAGGCCAAAAGAAAACACAGAGAGCTGGTCGACTTCACGAGGAGAAAATTTAATGCTAGGCCACAAGATATACTCGAGGCCCAAATGCCGCAAACCGAGGAATAACTACCAATCAATTGGGCATTGGAATTAAACCATTGGGAGCAATGGGAGAAGGGGAGCACACCATTTGAATTTGACTTTTTCTACCCTACTATCCTAAATTGAGTGCTACCCCCTCTAGTGGTTGAAGGAGCCATCCAAATCGCAGAGGTTGGGAAAGCAGTGTGGCTCGATGAGAGGGCAAGAAAACCCATGTTATGGAGAAGACAGCTTGCGAGGTAGTGGGAGGATAAGGTCATGGAAGAGCTAGAAAGTGAAAGGCTATGAAGCCTAACCTAAATGGCGCCAATGAATCTAAGATAACTTTGAGGCATGAACGGCTTTTTGCAACATGCTACCATATAAAAGGGATGACCCCACCTACATGGCTTACCCAAGGCACCATGGTGTGAATTTTGACCAAGGGAAGCATGGCAGGTACGACTTTCCTTTAATCTATAATGTCAACGCCTCCATTCCTAAAAGACCACCTTGTTTTTGGAGCTCAAGACCTCTGGTCTTCCATCACCCACTTTCTAGATGACTCTACAACATGCACTCCCCGCCTTCCTTACCACCTATAATTACCTTTATCTCTTACAACTCCTATTAAAACAGAAGCTAGTACCACAAGAATAACTCTTGTCACCTCTCTATTTTGATATCAATATATGGATAGATAGTGATCCGGGTTTTCTACAAACCGGATTACTACCACAAAACTTGGCCAAAAACCCCTATCAAGAGCCTTACCATATCACTTTGGGTTTACTCTTCAAGTACTAGCTATGCTACATTGCTTCTCAATTATGATAACTCTAGCAAATGGGGAGAACAAGTTCCTAGAGGGGATGTCAACGTAAAGTGTAAAAGGGATGGTTATCCTAGTGAAGATGGAAATGGATTACACCTAGGAGTTGAGTGAGTGCATAGATTTTTCAAAGGACTAGCCTCCAACTACACGTAGGTTCCGCCTGCATCACTAAGATATGGAACGTATCACCATCATTAGAGGACACCTCATCCTAGTACACAAGTCAATATCCATATCATGGTGTCATTTGGATCTTACACAAAATATTACAAGCATGGACCCCTTATGTCACATGCTCATATATATATATATATATAAGAAACTAAAGTCAAAGCAGCTTTTGGAAGCCATTTTTTATAATCTCAATAACTCCAAGGAAAAAGAAAATTTCAAGAAAATTCTCGCATAGCCCGATCGTTTTAACCTGGTCTACAAAGTTGCAGCAGAATCTTTTTTCAAATTCTTCATCGATCTGAAGTTACGAAGGCGCAGACTGCTGGCTACATGCAATTTTCTTCTCTCTTTCACCACATCAACTTTCCATTCTATCCTTCTTGTAAATATATTATAATAATGTGCTTTGGGTACCCACCTCTTGTAATCTAGCTCCCTTTCTCTATTTTTTCTACCACCACCCTTGGTTTCTTGCATGATAACCAAGGTGGGAACTTGTCCCATCCACTATTCTCCATATTTTCAAAGATGCCATACATAATCTAGGATTATGTTAATCAAGAAAATTAGCTTAATTTAATCCCTCATGGAGGCTATATAAGGAGCCCATGGAGATGTAAAGAATGACAATGACAAGGACAAGGACAATGACAAGCACATGAGAGCACTCTAGAATACCCTTATGCTAGTCCATCTCTTTGAGGTAAGCTATGAGTGAGTTCTTTTATTATATAGCATAATGGCAAGCTTCATCTATCTTTTATCCTCGTGTCTCCCTCTCTTCTCATCTTTTCATTCCATGAATATATAATGGCAAGCTTCCTCTACCTCTTCTTCTCTTGTCTCCCTCTCCTCTCATCTCTCTCTCTCTCATGTTCTAACATGGTGTCTAGTACATATATTCTCTCTTGTGAAGTTGTGTCTTGGTTCTTTTGATTCTCTTTGAGAAAAGGGATGTCCTAGCCCATCCTCCCTTTGGCTAGGTGGTACCCCTCTTTAGTTATCTTAGTGAGGATTGAAGGTTGGATAGGTAAGAGGCAACCCATTTATCATTTCAGCCCTCATTTTTTGTGCCCCCACTGAGGAGTTCTCAAGCTATGCTCTACAATTTCTATGAAGGAAGAAACATCTAAGGAGTTGTTTTCTTCTTCAACGAGTGTTTGTCAAGGAATCACTAAGGAGGAATCTTCATCAAACCCTATTCAAGGGATTCACTGCTCAAGAGTACCACTATAGTCTCCAAAAGAAGCTCGAGAGAAGAAAAATCTTTATCGGCAAACAGTACGTATGCGGGTAAAGCAAGTTAATTACACACACCCTTCTTTGCTTCAAGAGAAATCTTGCTCTCATCAAGTCTCTAGGTCAAGGCATTATGTTGAGTGCTTGGTGTCTAGTGTAAAGACACTCCCTAAGGAGCCTTGTCTTCAAGTGGTGAAGGCGCTTTCAAATTCGGGGATTAACAAGTTTTTGGAGGGGGAGTTACACATCAATGGTGTGTGGTATTGGTGAGAGGCTACACATGGTGATGCGCTTCAACTACTACTAGCAAGAAGACTCAAAGTAATTGAGAAGGTAGCTATCGAAGCCTATGAACTTTACAAGGTTGATGATGGTCATACCAAAGCTATGCTAATTAGTGCTGAGCAAATCCTTCGCATCTCTCGAATGGTTGGATCTAAGAGACGATAGCTTCAACAACACACTTCATGAAATTTTGTAGTGAAAATTTGTAGTTAATGTATAAATGACTACTCCTACTTTCTACAACTTTCAATCAGTTCAAAACATTCGGGTGCATGTGTGCATTAGTAGAAAGATACATTTTTAGCAAAAGTTGGTCTTCTATTTTGGAGCTGAGAGGTTGAGAGAGATCTTGTTGTCCCTTGATCCCATAATACTGCCTATTTTGGATTATAACATCTCCTTTAATGTGCACATATTCATTCTACTCTAAGTCCATTCCATGAACCATATGGATTTATACAGACCTATACGTCCACTTGCTAGGCAAACCTTGCATATAATAGTTAGCACAAAGCTCAGGTTTCAAAATATCATAAGGGGCTTATTGGGTCCTCGTCGTCTTGCTCAAATTAATGCATCTGTGAATCCATTTATTCTATACTTAATAAGATATGACTTGGGACTAGACATGTTCATCTTTATTTTGTATTGAGCTAGATCAACATCTTCCTATCATGGCTTTTCCAAGTTTTTTTGGGCACAAAGGGGAGAAAGCTCTAGACTTTCTAGATGACTTAAAAATTGCCTT
This sequence comes from Lygodium microphyllum, assembly GCF_053477565.2. Lineage (NCBI taxonomy): Eukaryota > Viridiplantae > Streptophyta > Polypodiopsida > Schizaeales > Lygodiaceae > Lygodium > Lygodium microphyllum. The sequence goes on along the minus strand of NC_141148.1, from coordinate 124,401,729 downwards.
CCTAGTCACAAGTTCAGACAATGAAGCAACCAAAGTACAGGCATTCTCTTTAGTTCTAAAGGGTGATGCTCGAGTGTGGTATCAAGCTCTCGCGCGGAGGCTACAAGGGGTAACTGGGAGGATCTCAAGACCGCATTCATGCATGAGTACCAAGATATAGAGCCTCTAGAGAGGATATTTGGAGACAGCTCCTAGATCTTCGACAAACCTTACCAAGGGAGTATCAAGCATATGAAGGCCTGTTTATAAAATTGTGGGATAAATGGACAGCCTCCTTAGCCGAGGGAGAGAGAGTACCTGATTGCCTTAAGAAATATTGTTTTCTGGCCGGACTCCACCCTCTACTAAGGGAGAAGGTCAAAGGAAAGTTTCCCACGTCCTATGAAGAATCAGTCACTTATGCCAGGGAGAAAGATAGAAAATTGAAGTATCAAGTCCAGTTGAAGGGGGGAGTTGAATCTATGCAGGTTTTACCAACCATGCCAAGGCCTAGAGAAATAGCAAAGGCCCCACCCGAACCAGAGATGCCACAGCAAGATCTTCTACAATGCATTACTAATCAACTTGAAAGCCTTTTGTTGAATTTGGTGCAAGGAATACGGTCCCCTCCCCTCACAAATGAAGGTAATCAAGGTCCAAGGAGACATGAAAGAGAGTATGTTTGCTATCATTATGGGGAGATTGGCCATGGTATGTACTTTTGCCCTCATCCCACTCATTTTTCAGAAAATGGGTTCCAACCAAGAAGGAGGGGACAACAAGTGACACCACCTAGGGAGAGGCTTATTCCACCAAATCCAGGGCCTTCACCGCCAGTTCAAGTTCTCCAGTATCCTCGACCACTTGTAGAGGTGCCGCCCTTTCCTATCCAGCCGCCAGAGAATTGTGATGTCAAGATGATTAGTTTGGATGAGAGTGATATCAAAGGGAAGGCCAAAGTAGCAGAGGTTGAAGCAATGCCGATGAAAAAAGCCCGTAGAATTGAGAGGATGGAGCCTACACCATCAAAGGAGGTTGAAAATATGAAAGAGGAGGCAGAGTCTTCAAAGGCTGCAAAGACATGCAGTAGTAAAAAGAGGAGGGCTCGCTCACGCCAACACATTGAGCCAGATGATTTTTCCCTAGGTAAATGTACTAGAGCTTATGATTTTCTTGCTAATGTGAGGGATCAAGGACCAAAAATTTCATGGCCACAATTATACATCTATCTCCAACAGTGCGGCGACAATGGTCAAAGATGGTAAGCATTAGACCCATGAAGAATAGACATGTGAATGCAATTGAGGCTAGAAAGACGAAAGATATTGTGCCTCTAGTGGAAGCCGAAATCGATGGGTAGAGAGTATCAAAGACATATGTGGATGGAGGTACGCAGATTTGTGTCATGACAAAAAATTTGATGCATCGTTTGGGATAAGAGGTAAATTAAACTATTGAATTTGGGGCCAAAATGGCTAACAATGTAGTAGTAAATTGTTTGGGAGTTATAAAGAAAGTCAAGATAAAGTTGTGTGGAGTGCAATTGGAGCTTGACATGTATGTGATGCCAGTGAAGGGGGCCGGCTATCCCTCATTCTCGGGCAACCATGGCTAATGGGAATGAAAGCTAGACAAGATTGGAAGACAGGGGCTTTAGAGCTAAGGCCATAGAAGGGGCTATAGAAAAAATGAAAGAGCACTATCTACAACATGAAGGAGGGCCGACAAGAGGATCTTGTGTTAGAGATCACTGCTGATGAATGGAGTTCTAGTCATCTACGACAGCCTACAAGCGTATTAAAGATAGAGCGGCCAGGAATAGTGGTGTTCAGTCCGGAAAGTGACAAACTTTATGGAGAAGGTATCAGCTTGGAGGATTTCCATTCTAACAATGAGGCAGAATATCAAGCCTTGCTTTTAGGTTTGAGGTGGTGTCTCTCACATGGTGTCACTCGACTTAATGTTTTTGGGGATTCTATACTAATTGTTAAGCAAATGAAAGGAATCTGGGCTTATAAAAATGATAACTTAGCAGTGAAAATGAGAGAAGCTAAAACTCTCATGAGGAAGCTACAGAATGCCCAAATCTATTTTGTGCCAAGGGGCACAAATGGCGACACAGATGCTCTAGCAGCTGAAAAACTGAAAGAGGTAATGGTGGGCATCATTGCAGTAAAGCTTCCCTTGTTTCAGGGTAAGTTTCAACTACAAGATGTGCTTTATTTTCTTGAGTATGGTGAGACACCTACACATATGAGTAAGAGTGAAAAAAGGTGGCTGGCTACTAAGGCCACTAAATACCGCTTGATAAATGATGTGTTGTATTGCAAAGGAAAGGATGCCGTGCTTAGAAGGGTGCCAACAGCAAAGGAGATTATGGATGTGATTAAGAGCTGCCATGAGGGGATTTGCGACAGACATTTTGCTCAAGAAATAATCAACAGAAAGATTCTCCAAGCCGGTTTTGTGTAGCCTAGTCTGCATCAAGATGTACAACATTGGTGCCGCACTTGTGATTATTACCAAAAGGCCGGACCAAGGAAACTAGTGCATGAGGAACAAAATCCCATAACTACATATGGCCCATTTGAGAAATGGAGAATTGATGCAATAGGGCCACTCCCACGAACTGAGTCTGGCAAGGAATACATCATAATGGGTATGGACTACATGACGAGGTGGGCAAAGGCTTCAGCAACTAGTAGGATCACAGCCCAAGAAGTGGGAAAATTTATGGTTGAAAATATTTGTTGCAGGTTTGGCACACCTTTGGAAATTATCTCTGACCAAGATCCTGGTTTTAGGGCTAATCTAGTGGGGGAGCTAATGGAAAAGCTAAAAATCCAGCGCAGGCATTCTACTCCCTACTACTACCCACAGTGTAATGGCTTGGTCGAAAAAGTGAATGGGTTGATTTGAAAGATAATTACCAAGCAAGTATACAAGCACCCTAAGCACTGGGATAAAAAATTGAGTGCAGCTCTTTGGTCCTATAGGACTTCATTCAGAACCTCACTTGGCTATACTCCATTTCACCTCATCTATGGCCAAGAGGCTTTGCTTCCTATAGAGGTGGAACTGGCCAGCTTATGCGTTTTAGTAGCCGGTCAAGAGAAGAATCAAGATAAGAAGTTAGAGGAAAGGATCTTGGATCTAGAGAGGCTAGAGTTAGACAAAGAAGCAGCAGTCCAACACTATTCCATGCAGGCTGAAGAGATGAGAAATACATTTAATAAGAAGTTGGATATCAAACACATAAGGGAAGGATCACTTGTGCTACGCCATGATAACCACTTTGATAACAAAAGGGATGCTAAACTTGTGTACAAGTGGGAAGGGTCATTCATGGTCATAAGGAGATATCCAAATGGCAGTTATAAGCTAGGTGACATGGATGGGAGAGTTTACAAGACAAGGGTAAATGGATGACGACTCAAGCCTTATTTTCAAAGAGACTGGGACACTTTGGAGCAGTCATTTAATGAAGAGCCACCAATAAGGGGGTGCAGTCCTCCCTGCTCTATTGGACCATCATTAGCAAACTAGAGGCATGAATGCCTCTATCCTAAGGGGAGAGCTAATGATCCGATTTTTTTACAAACCGGATTATTACCACAAAATTTGGCCAAAACCCCTATTAAGAGCCTTACCATATTACTTTGGGTTTACTCTTCAAGCACTAGGTATACTACATTGCTTCTCGATTATGATAACTCTAGCAAATGGGGGGAACAAGTTCTTAGAAGGGATGTCAATGTAAACGGTAAAAGGGAATATGGTTATCTTAGTGAAGATGGAAATGGATTGCACCTAGGAGTTGAGTGAGTGCATAGATTTTTCAAAGGACTAGCCTCCAACTACACATGGGTTCCGCCTACATCACTAAGATTTGGAATCTATCACCATCATTAGAGGACACCTCACCCTAGTACAAAGTT